>NW_008235987.1:2136380-2155172 GCF_000691975.1 Corvus brachyrhynchos
ATATATATATATATATAAATAGCCAATCTTGGATCCTTTATTATTTCCAAAGCCAAACTTTCTCAAAGGTCCTGACAAATCCCATCCATTTTTTTCCCTTTTTCACTCTAAATTTCCATTCTCAGCTCAAGCTGGAAGTGCTGAACTGACAGAAGGAGTCAGCATTTTAACCCCCATGAGATTTCCAGTCACATCTTGGCAGCCTGGGGAAACCCAAGCTCAAGATATTTTGGGAAGGCACCTAAATTAATCTTTTCATACCTCTGTCATCCATCAATGGGCTGGACTGTGAAGCTTTGTCCTTCATAAAGGCGTTGCCCGGGGCATTTTTGGGGTCGGAGCATTCCTTTGGTGCTGTTGGGGGCTGACCCTGCCAGCAGCTGCACAGAATTGCCCGGGGCATTTTTGGGGTTGGAGCATTCCTTTGGTGTTGTTGGGGGCTGACCCTGCCAGCAGCTGCACAGATGGGGAAGGAGCAGATCCCCCTGTGCCTAGAAAAGCTGGAATTTTAACAGCATTCTTTATTAGAGATCCTCTGATTTTTACAAATCCTTCTGCAAGCCAGGGAAGGGTGACAGGGCACGGTGGGCATCGGTCACAGGTTGGATTTGATGATCTTGGAGGTCTTTTCACACCTTGATGATTCTATGAGGTTGGGTCAGTCCTGGTTGAAAGATGAGAAATCAAATTTGAGAAGTGGAAATGATTTCTAAAAATCAGTGGCAAAGTCCAGATGAAGACACAGAGCTCTGGACTCCTCCTCCAGTGCCAGAGCCACCAGAGCATCGTTCCCTGCCCTTTGGGAGGGGAAAGCTCCTGGTTCACCTCTCCCAGGGCAGATTTTCCAGGGCTGCGACAGGTGGGATTTTTAAAAATGCTCTCTTGTGGTATTTGCACAAGGTTTTCCAAACCATCCCTCCTCCATCCCAAAACCCTTGCTCCTCATGGTGCATTTTGAGGTCCTGTGAAGGTTTCAGAGCCCTCTCAATGATTAAATTCATCCTGTTGCTAAAATGCTTCCAATGCCAGGCATGGACTGAGCAGTTTGCAAGGAAAAACTGTTCCAAGCTCCTCAAGTGCAGCTCTAATCAATTTTCCAATTGATAACTGCACTGGATAACTCCCACCCCTCCCATTTCCAAAGACATGAACAAGTCACAGACCATCCTGGGGTGGAATCCCAACCAAAGTTCTGAAATCCAGCACATTATCTCGCATTAAATACAGTCCTGTTCCACAGAATTCCTCTGCTTTCTGTTTAACTGACGTGTGACACACAAAGCAAAAGATGGGAATTGAATTTTAGAGCTCCCAGAAGCTGCCAGGTTGTTGGAGATAATTTTGCTGAGGGGATAAATTAACTTTTCTAACTTTATTTCTTTTTGGGTTAGAAGCCCTGAAGGAGCCCTCGCTTGGAGAGGCAACACATTTATTTCTTGGCTTTGCTTTCTCACAGCTAATGGCTGGTTTATTTTGCAGAAAACATGTCTAGCTTTGCTCTTAACCACATTTTCAGTAAAAATCTCATAAAAAGAGTGAAAAAAACCCTGCTCAGCAACCTCTGAACTTGAGCCTTATCTCAGATTTAATCTTGGTTTGAAATGAGGGCTGACTCCTGACCTCTCTCAGCTGAACCTCCCATCACCTGCCAGAGTTGTTTGGTGAAACCCAGCTTTTATTTCTGCCTGTAACCGAGCCTGAATCTGATTTACAATAATCCGTTCTAGGAAAGGCTGCTCTGAACTTGGCCGTTGCTGTGCCTGATCAATTAAGACTGGAAAAGAGCTGATTAGAGGCACTCTGATAGTGGGGCCTATCACAAACAACTCTGCATCGATTTGGGGTGCTCAGGAGGGCTTTCTTTTACATGCTGAGTATTGATCAGCACCTGCAAATGAAAACATTGGAGAGGTAATTGCTCCTCCTGCAATATATTTAAAGCGTGGCAGCTCTAAAAGTGTGATCCTCAGTAAACACAGCTCCCCGCCCCAGAGATCTGGGCACTCTCCAGCTTATCAAAAAACACTTATCTGGCAAAATCTGTGCCTGGAAGGTGCCATCTCACAGCTCCCTTTCTAATGTCTGTGTCACAAGCTTCAACCTCAGCTGTCAGGAAAGTTTTAAATCAAATTAAATTTAAATTTATTAAGTTAAAGAGTATTAAATTTTGAACAATGGGAATTTGATGCTTTGTAGATAGGCAACTCTTCTTATTTCCTTCCTGCCACTGAGGTGGGTAGTTTGGGAGATAAATTTGAAAACAATTGTATTTCTTTCCAGATATAAATATGTATTGATGTCCTAATTATATCAGTAACTTCTTGCAAGCTCTTGAGGAGCAGCACTTCTTTTTTTTTCTTGTAGATTGGTTCATTTTGGATCCAGCACCAAGAAAAAAAGTCAAACATGGCCCTGATAACAGAGCTCACCACTTCCTGCCTAGTGAACATCTGTCGGAAATACAGAAGGCTCGTTGGCAGGTTGATTAGAGGAGCTAATTGCATTTTTATTAACGAGCCTGCTAGATTTTCTTACTAGTGGAGCTGGCAGGCCTGCAGCAACCCAGGGCCTATCTTTGGTTCTTGTTATGCTTTGAGGCTTGGTGTTCATCAGAGGCACAAGGTGAATTTAATGAAATAAAGACTGTAGTCAGGTTGGAACCTCTAGTTTAATACAGAACATGGGAAGGAAAAGGAGAAAATTAAAGAGAAAAGGAGATAAAGGGATAACAGAGAGTCATAGAGTCACTGAATGGGTGGGGTTGGAGGGGACCATGGGCAGGGACACCTCCCACTGTCCCAGGCTGCTCCAAGCCCCAATGTCCAGCCTGGCCTTGGGCACTTCCAGGGATCCAGGGGCAGCCCCAGCTGCTCTGGGAATCTGTTCCAGAGCCTCACCACCCTCACAGGGATGAATTTCTTCCTAAAATATTTGTCCATGGAGCAGCAACAACATCTCCCAGCACCTCTGCTCCCAGAAAAACTTACAGAAGGTCCCTGATCCAGACCCAACCCTTGTCCTTGTGGAGCCTACTTGGTGCCAAAGCCAGCAGCTGCCAGAGGACAGGCTGTGGAAGCAGAGCCAAGGACAGGCTGTGGGTTTAAACTGCATCCTCCCCATCCCCATGAGAAGGAAATAGAGCTCCTTTTAATCCCCATTGTGCTCCTGCCTAATTGTGAACGATCTGCTGAGGCCTCCAGGGAGAAACCCTGGAATCTGAGGCTGCTCCTAGGCAGTATCTGCATTCAAATCCTCCCTTGTTCCCTTATTTTATGCAGAAATCTCACTAATGTGCTTGAAGAAGAAATTCACCAATTTCTACACAGAACATTTGTTTATTGATTATTTTACTACACGTTTGTTGATGCCACAATTCCATCTTCCGCAGGAGAAAGAGGAAGAACAAAGGAAAAATGGCACAGAGTCTGAGGGGAGAATTCCTGATTCTGCTTGGGAATGGGAGCTGAGCAAGCAGAAAACAAAACCATCTGTAGAAATCCATCACAGCTGTCCCAAATCGTTAATCTGCAGAATTCTGCATGATTTGATAAAACAGATTTGATAAGGAATCCTGTCTGTTGGACACAAGTTTCACTCATCCAGGGCAGTCCTGAGCAATTCCTAGTTTTGAATTCATGAACAACGTTTGATGAGCTGCCGCCACCAAGCCATTCGCTGCTGTGCCACGCAAGCACAGAATGTACAATCCTAATTAGCTGCTTTGCCCAGCTACTTAAAATGTTTTGCACATGCCAGCAAACGTAAATACACAATTAGGGCATGTTCAGTTAAAAGGCAAAGCAAGAAAAAAGCACAACTATTATTAGCCAGAACAAAAATCTTCATGATCTTCATCCATAGCGAGGGCTAATTAAGGTGGTAAAATGTGCAAATGAGCTCAGCTGATTATTTAGGGTTTGGAAAGCAGTGCCAGGCTGGGAGGTCCAACACTGAGTGTGTTGAGGGGTGGGTTTGTGATTCTTGGTGCTGGGAGCTGCTGTCTGCACAGGTGTGAAAATAATCAGCATTAGGGGGTTGTGGTAAGGGGAATTGGGAAAGCGGTCACAGGAGACCTTCCTGGCAGATGAACCCTATTAAACATCAGTTGCATCAGCTGGTTTGTGTGGCCGGGTGTCTTTCCACTTATATTTAGGGAGTAAATAAAATTCAGCTCATTGTCAGCTCAGTTTAACGACCAGAGTTTGAGGGAAAAGTGGAAAAAGTGTTTTTTCTTTCTGTCTTTGAGCGTTTGCCCATTCCCTATCTAGAAACACTGCATTTCCCAGTGCTCCAGATTGCGTGGGATTGGGAAATTCTTACAGAGTTAGTGCCAGAGAAGATAAAGAGGAACTTTCTTCCAGGGAATTTGAAGCATCCTGCACTGTGGTGAATGTTTTATTTTCAGGTTGGAGGTGATTCCCCTCAGCCTGAAACACAGGGTCTGCTACAGCAGCCTGACAACTTCTTTGCTGTCAAACACACACAAGGAATTAATTAAAAGAGAGGTTCCTTAATTTCCACAGCTAAGGTTTTGGTTTCTATCTAAAGGCTGACTTTGCCAGCTCCAGTTAGTCCTGCTTCTCCCAGGAATGTGCACCCAAAATTTGTCCACCTGAATTCCTCGACTAAGGACGCACTGTGGACACCTGGCAGGGCTGGGCAGAGCGGAAGTGGCACCAAAGGCACCACCAGAATCCTGGTGCAAGACCCTGCTGGGCTCCAGTTGATTCTCCAGTGGTGGCTTGGTGTAGCTTGGTGTCCTTTTGGGTCTGTCCCTGGGAGGGGCATCAGCAGCTCTGCTTCCTGCAGGCAGAAACAGGAGTGTTGATGTGTAAATAAGTAAGTGGAGGCAAAGCAGAGATCACCACTCCTCCCCTCAGTGGCTCCTGGAGGCAGAAACAGGAATGTTGATGTGTAAATAAGTAAGTGGAGGCAAAGCAGAGATCACCACTCCTCCCCTCAGTGAAAGCACTGCTGATTACCTTTAAAGCAAATTCATATTTACAGTCACAGCAGCATAAAAGTTATTTTAAATTAAATAAAATACTAATAAAGCTTTATTAGTGTTTCATCTCTTTCTTCCTTTCTTCACATCCTCGTCTGAATTTTAATTGCAGTTTCTTTCCCACACCCCCCTCCAAATCCGAGGAGGTTCCAGCAAAGCCAGAGAGGACCAATTGGGAGCTAATGACTGGTGCAGTCTGATCCCAGCCCAGATAGGCTGGGTTTGCCTCATTAAGTGTGCCTAGCAAGCTGATTAAAGCCAAGCACATTCTTCTCGTCTTACAGGCACTCGGTGTCTGTGGGATATGGGATACCAAAAAACCCCTCCTGTGTCCCTGATCCTTTAACTGCGTGTCAAAGCAGTGAGGCCCGAGTGAGGTTTCATCTTTCCCGAGGTGTTGCCAGGTGCTAATTAGCCTCGGGACCTCGTGAAAAGGGAGAAAGTGCAGGAAAAGATTTCAATGGAGATTGGTTCCTTGCCCACTGCGTAGAACTCAGCCCTGCAGGAGTCCGTCCACTTATTCCCGTTTTGTGCTTAATCCAGGGATGGATTCTGCACTAATTAACACAAGTACTGTTGCTGATTAAGTGGATATTTCAGCAGGCTGAATTTCCACATTCTCCATCCAGAGCTGTCCATGGCATCCCCAAAGCAGAGGGAAGGCAGAGAAACGTTTCTATTCCCCAGGTTTTTGTTAATTAGGCTTGGCTAAGGAGAGCTTCCACCTTGGACCTGATAACGGGTTTGTTAGACCACTGTAAAGCAACAACAGAGCACAGCAAGTTCCCCAGTCCCAGGGGAAGGTGGGCAGGGCTGAACCAAACCACAGGTCCTCACATCCCAGCCTCCATTCCATTCCCAGTGTTGTAATGGAAAGCGGTGGGAAGTGTCCTTGATTCCCCGATAGCCTCAGCCCTGCATGCTCCAGCCTTTCTAATAAAGGCCTTTGGGAAACTGCATGTGGATTTGGCCTGCCCAGACACCCACTTTTTATCTATTCTTTTTCTGTTTCACTGTTCCGTTTGCCGCGAGGGAAGGCAGTGGGGAGAGAGCGGAGCTCCGGGCCCAGCTGCAGGGGCCGGCACTTCGCAGCATTCCCAGACTCCCGAGGATGGTCATACCCTTGGCAGGCTGCTCTTTCCTGTGGGCTCACCTAAAAGTGTTTCTGGCTGCCTTCAAAGCCTTCCCAACATGCAGAGGGCCTTGTTGGTGGCTATCCGACCCTTCTTTTATCCCATTTCCGACTGTTCAGTCACCCCGTGCGCTCTTGGAGCTACGTAATCACCGTCAATTCCTTCGCTGTTTGGGGGGATTGGATCCAGAGCTTTTGGGCTTTTTCAGGTCATGTGTGCCAGACCTCAAAGTGACCTTAGCTAACAGTCCCTTGTTTCTCTTCCTCTTTCATGTACTTACTTTCCAGGATCAATCTCTTTCCAAAAATAATATTAACATTGGCAGCCTCTGCCTCTCCGCTTCACTCTGGTGTGTGTCTGGAGCAGCGAGGAGAAGAACAAAGCTCCCTGTCTTTAAAACTTTAAAACACTCCTCTTGCAGCCACACTTGGGGCCTTTTCTTTACATTTCTCAGCTGGAAGATTGAGGGGTTTGTTGCAAGAGGATCCTGTGCCTGGCACCAGTGACTGGCACGGAATCCATTGGGGCTTTGCAGGGTTGGTTCCCATCACTTTTGATATTCCTCAGGTGTGAAGGGGAACTTACAGAGCTTGTTCCCATTGCCTTCTGATATTCTTGACACAAAGGGAAATTCAGAACCAGGGACACTAATGCACAATCACTTTGTTTCAACTTTTATTTATCCAGTGCATTCTGCGTTAAAGAAATAAATGACAAAAGAAGTTAAGTGAAGAATAAAGCACAGACAGGGGAACACAGTGGGACAGAAATGGCAGGAGAGGCTGGTCCTGGAATGCTTTGCTCTGTTCTGGTGGCTGCAGTCAGAACCAGCAGCTGGAAGCGACTGGTTATAAAATTATAGCAAGAAATTAGATTAACACATTTAATAGCAGATATTCCCATTGGAGAGAAATTCTTGCAGCAGTGAGGGGACCTTTTTATCACCTCAGAGCAAGGCTGGATGCATTTCCAGAGGATATTCCAGGCTCAAAGCCTGGTCTCCATGAGCTGTGAATGGGGCAAAGGGACCAGACAGAGGCTAAGTGACACTTCGCCTCTCACCTTAAACTTTCCTGCATCAGGGACAAAGAGAATTTTTCCTTGGAATGCACAAGCTTGAAGCCATGACAGAGTTTTACAGACCTGGCTGGACTGCAGGGTTGGTGTAACATTACCCCAATATTTATTCCCAGTGCAAAGGGGCAGGAGAATTGGCTGAGCTCTGTTTGCACCCAGGGGTTCTGTCAGTACCCTGCAGGGCAGCAGGTGCTGCTTTGTACCTCATTCAGCAGCAATTCATTCAGTCATTCCAGCAGTGAAAAGGGAAAGGATGTGGGCCCTAAACCCCACTGGGGGAGAAGATTCCCTGGCCATCATCCCATTTGCCCCATCACCAAACCCTTCAGAGCTTCCCTGGACACGGTCCCTGCTCCGCCTGGGTGCCACCGTGCCCACGATGGAGAACGCTGCTGTCACTTGTCACCATCCCCGTTTTTGGTGATTTGACAACAGGAACTGCTCCGAGCTGTGCTGCGATGGCAGAGATAAGAGCGGGACAGGGTGGGCAGCAGAGGCGATGTTCCGTTTGCAGAGGGCAGGGCAGGGCAGGAAGGGTGAGACGAGAAGTGTTAACGCTCCATGAGCTTATCTGACGGCTGGAACTGGTCGGGTTCGAGGGCTGGGCTTTTTCTTTTCACTTTTGCCATTGACAAACACCGCTTTTCTTGCTCTTCCTCTCCCGGAAAGAGCTGATTGCCTTCCTCCTTCCCTCCCTCTCCACCCAAACCTGGCTGGTGCTGATGTTCCAGCTGCTGCTGCTTCGCTGGAGCCGGGAGCACCTGCCCCAGCGCTGCCCAGCTTCATCCCGGCTCTGCATCCTGAATTTTGGGGAGAAATTACCCTGTTTGCCCCTTTTCAGGGAAATTTATGCCCATCACTTCAGCAAGCCGGACCTTTTTTCCCTGCCTGTGGCTCTCTGCTTTCTGATGCTGCTGTCCAGCAAAGGGCCTTATCCAAGCCATGTTTATTTATAAGAGACACTTTTATTTAGGGGGAAAAAAAGATACTTTTCAGACAAAACAGATTTTAAGGGCAATAAATCGTTCTGGGTCTCTCTATCTAGAGCTCACTTATCCTCTGATGTTAAATAGATGAGGTTTTTTAACCTTTTGTAGTGACTGCCTTTTTCTGGGCTGCTGATGCCCTCCCAGCCCAAGGGACGCCTCATATCCAGCTGTGGCTCAGCAGCAATTTCAGTTTGGCTGGACCTTGAAATTAGTCCCTACCCTTGTGATTGAGTTGTCAGCACTTGCTGAGGGATCATTTATTGTGCTGTCCCTTCCCATTCAGACAGGAAAGCCTCACACAATAACTTCACCTCGTGGAAAAGGTCATGCCCAGAGTTCACAAAACACTGTCTGTATTCCTTTATTTATTGCTTAGCCCCCCAGTGCCCATCCCATAAGCCACAAAACGAGGAAAGACCATTAAAAACACTCTACTTTGGCACATTCCCCCTGATTTGGCAGAATTTGGGTTGAGGCTTTTGGTTTGTATTTATGTGAGTCTCAGAAAAAGCAGGAAAAAGCTCAGCTGGAGATTCCCAGAGAGCCCCATTGCAGAATCCGTGCAGGATTTATAGGTCTGCATCCAGCCCATAAATCAGTTGAGGGCGACTTGAAACCCAGGCCAGGTTTGCCAGGACAGCCCCAGACTGATCCACAGAGCCTTGTGCCCTGTTCCTGCCCTGCCCCTGATTTTCCATGTCCCTTCCCTTCTGCCCCCAGTGCTCCACGGCCACCACACCTCCCATTTCCCTGTGTGCCCACGTGTGTCGTCCCCAGCGTCCCCACGTCAGCGATGTCCCGGGGCAGCCACCGGCAGAGCTGTTATCACTCGCAGCAAATGGTTCTTTCCCCTCCACATATTTTTATTTTTGAGTGTCAGATGTGGAAAACCCGACAGGATGATCACTCAGCGTGTACCTTGTGCCTGCTGCCTGCTGGGAAGTCACAGCAGACATGACAAATGAGAGAGGGAGGAATTTAGAAAACACCAAATGGCTCAAAAGGCAGCAGGGCAAATCAAGCCCAGCCCCGTTGTGGTTTTGCTGGTCTTGATAGAGCTGCAAAACCAAGAGACAAATACTCAGATGTTCCACTGGTTTGTCAGCTGGCAACTGGTAAAAATCTTTTCGCACTTTTCCTTGAAGAGGCATCATTTTTTCTTGCCACAGAACTCCTGTGGGCACAACAAGGCGTTCCCCAAAGAGCACTGATGATCTCATCCCGGGAAACCTTCATCCCGAGCAGTGCTCCCTACTCACAGCACAAGTGCTGGATGATTCTCCCTTTGCTCTGGCATCTGTTTCCCCATCAGGGCTTCCATGGGAATTAATATCCAGTATCATACCTGCTCCATCCTGCCCGCTCCGCCAGTCCTCCATGGGGAGGATGTGCCACATGCCAGCGCCACAAATCCTTGAAAAGCCTGAGATGGGGAGGGTGGGAATTACCCAGTGCCCACGGAGCAAAGCCAGAACAGAGACAGGCCCCGAGGAGCTGGAACTGGGCTCCAGCCGTGGCTCAGGGCCTGCTCCCTGTCACAAGGTGTAACGAGACCCTCCGGCCACGCGATGTTTTCCTGCCCTAAAAGCCTCCACAGGGATTTGAGGGGTGGAATTTAATTCAGCTGCTGCAAGAGTCGATGCAGATTTTAGGCCAGATGTGTTGGTGGCAGCCCTGCCCAAAGGCAGCTGTCCCTCCCTGCGTGACACCTGTGCCTTTGGGGACACATTAAGGATTGTCCCCACGTGCTTGTGGCTGTCACAGGAGATGCTGGAAGAGCCTCTTTCTCCTGCTAAATGACCCCTTCCGTGAGACACAGGCTTCCATGGATTAGGGATTTGGAATCCATCTGTGTCCAGCGTGAGGATTCACAGCAGGGAGAGACGAGATGGGACAGTCAGCATTCCAGGTGCTCCACAGTGAGGTATTTCTCATTTTCCCCCTGTGTTCTGCTGGAAACAGCTTTTGAGTCCAATATGCAGCAATATCTGACAGCCACCAAAAGGGATTCACCTCATGGAGCGATGCCAGATCCCAGAATTACAGGAATTCTTCATGTGCACAGTGTCCTTAGCAAAGCTGTGAGACCACGGGGGTAATTTTCTTCATTGTAATTTCAGCCCTGATCACAATTTTCCAAATTTGGAGAGCCCACAAAAGGCAAAAAGAGGAAGACAGAAACTTTAAAATGACCTGGAAAAAGCAGATCAGTGGGCTAAAGAAATGTGAGAGGAAAAAAATACTGTTTAAAGGCATAATAATGGTAAAAGGGTGGGATACTGGTGGTCCAGCAGCAGAAGAAAAGGATGTAACCACGTTGCCACACTCAGTGTAATACTTTAATTTTCACCTCGTTTTAAAGCTGCCTCTGGTTTCAGTCACCATCCGCCAGGAATACCCTGGAATTAACTCTATTGTGGTATTTTCAGCAGTAGCAACACTTTCCTCTGAAATGAAGTCCTCCAAGAACTGCTCTGGCAAGGACTCTGATCCCATTCAGAGGAAGACACAAGATTTATTCCTGTGTTCACTCCTGTCACCAGGATCTGCAGCTCCTGCCCTTATCGCAATTAATTTTGTCTCCCAGCATTTACCCAGGTTTATGCTGCAGGCACTGGAGGGTTCCACAATCCCTGCCTGGGGCAAGATAATTTCATGTCCTTCTGAACCCTCGGAAGGTACAGCAAGATCCCTGGAGCACAGAGCACTCCGTGAACCTCTTGTGAGAATAAGGATCCCTCGTTTGCCTTGCCTGGTAGTTTGAGTTTGCATTCCAAGCATGATTTTTTGCAGGACTCTGGAATTTCTCATTAACTGAGGTACAACCATTTCTAGGAGTTTCTGAGGCATTTTGCAAATATTTGTAGCTGGGGCATGTGGCAAAAAGGGGTTGAAGGGAGACATAATTGATGTCAGCTCAGCAACACTCATTCATCAAAGGATAATTGTGCTAATTAAAACTTTAGCCATAAGTCATGTCCATCCCACAGATGGAGGCCCCATCCCAAGTGTCCAAGGCCAGCTTGGATGGGGCTTGGAGCCATCTGGCATGGTGGAAGGTGTCCCTGTGGAACTGGATGATCTCTGACGTCCCTTCCCACCCAAACCGTTCCATAATTCTCTCTCTATATCCCCACAAATTTGAACCATATTTGAACCAACAATTCTTCACCTTCAGCTTGAGTGGTGAAACAGAACAAACCTCACAAGAAAACCCATTTCCATCCTTTAATTTTTAAGCAGAGCAGCTTCCAGGAGGACTGGGATGGCGAGCAAAGTTGTTTTCTCCTTGAGGACTGAGGAGATGAAACTTACCCCTCGCAGCTGCCTCAGTCATTCCCTTGCAGGCACATTCACCTGGCTCCTGCAGCAGCACAGAGCTGGCACTGCCCCCCTGGCACTGCCTGTGATGAATTTGAGCTGAGCTCAAGGGGTACGAGCCCATCCCAGGCTTCTCTTGGAAAAGGGATCGATGCCTCAGCTGTAAAGAAAAGAATCTGAATCACAATAGGGGTTGCTGGAGGGAGGGCTTTACAAAACATTTGCTGTTTCTAATTTTGGTAAGGAAATAGGCAATTACTGCCTTAAAAAATTAAATGTCATGTCATTTCAAACTCTCTTTGTTTCTCATAAACATCTTGCAACTTGTGACAGAGGTTGTTGGAAATCTCCCCTGATAGCAGTGCCATGTTGGCCAGGAGATGTTTGCTTGGTGCTCCAGCCTTCTCTTCATGTGGGTTGGACTGGTTTGTAGTCAGATAATAAAATCATCTGCTCAATTTAGCTTTAAAACATAAACTTGAGTGGGTCAGTGTTCATTTTCCAGCAGCTCTACCTAATCTCTCCAGAGAGGCAGCTAAAACCGGGTTTGGCCAGCACTAAACCCCCGTTTGCCAGCTGACTTCAGCAGAGGGAGCCTGGAATGTTGATGTGTGCGTCCCCAGGCTTTGGCTGAGGTCCAGCTCTACCTGCTCCCCAAAAGGCTGGGTGGGTCAGGGTGAGCTTGTGTTTGTACCCCTTGGGGTCTGAGTCACCTCCACACCTCATCAGGGTGTAATTTCTGAGGTAAAACACGGTCTGTAGGCTGGGCATCAGCCTGTCTAGATTTTGTCCTAGAAGGTTGAATTCATCCCTAATCCAGTTTTAGAAGGGCTTTCTGCCACAGCATGTGATCTGCAGTTACAGCACCCTGTTGAGTTGGGGTTGGCACCCACTGGACACTGAGCACCAAACCCTGCAGCCAGATTTTCCTTAAAGGATCTCCCAAAGCCACTGGTCCTTTTCAAGAGGAATTCTAGTCTTAAATCCCAATTGCCTGAATGAACTCGCTGGTCTCAAAGCCAAGCAGAAATCCCACCACTGTTACCTGCACCGTTGGCCCAAACTCTTATAAAAAATCGCTGCCTTGGAAGCCGATGTCTCATCAAAGGAATTCTTCAGGGTCTGTCATGTCTTTCACCCTGTAGAGTTCCAAGTTGGAGAATGATATGAGATGCTTTATTCCTAGAAATCTGTGAGGTTTGAAGACAGGGAATTAAAAGGCAAATGGGTGCCTCCGACCTTGCCCTGCTCCTGTGGGCTGGAGCATCCTTAGTTTTTAATTAATTTTAAACGTCACCATGTGTTACTTTTACATCTCCATGGTTTTATCAGACTCTGGAAGCAAAGGGAGAGTCACCAGTGGTGGGGCAGGGACACACAGACGGACACAGGCGTTTGTGCCAGAGCCCAGCTCAGCTGTCCCCGCTAATCCAGCCCGCCCGGGGCAGAGGGAATTAATTACAAAGCTTGGGAAGAAAAGTCAATAACAGGATTGAAACATTCCCACAGGTTTCTCTTGAATGAGATCTCCCAGATAACTTGTGCTGATGGTAAAATGCGGTGCCAGGTGAGATTTTATCACTAATTAGAGGGACACAGTGCCCAGACTTCAGCCAACTCTTGGGAAGCTCCATGAGATCATGGACGAACTGGCTCCAAGGAAAAAAAAAGGCAATACAGATGATTTTCTCCAATAGATTCACCTGTGATAAGCACATTCCAATGACTCAGTGCAGAGCGAGGAGGTGCTGGAATTTTCTAATCCATGAAAATATTATGTAGCATAGAAAAATCCAATCAATGCCTATTTTTTTCCTCCCCACTGGTTGTATTTAAAATTAAATATAATGAATAGGAAATCTGTGGACATTTGCTGTCACCCATGAGTGCTCTGCCCATGAGGTCACTCTTTGTAACGTGGCAGGGAATAAAAAAAATGCATAAAATTACTTCCAGTCGGTTCTGAGGTAGGTCCTGAGTGACCAAATTCCTTGTCCTTTGAAACCAATCCAGATCACGTTGGCTGAGTCCTGATTCAGCCTGGAATTTGTTTTTCCCATCATGTGAGAGGGAGAAAACATCCCGTCCAAGGAGGGCGATGTCAGCTCGGACGCAAACGCCTGGCACAGAGACACGAGGAGAAGGCTCAGCAATGTGAGAACTTTCTGCATTGCCTCGTGCACAAAACCCTCTTGGAAGGACTCGTAACAAACTGAAAGCTCACTGGAAACATCTCCCTTGTTTGTTTTGGCTTCCAGAGCTTTTCTAAGTGTAATTACCAGCAGTTGAGAAATGGAGAGGGCGAAAGAATCTTTGTGGTTCGTGCTCAGGGGCGGCGGCTCAGGAGACCTGGGTTGATTTCTGACCTCTGTCATGGTGTCACAGCAGGAAAATGAGATTTCATTCATCTGCAGGTCCATTCGTACAAACAGGGGTGAGGCTGCCCTGCAGCAGCAGCTCCTGGCACTGAGGTGAACGCTCCACGTCCTGCTGATTTAATGGCATTCAGACAGTTAGATATAATTATATCTCCATTTTTAAGGCTCTCCAGTGCTTATATGTAAATATACAAAACTGTCTTACCAGCACCACGCTGCTTCAGAGGGGGAAATCCCCCATTCCTGCACACAGCTGCACATCCCTTTAAGCCAGCGGATCCAAATGGATTTGTGCCCTGCAAGGACCAACGTCTTCATTAAGATCCCTCTTTGCTGGGCAGTGACAAATCTTTCCCTCAGAACACGGTGATTAAGGTTTAATTTTATTCCGGATTATGGGCAGCTCCTCTTGCAAAGCAGCCCTGGGCCGGGGTTGGGCACATATTGCCTGGAAATGAACGTTCCTCCCCAAAGTGCTTAAGCAGCTTTGGATAAGAATTGATGGCTTCAGGAAGATTAGGAGCATAAGAAAGATCTCTGGGTTAAGAGGACGTGCAGAGAAAGTGCCATCACGGGTTCAGGAAGAACTGCTGCCACCTCTGAGGGTCTGAGGCTTCCACATTGCTTGGAGGAAGTTGGTGGGAAAAGCTGGGTTAGTGAAGGTGATGGATTTACAGATAGGTGAAGACAGCAAATATATGGGGATGGGGTGTGGGCTGTGTGTTTATAAATCATCAAAGCATCAGCAGGGAAATTTCCAGGCTTCCATTTGCTTTGAGAAACAAATCAGCATTTTGGGAGGTTTTATGATGTGGCAGCAACCAGGAGCATCACATGAGATGAAGTTTAGGTGTCATCTTAAACAGGGTGGGGAATAAAATCTGCCTTGTCCAGCCCAAGAGCTGAGTTTGGTGGATGGGCAGAGGCTGGAGGAGAAGCAGAGGGAAAGGAAGAGAAGCCTCCCAGGGCTGGGATGCAAATATTTGTCCTGATGCAGTTCCCTGTTCCTGCAGATCCTCTCTCCTCTGCTTTTCCTCACAGGTACAGGTTTATTCTGCCAGAGAATGGCATTTAAACACCACCAATTATGACTATTTGTTCTCAAACACATATGTTCCTCCCTCCCCTGAGAGCAGGGGGAGGAGGACAGCGATGAGAGCCGGCAAATGTTTCACCCTCGCTGCAGTGACAGCTCTGATTTGTGACACAGCTTGGAATAAAACGCCGGTAATTTTTCATGGAAAAAACAGTGGACATAATTTTTGTGTGTTTCAAAGAGAACAGCAGAGAGCTGAAATGCCTGGACACACCATTGTGCGAGTGCCAAAATCCTGCATGGATATAAAACTCAGTGTTTTCCACCCGGAGAAATAACATTACAATCAGCCCCAGTTAAGCAGATTCTGCTTGTTTATTGTTTTCCAGTATCTGCAGCTCTGCTCATCAATTTTTCACATTATTCCTTGGCTGTTTCCTCGTGCTCAGTCTCTCTGCTGGTTTGTTTTGTTCTCTGGGGATTTCTTTCATAAATTTTTATTATTTCCTCTGAGAAATCTCTTTTTATGATTTCCAACAAGCGTTGTCACTGTGATAGGGTGGAGGGAGAGGAGAAAGCCGGGCAGCGGAAACTCCTTTAACTTAAAATGCCATGGAAAAACCCCTCTGGCTCCCTGTCAGCCCAAGAAGGTCAAACATAGTCCGAGCTGCAGCTCTGCCAATGGATCCTAAATCCAGTATTTACTATCGATCTCCAGCTCCATAAACACCACCCTGCCAGTGCTGACAGCAGCCCCGACATCAGCGTGATGAAACAGGGCACAAGAATGACTTCACACCAGCTCTGCTCCCAGCAACCACTGCAACAACACTGGGAAAGACCTTCAGTGCGTTTAATTAGCTCTTAGTAACAAGGTTGGGTTGGAGGATGAGGTGGGATTGAGGGGAGCAAAGCTGGGCTGGCTCAGTGCTTGGGGCAGGGGAGATTGGACACTGGTGGTGCAGGGGCTTAGAGCTGAGTTTAAAGCAGATCTTGGGCTCACCTCGGCTGTGGCAGGAGATTTTCCAGCCATATGCAGCACCGGCCCAGCACTCAGGTGGCTGGAGCTGATCTCCAGCTTTGGAGGAGGTTTTTGGAGATTCATCTTCAGTTTTCAAAGAGATTCATGGAGATGTATCTTCAGCTTTGAGGGAGATTTTGGAAATCCATCTGTCAGTGATCTGGCTGAACCCAACACTACCCAGGGGAACAGGAAGGGTCCCAAGGAGCAGAGCTGGAACCCTGGTGCTGCAATCCCATGGAAAGCCAGACTTAGACATTCCCAAAATGCTGGGCACATCCCTCTGCAGAAAGCTGGACCAGGGCTGTGCTGCCATCCCTGCCCTGCCAGTGCTGAGCCTGAGGATGTCCTTTCTGAATTGAATTAAAATCTAGAACCAGTACCATTAAATCACCCAAAACCCAACAGGAATATTTAGGAAAAGTGAATGTTCCGAGTGACCACGGTGGGATTTCGGGAAATGGTTCTGAGTGACAAGAATTCAGATAGTAACTCTTTTTTTTTTAATAAAATGAAGGCAGCAGGAAGAGAATTTTGTCAGACTTGACAAAATTCCTTTTCACCTACCCCAATGATCCCCACCTTCATTCCATCTGTGAAAATCCATGCCTACACGAGTCAATAAAAGCCAATCCAAGGGGAACAGCATGAGCCAGAACTTGGCATTATGTAAATAAAGCACTGAGGTGACATCACTGGGGCAGCAGGGATTTATACCAGCCGAGGATCTGGCCCATAAAGTGGGAATAACTCCCCCTGGTCTGTGATTTATGCTCTCCAGTTATTGACTGCTCCAAAATAAGCCCTCTGTTATAAACAATCCGGGCAGCAAAGAAGGCAATTGTGCCTTAACGAGCCCATGGTTCAAAGCACTGCCCTGCTACATTGACCCTTCTATAGATCAGAAAGTCTCCTTGATTTAATTACCTCACAGAACCCCAGACCAGACAGCTCCAAACCTCATTTATGCCCTGATCTTGCTATTTTTTTTTATTTTGGTGTACTTCATAGTGATTTACAATTCAGCCAAGGGACTCTTCAGGCAGCCAAGGAGAATTGTTCAGAGGGGTTTGTGTGCAATTACATTTTTCTGAGGGGAAAAAAAATGGAAAAAAGGCACATTTTGAGACTTAAAGATCTTGTCTCCTTTCCCAAACACAAACAATAAGCAGTTCTGCCTTTTTAAGTGCAAAGGACTAGGAACTTCAAGGGTAGAATTAAGGGAATTTAAATCAGAGGTGAGCCACTGCACACACTGGAAATGTTCCCATTTGGAAGTTCCCAATCCAGTCGTGCACACAGCTTTCAGCAGATATTACAGGATTGTTCCACCAGGATTATCTCAGCTACCAGGGTATTTATTTTCCCCTTCCAGTCTGTGGCACAGAGCAGTGGAAATCATACGATGTTCCCTCACATCCACCAACGCCTCGTCCCTCCTGGCTGAGCATGTCTCAGGGCCTCTCATTTAAGGAGCCCAAAAATTAATGAAAAAATTATTCAAATGACCAATATTACATCTTAATTTCTTCTGGAGCAACACTGGACTGCAACCAAATGTGCAGCAAACAGCCCTGGCTCCTCTCTGCTGCTTCCTCGGCGCCGCAGCTCACAGGATTCGATTTCCCCACTGGCAGGGAGGGATGAGAGATAAAATTATCGATTAAAATCACAGAATCACGGAGCAGTTTGAGTTGGAAAGGACCTTAAAGCCCATCAGCCCCACCCTTGTCGTGGGCAGGGACACCTTCCATTATCCCAGGGTGCTCCAAGCCTGGCCTTGGACATTCCAGGGATGGGGCAGCCACAGCTTCTCTGGAAGTTTTACTGCAGAGAGCATCGATGTTGGCCGCAGATCTTGCTGAGGGCTGATTCAGGTCAAAAAAGGGACCAGAACTGGCTGTGCCAGGCTGGAGGTTGTGGCTGGATTGGGTTGGGACCTTGCATCCACCTGCCCCAGGACTGAGCAGCTCTGGCACCTTCAACGCTGTCAGATGTCGGAGCAGCTCCGCACTTTGGTGATTGTGTTTCACCCTTCACATTCTCGTTTTGTGACATAATTGGATCATTAAAACTGCCACATTATTCCCTTTCT
The DNA here is from genome assembly GCF_000691975.1 of Corvus brachyrhynchos. Classification (NCBI taxonomy): domain Eukaryota; kingdom Metazoa; phylum Chordata; class Aves; order Passeriformes; family Corvidae; genus Corvus; species Corvus brachyrhynchos. The sequence continues at coordinate 2,154,436 of NW_008235987.1, forward strand.
TCCTCTCCCTCCCCCCTTGATTAGCAGAGACACTTATTATCACTTTAATAGGGAGAAACAAGTTCCCTCTGTCCTTTTCCAGTCCTAAAAATATGAGAGTGTATTTTCCAGAGGAGCTGGTGATTGAGGCTTAAATGTTCCACCAGAATACATTAAAATGCTCTAAACATCAAGGTGAAAAAGGGAGTCCTGATACCCAGAGGAAAGTGGGGTGCTTAAGCTGCAATAATTACAGCACTGTAATTATTGTTGCTGTCAGAGCTTACAATCTGCAACATTATATTTAGGCCCCCGTCCAATCCACAAAGAGATCTCTAAAATAATTGCAAAAGGACCTCACTTGAAGACTGTTTGTTTTGGAAAAATAGAAATCTTTGCTCCATTTAAACATATTTCAGCTTGGAGAGCAGTAATATTTTATTTGTGTTGAAAGAAGGCAGGGGCTTATTCAATATTAATGTATGGTTTACAGCGTGGGTTAAAGTTCTTTTCTTATTCTACTCTGTAACCCTGCCCAGGAGACTCCACTCCTGGGGGAGAAGAGGTTTCTGCTGAAGGGACTTGAAATTAAAGAGAAATAATATTCACAGGGTATGAATCTGCCCAAATCGAGATGTTTTCTGCTCAATGTTCTGCTAGATTTTGCACATTGGTGCTAATTAGTGCTGTGAGCTAATTAAGAGCAGTATGTAAGTAGGACACCAGGCAGGGCAGTGTGCTCCTGGCCAGGAGAAAAG
>NW_008235987.1:2155184-2166807 GCF_000691975.1 Corvus brachyrhynchos
ATTCCTGCTCCAGGCTCTTGGTTTGGAGCCCTCTGAGCCCCAGACAGGCGCTGAGAGTTGTGCCAAAGTCACTCCGTGACATTAAAGACTCAAAGTCCAACTGCCTGTGGTCAGAGACAGGAAAAGGATGGAAAACAGGTACCAGGAGAGCAAGAAAAGGGAAAACCAGACCCTGAATCAGGGGGATGCCCTTTAATGACTGAGCTTTAAGGTCCCTTCCAACCCAAACCATTCCATGACTCTGTGATTCCACCAAACCAGGTTTCCCTGGGGAGGTTGGCAGCTGGCAGGTCATAGAAGGGATGGGTTTTGGGTCCTCCTGAGGATGCACAGACCCAAAAAAACATTTTCTGCCTTCTTGATGTTTTTCTTTGCTTTGTTCAGTGGAAGAAAAGGGGAGAAGGGAAAATGTTTTAAGTCCTGGTGGCAGTGGCTGTGGCTGAGCTCTGGCACGACCCTTCAGGCTGTTCACGCCCCTCTGGCCACCAGGGTTTCTGCAGAGCTGTTCCAGCAGTCCTGAGCCACCTTCCAGGCAAACCCTCTGGCCCTGGGAGCTGCACAGTCCTGCCAGGTCCTCACCCAAATCCCAGGGCTGGACTGGTGCTGGATCACACGGCACAGGTGGGATCTGCTGGAATCACCAGGGGTTCAGGGGCCAAACCCCTGCAGGACACAGAGCTCAGCTCAGACCTTCACAGACCCCCTGACCACTGGGGTGCTGCTGGTTGTGGTCACCGAAGGCCCTGCATCCTTCCAGGGTGGCATTTAGATGGGTGGCAGTCAGTCAGTGGCACAGCTGAGGGACTGGCACCTGGAGAGCCATCAGCAACACAACCCCCAGGGACAAAACTCCCAAGGAAAAGAGCTCTGTGTGGAGAGAAAAATGGCACCAGTAACAGCACGGAGCTGAACTGGCTGCAGGCAAATCCTGGGCATTTTCTGCCCAGATGTGATTGGAATTGTGGCTGTGAGTGCCTCGAGGGCACAGGTAGGGAGCACACCAGAGGTACACAGGTGTCAGGAATTCCCTGTCCCTCTGCAGTGGGATTTGCAGTGCTCTTCCAGCCTGGGCACTGCCCTGGCACTGCCTCCACCTGTGCCAAGGCTGGGTGCTGCTGGAGTGACTCTAAAATCCAACCCAATCTGCTTTTGATACCACAAATGGGGCAGGAGGAGCAAAACCCGTGGTGATGGACACTACTGACCGTGTGCCTGGGACTTTGATTAATTACAAATCAACAGGAGCCTGCAGAGGCTCAGAAAGTCAGATCAGTTTGGGTGTTGTTGCTTTAGACATTAACCAAGCCCTGCTGCAGAACCCAGAGATCCTGAGGGGAAAAAGCTCCTTCCCCCATAATTTTACCTCGATCTTTTTAAGTTTCAGGGCTCCCAAGTGCTGGGGACTCCTCTGCAGGCAGCAGCTGAGCGGGGCTGTTTATTTATCAGAGTCAACCAGAGCCACACAAAAGGTTATGGCCACGGGCCAGATGTCTTTGACATCATAGCCTGTCATTAATGGCATAAATCCTCCGTGATTTCATTTCCCACTGAGCCAACCAGCATCTCTCCCAGATCATTTCAAAGGGGAAAAAAGTCTAAACATTTACCTTCAAACCCCAAACAGATCGTATCATTCTATTCTGCTTGCCCAATATTAAATATATTCTCTTGCACATGGCATTTTTATGGCAGGTTGTGACCACTGCTGGAGCTCATTTCAGCTGGAGATATGCTCAGAAAGAAAAATTTTCTTATGGTTCCCTAAGGGGAAAACAAAAAAAAAAACGACATTTCATTCAACAAAACCTTTTCCAACCACTGCACTTTGCTGGTTTAATGTATTTTTGTCCCCCAGATCTCGGTGTGAGGGAGAGAAATATTTAAAAGCTGGTTCTCTGTGCCACAGCCTCTTCTCTGTGAGAATATTTAACATGGACAGGCTGGAAAAATTTTCCTTCACACCATTTTTGTCCCCTTTTTTTCCATAATATCAGTAATACGCACGTGGTTATGTGAAAAATAATAAGAAATCACTCTGAGCATGAAAGGTCTGAATATCCCTGTAATACCTGAGTATTTTAATTTAAATCCTTTGGGATTTTAAGTCTTCCTGGCCTTCTGCTGCTGGACAATGCACTGCTTGATAAAAAAAAAAGGTGAAAATATTTGATAAGAATATCAGATAATTTTTGACCCATCGCTGCTGGTTACTGAACTGGGCCTAAAATGCCCAGGAAAAGTTTTCCAAACCAAGGCTGGCACCAAACCTGCTGGGATAAACCAGGAATTCTACATTTATATGCAAAAGCAGACAGTCAGACTGTTTGGTTTGACCTCCCTTTTGTGAATATTTGCTGAAATTGCTCCAGATTGCTCCATTTGAGATGAAAAGAGCCTGACAGGACTCCTGCCCCTGGGAGCAAATGTCCAGAAAGTCAGGGAAGCTCTCACTTATCAGCTGCCCTGAGAGGAGAAGTTAATTACCTGCAATTACAGACGAGTCCTGAGATCCAAATGAATTCAAAGAAAGCAAATTTAGGCTCAGCCCAAGCCCAGATTGGCTCTGCTGCACACAGGGCACCATCACAGAGGTGATTCGGTGCCTCCTGATGCTGCTGCAGCCTCCTGGAGCTGCCTCTGCTCAGCCTCGGGAGGCTCTGGGTCCCAGGGAACGGGAGGATCCCATGGAGCATCCACGGTGCCAAGGGGCCAGGGCAGAGCAGCCTGGAGATCCCCAGGCTGAAAGGACGAATGCGAATTCTCCCAGTGTGGAAAAGAACCCTCAGGGGCTCAAGAGAGAAAAGGAAAGTCCCCCCAGCTTCGGTGACGCTGCTCAGAGGAGAAAGGACAGAACTGGAGCTGGGCATGACAGCACAAAGCTCCTGTTGGAGCCACCTCTGCTGCCGCCATCCACCTTCACCCCGCGCCCCAGAGCCCTCACCACCACCAAAGAACGACAGAAGGACCTCCAGCATACCTGAGGAAATAAAAATTGGCCGTTTCCCTTTTATTTTTGGAGCAGTCTGGAATCTCAGGAGGCATCGGCGAGCAAACGCTCCCCAGACGTGCCGACAGCAGGGCTGTGTCAGAGCTCTCCCGCCAGAGCCAGAGTTAAAATATGCCTGCAAAGCACCAGTAGCTTCATTCTTATGACTAACACATCCCAAAGGTGCCATAACATGCACGGAGGCAGGGAATTCTGGGGTGCTGGAAGGAGTACAGCGAGAGGAGGAGCTGCAGAGGAGAGGTTCTGAGGAAAGCCAGCGAGTTATTTTTCCACAATTTATCAAACTACTTTTACTCTGCTCCTCCAAGTACAGAGATGAAAAGTCCCACAACTCCAGCACGAGCTGAGCCAGCCAAGAAAAAGAAAGCAGTTTGCTGTGCTCCCCAGGGCATAGATGATGTCTATTTGTTAACGTTTTGTGATGTGTGGAGGAGACAAACTTCAGGGAAGGAACATGGTCATCTATCTGAGACAAAATCTACCCCGCTGGAATGGGCTGAGCGTGTCTCGTGCTGGGGGCGGGCAGGGATTGCAGTGGAATGTGGGTGGTTTTTGGCACAAATCTCACAGTGCAGGGCTCCTTTCTGGGTAACTCGTGGACTCTCACAGCTCTGCTGGGAATAGTCACAGAACGGTTTGGGTTGGAAGGGACCTTAAATATGATCTTGTTCCAGTCCCTGCCGTGGGCAGGGACACCTCCCGGGGGCCAGCCACAGCTGCTCTGGGCACCCTGTGCCAGGGCCTGCCCACCCTCCCAATTCCTTCCCAGTATCCCATCCATCCCTGCCTTCTGGCAGTGGGAAGCCATTCCCTGTGTCCTGTCCCTCGTCCCTCTCCAGCTCTACTGGAGTCCCTTCAGGTACTGAAAATCCACAATAAAATCACCCAGGAGCCTTCTCTTCCTCAGGCTGAGCAATCCCAACTCTCAGCCTTTCCTCATAGGAGAGGTTCTCCATCCCTCTGGTCGTCCTTGCACCTGCTCTGGACTCTCTCCATGTCCTTCCTGTGCTGGGGGCAGAGCAGGAGGGGGATGAGCGGCAGGAGGGGGCTGAGCGGGGGGGGGGGATCCCAAACGCTCCAGTCACAGGCATTCCCAGGGCTTACAGCTCCTCGGATGATGACCTGGGTGTCAGCAAAGCTCCACGAGCCTTTAGAGTAGATAAAGCCACCTGCAGAAATGCTGGGAAGTTTCCTCTTGAGCACCCACCAGCAATAACCCCCATCCAAACCAATCTTCCCAGTGACATGAAAATATCCGTGGAAGTGTGACATGAAAATATCCTTGGAGTGTGTGAGGCTCTCAAGCACTACCCAATTAATGACATCTCAAACACATGCAAATGGCTTTCATGTGGAACAGAATGTCCAAGTGTGAAAACCCAGGATACACCAGCACTGTTTAATCACTTCTGGAGCAGTGACGGGGCAGCACCAAACGTTTCCCGCAGAGGATGGAAAGGAGGGACAAGACATGCAAATGCTGCTCCCATTGCTTTTCCCTGCTCTCTCCCCACGGTTTAATTTCTGCCTGATGAGAGCACGGTTCTGAGCAGGAGGATGGATCCCTGGTAAGGCCACTGGGGATGAAAGCGCTCTCATTATCCGCTCGGAAAGCTCCGGCTTTGCCTCAGCAGAACTGTCACAACATGCTGAGGTCCGGGGATTCCTGTGGGAGCTGGGCTGACAGATCTGATTCTGATTCGCATGGATTCATGAATCTTGCATAGGCTGTTTGTCCAGAGGTTCTGAAGATGTTTAGTCAGTGCATACCTGCAGTTAATTCCTCGGAAAATCTGTCAGATACGATGCCAAGGGACAGGCCCCTCAATCCTGGCGGCCCCGGCTCGTTAAACACCCAGGGCAGGGATGCAGCAGGATTTCATCACAGCCCTTAACGAGCTGTAAATATTGCAAATGCCAACACACTCCAGCTACACGGGAATGTTGCAACTCTGAAGGTAAATACCAAAGCCACCAGGGGCCTGAGATCACAGCCTGGTGTCACCAGGAGGAGGGAGGGATGAGAAGGGCAGAAATGAACTCCAGAGAGAGCTGGGAGAAAGCCTTGGAGTGTTTGAGATAAATGCTCTAATAGAGCTCCGGTACTGGCTCTAATTAGGATAAATCAGGGCTTCCCTAATTGCTTTTAATCCTTTGGCTTCCTAGCTGACAGGAGTGACCATGCCCAGCATGTGGAGAAGAGCTGTGGGGACATCCACAGCCTCTGTATCCCACTGCCGCTCCCAGAGCCCGATTCCCACAAGGGATCAGAGCTGGGACTGGCCAGAAACAGGGAGAAGGGAGACCAAGGACCCCGTGACCCCAGGAGCCCAAATCTCCACCAGCACAGCCTCTGCAAGGCAAAAGTGAGAACATTCTGCCTTCTCCCATGGAATTATTTGCTTCCCTTCTCCAGCTGTGCCATTGCATTCCCCCCTAAACCCTTCAAATTATCATTCTTGAAATGCAGTGTGTGCATTTGAGCTGCTCCATGCTTCTGTTCACTTTATTTTTCCTTTAAAGCTTTTCTTCCCCTTCTTCAGTTAGCTGTGGGGTTTTTATCAGAGCACAGACACCTCTTGCCAGACTCTGCTGCAGAAGGGAGGACGGAATTCCCTCTGTTTCCATCCCAGAGGAATCCTGAGTCACCTGCAGCAACCAAAGCTCTCTTGCCTTAGGTGTAAACAGAGACAAATAACAACTTTTGATCTGCTTCCACCTTTCCAGCAGAAGTGAAGGCAGTGCAAGTATCAACATGGGAGAAAGGATGAAAAAGAAGGATGAAAGAAAAAAGGATTCTGGGCTGTCTTGAATTCTGTGTGGGAAGGATCCCACAGAAATCCAGGGGTAAAGATGGAACTGCTTTCCTCAAAGGTGACATTCACCCCTCCTGGATGCAACAGCCACTGCCCCGTTTCAGAATATTAAAAGGCTTCAAGAACAGAGCTAAAGCAGAGTTATTTCTCTGGGTAATCTCTCTGCCCTGGGCTGAGACGAAGCCCTGCCATAAAGACCCTGTGTTGCTCAGCTACAGAAATCCATCCTTTCCCGTGGGCAACCCATGAAACACCAATTAATGCCACTAATGAGTATAGTGGAAGCAGGATCTTGGAGTTTATGAGTCCTGGGCAACACCAGCAGCCAGGTCTTTCTCAAAGTTCAATAATCAGGAGATTTCTGAGGTGGTGACCTCACAGTCCTCTGGTTTGGTGTGTTCTTTATTTAGAGCTGGAGCTGGAGTTTCCAGCGAGCCCTGGGCTGTGTCCCTGCATGAAACCCAGGCACAGCCATGTAAAGCAGCATCATTAATGAGCTGATTTGCATATCAAATGAACTTTATGCACAGCAGGATATTTTGACAAAAATTTGACAGGATATCTTTACAAAAAGTTTGCAAAATAAAACAACCTGGGAAATAAGAGCCTACAACTTCCTTCCTGCTTCCCAAGGAGCCAACACACCTCCAGCAGCAGCAGGGAGCAGGATTTACCTGATTTACCTCCCTCCTGCTGCTGGATACAAGGAATAACCAGAGTTAGGCCAGGTTTGGTCATATGAGACCTGGTTTAGACCTTGGTTCCTGAGTTATCCTGAAATCTGCAACAGCTGGGAGGTGGAAGGAGCAGGGGATCCAACCCTCGGATCTCCAGAGGTCCCTTCCAACCCATCCTGCCACAGCTTCCCAACCAGAGGGATTCAGCAGGGATGTCACAATTTAATGAATATATCATTTGTACAAGTCTCAATGTAGATTTTTTCTTAACAAAATCCATTGTGGGTTTAAGCCCAAGCCAGCAAGGAAGGGAAAGGCAAGGGCAGTATTTTTATTTTTAAAGGATTATATAAAACGCACAAATCGCTGGAACAGGTGTGTTTGCAGCCCCTTCCTGTCCTGCCCACCCAAAACTCTAAACTGCATTTGTGTGCACATGACATGCTGGATTTGCACACTCAAACAAGCTGAAAACATCAGTGCTGGATAATAATCTGTATTTTAGTGAAAAGTTTGGAAGAAGGAAAAAAAAAATCATTTCAAGACTTGTATTTAATTTTTATCTTCTTGACCTTTCTGTAATTTTCATTGTTTTCCTTTTTCTGCCCTTTTTGGTGACAAAAGTGGGAAAAGAGGCACCAGTTGCTTCATGCAGACCCTTTGCAGTGCAGGAGCACCCAGCAGCATCACTGCCTGCGTCCTGCAGCTTCTCCACGACTTCTGTGGCATTTTATTCCCTCTGCCTGGCTTCAGGCGGCACATTTGGAGGCTGCAGAGCATCCTGAAGCTCGGCTGGATGCAGAGAAGAAGAAAAGTTTAGTCTTTGCCCTGCTGGCCACCAAAATCAGCAGTGGTGCTGTTTAATTTGTGCTGACTCCACTCGGCCCGAGCAGAGGAGGAGAGGGACTGACAGGAGAGGGTGCTCACGATTTAGGGAAGGGACAGAGCAGCAGAGAGTGGACCCCAGCCCTGTCCCGGCAGGAACATCCAGGGCCAGGGCACTGAGCAGCTCTGCCTTTCAGCATCACGAGAAGGAGCAGCTGCAGGCGGCAGCAGCTAATCTGTGCCTCTAAATCCAGCCGTGTCATTATGATGATAAGCCTTCCAAGAGACCATTCGATTTGAAAAGTAAATTTGAATTTATAAATGGAGTCCCACTCGCCGGGGTCAGGGCTCCAGCCGAGCCGCGGTTTTAATGGCATTAGAGGCTGATAAAAAGGTTGGGAAATCAGCAGAGGGGTCAAACCTGCACTGAAATGTTCCCTCAGCCGGGGCAGCAGCGTTTGATTCCCGTTGGATCAGCGCTTTGGAGCTGAGTCACGCTCCGGCAGCCTCAATATCTGCCCTGGGGAAGGAGCTTTCCAGCCCAGACAAATGAGGATTTCACGGCCCTTTGTGGCTCCTCAAGGCTGCACCTCCCCGTGCCGTCCCACAAAGGCCGTGCCGGTGCCACCGGCTCGGGGAAAGGAGGCAGGGATGGAGGTGACAGCCAGCCCGCTTGGACCCGAGCTGAGCCCAGGGACAGCGCAGCGAGGAGATGCTCCAGGCAGACACGACACACGGGGATTGCAAGATGACTTTCCTGCTTGATTTTTTAATCCCTTCCCGACTCTCCCAACGCACTTGCTGATGCTCTGGGTGCTCTCATCCCCCCTTCCCTGATTTGGGGTTTATGCGGACTTGGAGCTTTTCTTCCATTTCAGCTCAGAGGCAATGAATGACCTGGGCCTGTGCAGGCCCAGGTGTGACCTTAAGAAAGGTCCTGAATTTGCTTGGGGCAGATTTTCCTCAGGTACAAGTCACGTTTGTGTTCTCCCCTGGGAAATAAGGATGGGATCACCTTTCCTGCTGCCTTTTGTCGAGGCAGGGAACGAGCTGTCTGTTCCTCAAGTGCTTCAGACAATGCCTGTGCTCAGACAACCACAAACACAGCTCAATATCCCCCTCCAGACCCATCTCCCCCCTCATTCACACACGGGCTGCACACACCGAGCTCATCCTCAAATCTTTTTTTTCTTTTTTTTTTTTTCATTATTTATTTAGAAATAATAAAATAAGACATAATATATAAAAATCTGTACAATCCACAATTTGTGCAGTACATTAGGAAGACTTCGATACAAAAAGGCTGCAAACAGGAAAATAGTCATGGACAACTGTCAGATGCCGAGATTGTTCGTCTCACAAGAGCTGCAGGCCAAAAAGTCCTTACAAAAATCAGCTTCTGGTGGGCTGTGGGGTGGCAGCTATGCAGCACCTTCTACTTCACAATGGTGGTGAGCAGCTGAGATTAAAGACATTACAGTACTTCTCAGTTTTACCTTGTAATCCATCATGAGAAAGAAGACCGAAGAGAACAAATTAAATATCTGAACCCTTTGTCTTTTCCAAGGGCTTCAGCTAACGAAGAAGTGTTTCACGGCTGGGAGAGGGTAATTAACCCCAGCTAATGAGTCAGGATTCCTGCCCGGGCCACTTAACCCAGGACAACTCGCACGGAAGAGGCGGAGGGAGGGAACCATCCCCACCTGCCTCTGCTCCTGTCACTGTACACAGAATTATGGGTCAGACAATGTGTCTCATTCAAGTATTTTCAGGGAAGGGCAGAAATAACATATTCCCCCCCAGCCCCTAAGCAAAAGACAGGATCAAAGCTTCTGTGCGAGTCGGGCGAGCCAATTTATCCTGGATAAAGAGGCTGAACCAAGGCCTGGGGGAGGCTGTGGGTAGAGCTCTGTCAGTTTAAAGTTTAAAGTTTAAAGTTTAAAGTTTAAAGTTTAAAGTTTAAAGTTTAAAGTTTAAAGTTTAAAGTTTAAAGTTTAAAGTTTAAAGTTTAAAGTTTAAAGTTTAAAGTTTAAAGTTTAAAGTTTAAAGTTTAAAGTTTAAAGTTTAAAGTTTAAAGTTTAAAGTTTAAAGTTTAAAGTTTAAAGTTTAAAGTTTAAAGTTTAAAGTTTAAAGTTTAAAGTTTAAAGTTTAAAGTTTAAAGTTTAAAGTTTAAAGTTTAAAGTTTAAAGTTTAAAGTTTAAAGTTTAAAGTTTAAAGTTTAAAGTTTAAAGTTTAAAGTTTAAAGTTTAAAGTTTAAAGTTTAAAGTTTAAAGTTTAAAGTTTAAAGTTTAAAGTTTAAAGTTTAAAGTTTAAAGTTTAAAGTTTAAAGTTTAAAGTTTAAAGTTTAAAGTTTAAAGTTTAAAGTTTAAAGTTTAAAGTTTAAAGTTTAAAGTTTAAAGTTTAAAGTTTAAAGTTTAAAGTTTACATCAGCTTGGCCCAGGATCAACGGGAACCGGAGGAAAGCTGTCAGTCACTGTCTAGTCCTTAAAAATAACATTTTTTAAATGATTCCTCCAATTTGCGGCTTACAAACCCAGAACTGATGGCGAAAAGGAGAAGGGGACCACGGGCTCTACATTGCAGGGCTCTTCCCAGCAGCTTCCCAGAGCCAGGGCTGAAATGTGGGATTCCCTCAGCAAAGACAAAGGGTTGTGAGAGAAAGAACAAGCAGAGATTAGCAATGGATTACACCTCGACCCACCCCCCTCCACACCACTCTGGGAGCTCTTCGAAAACGCCAGTAACTAGAACGTGTTCTCAAATGAAAAGTCCATGCTTAAAAAATAAATAAAGAGAAGTTCAGAGCATTAGGAATCCTATAAGGCTTGCAAATAATTTGCTAAAAATCATGCTAACCTGTAGCATCTAGTCCTAGCGAGCCGAGACTGCCGAGCTGAACTGATACATTTTTTTGTGGCCTTTTCGTTGTCTTCTCCTTGTCCTCCTTTACAGACTTCTATTTACATTTGGCTTTAAATATGAAAATACTTGATAAACTTTATAAAATGTACACTTTTAAAAATATTTCTGAAAAACTGACTTGAAAAACAAAACAAACAAACAAGAAGAAAAACAAACAAACAAACAAAAAAAAACAACAACAAAAAAACCAAACCCAAAACCTCTGCACCAGAAATGTTAAAGGGGAGGGGATTTTTTTTTTTTTTTTTCCTCTCTGGATTTCTTGTGTGTTGAAGAAATGAGACAAATCCTGCATTTTCCATCCCCCCCATCTCTCATCTCTCCCTCCAGTATCTCAAGTATCATTTAGTGGGAGCACTGTGCACCCGGGGGATGCTGATCTGAGATCAGGTCCCCTTTCTCCTGCTCAGCCTCCCTTCCCCGTTGCGTTTTCATGCCCCCTCTGTGTCACTGAATACTCTTTGGTTTAGTTTTTCTCCTTTTTGCAAGAACATCACCATTAGCAGCACTAGCAGCACTCCGTTGTCTCCACCACTGTTGACCCAGAAACTGCGACCAAACCACCTTTAAATGTCCACCCTTCCCTTCCTTTTCCATGCTCCCACCCCAGAAACAGCCTCAGCACTTGTGCTCCATCATCTGCTCTCTCCAGGAGCCAAATCTGTGTTTACAACATGGAATTTCCACAGTTTCCAACCCACCCACTGTAGATAGCATCTTATCAGAAACAGTTCATTGCAGGCATTTCTTTCAGGCAGGGCTGGCAGGGGCCAGAGGCCTTCACAGATATCCATTTGCAGAAGACATCAGACCTAGAACAAGCTGTTTTTTAATGGCATACAGTGATCCAATACTGCAAGAGTCGTCCGGGATTGCCATCCCCACCACCCCCAGGAGCAGGGGCCAAGCACAGCTTTGCTGTCTCCTTGAGCTTAGAGGCACAGAGAATTTAAAGCCTTTTGGGTGAAGGAGCCAAAACACCACCAGAGCTTCGCTGAAGGTGGCAAAATCTGCTTGGTGATGAGTGACGAGTGAGTGTCACCTGCTGACCACCCAGCTGGGGTTTGCCAGGGAGAGGAGGCAGGAGATGAACCTGAACCTCCCTTTGCAGCCTCATCCTCCCCAAAGAATCCCTCTCTCCACGAGATGCAAATCCACCTTCCTGACACCCCTGCCCTGCTGAAGAGAAGCATTTTGCACAAAATGCTGCCGGCCCTCCGCTACTCCCAAGTGCTGTGCTGCCAAGGCCCTTTCCTCCTCTTCCTTCCTCCTCAAAAACCTCTTCCCGGGGATCTCTCCTCTGCCTGGCTCATCCACGGCCAAACCCCAGCAGCCTCTGGCATCAGCCAGCAGCTCCACAGCGTGTCCCTGGCGCA
>NW_008235987.1:2166826-2173101 GCF_000691975.1 Corvus brachyrhynchos
CGCCAGCGGAGGACCGGGATCCGATGCCGGCGGCACCGGGAGCTGAGGAGCTGGGGCAGGCCAGGGAGGACACACAGATGATGCTGGTTTGCTTCCCCCAACCAAGCTTTTTCCATACAAGAAAACAGGGCTTTTATTTCCCCATGGAAGCACAGGGGGAAAGAGGAGGAGGCCCAGCTCACTTTAGATCCGAGCTTTAAGCCTTTCGAATAAGGTGCAAAATAAAGGTCTTAAAAAAAAAAGAAAAAAAAAAAAGAAAGAAAGAAAAAGTCAAAACCAAAAAAGTGTCTGAGGTTTGATTTTTTTTTGTTTAAAGCAGCCTGTTCCTTTTTTTTTTTCCTTTTTTTTTTTTTTTTTAAATAAACTCCACTGTGCAAAACTGTGCATTTTCTTTGGTATCCACTTAGGTAGTTTGAACTTAGTACTTTTTCCTATGTGTACACATCTTTTTGTCTTGTTTTTCCTTTAGACAGAGAATTAAATTCTCCCCCAAAAAAATCATAATTTTGCTGGAGGCTACTGATTGGCCTGATATTACATAATGCCCCTTATGTAATTGGAAAGAGAGAAATTGATTCTAGCTATCAACTACTGGCCTCAAAAGGAGTTTAAACTTTCTGGCAACATTGGCCTCTCTGAACTGATCACAAGCCTTTCAACCCAAAAAGTTCAACACTGACTTTTTTTTTTTTCCTTTTTAAATTACACAAGAGAAAATAAAAACTACACTGCAACAAAAATAACCATTTGTGTTCATGTAGTTAGCAGCAGCTTTTTAAAAAATAATTATAATAATATTAATAAGGCAGATTCTTGCCTTTGTTATGCCATTAAAAACATTCTTGTTCCCTAGATAGAAGCATTCTGGAAAAAAGTTGAAAAAAAAAAATAATAATAACCCAACCAAAGCTTGCCTGCAAGTTCAAGTTTTGTAAAAAAATATATACATAATTTATTCTACAACATATGTGCCTTCTGTTCATACTTAGACATGTTTAGTGCTTTGTGTTTAGAGTTCATTTCCTGTCATCCCTCCTCTGCGGACAGCCCTAAAACCAGCCTGGGTTCCTCGGGTCTGCTGCCTTCACACCACTCTTCCACAGTACCGTTGTCTGCAAACTGTTCTGGGCCAGCGTCTCAGGTCAACGAGCCTTTGCCCGATGGACACGGTGGGGTTTTTGCCTTCCAACCACGCGGGAGAGGCAGAGCCTGCCAGTCATATCTCCGACTCCCGCCGCAGCGGCCGCGGCTCCAGGGGCACCCCCGCCTGGTTGTGGTGCTCCATGTCCGGGTGGGTGTCTGTGCTCATGCTCTCAGGCACCCCCGTGTCGATCTCGTCCTCCTCTTTGCTGCTGAGGGCCACCTCGTTCTCGTAGCAAAAGGAGTTGGCGTTGGAGAGGATGTATTTCTTCTCCGCTAAGTCCCTGGCACTGCAGATGGGTGTGTTGGGCACTTCGTACGTTTTGTGGAACCTCGAGTAGTCCACCTTGTAGTAGTTTTTCTCTTCGAAGAGCACGGGCTCGTAGCGGTGGCCCCAGAGGATCTCATTTGCCAGATATGAGCTGCGGCACTGGGTGGTCATGGCGGTGGCCTCCACCATGCCCTCCAAGATGACCACAATCTCAAAGTCAGCATTGTCCATGTCCTGTTTGCTCAGGTCATACAAAGGACTGTCCTCGTCTATCTCATGCACTATTGTAATGGGGGAGACCAGGAAGATGCGGTCGATGCCGCTGTCGAACCCCACGTTGATGTCTATTTGATCCAGGGGGATGTACTCCCCTTCCGACGTGATCCTGGATTTCAGGAGCTGCGCCCGCACGTGCGCCTCCACCAAGTGGCTTTTCCTCAGGTTGCCCACGCGCCACATCAGGCACAGCTTCCCGTCCCTCATGGCCACCACGGCATTGTGGCTGAAGACCAGAGTTTCGTTCCTCTTTTTTGGCTTAGCCATCTTTGCCATGACGGCACCAATGATGAAGGCATCAATGATGCAGCCCACGATGGACTGGAAAACCACCATGAACACGGCGATGGGACACTCGTCGGTGACACACCTGAAGCCGTAGCCGATCGTGGTCTGGGTCTCGATGGAGAACAGGAAGGCTGCGGTGAAGCTGCTCACCTGAGACACGCAAGGTTTGCTGTTCTCTTGGTTCTCCAGATCCCCATGCAACAGCGCAATCAACCAAAACACACAGCCAAAAAAAAGCCAGGAGAGGATGAAAGTCAGGCAGAAGATCACAAGCATCCACCTCCAGCGGATGTCCACGCACGTGGTGAAGATATCGGCCAGGTAGCGCTGTCCCTTCTCGCCCACGTTGATGAACTGGACGTTGCAGTGTCCATCCTTCTTGACGAAGCGGCTCCGGCACTGCTGCCGGGTGTGGACCTTGCCCTTGCCGTTGCCGAAGCCGTTGGCCACGGCCATGGTGGACAGCTTCATGCCGTCCTCCTCCGAGGACACGATGCTGTAGCGGTTGGTTCGCACGCTGCCCATCACTACTGCCGGGGACTGAGGTGCTTCTGCTTTAGAAAACAGTCTGAGTTTCTGCAAAACCCTTTGGAGAAACAGTTTTGAAAGTTCTACAGGAACACACACACGCGGAAAAACCGGGCAGAGGCCGGAGTCCCCAGAAGCCCTCGGACCAACCAAGGACAGTCTTCTGGCATGCAGGGTGAGCTCAGCCAGCCACCGTCATAGAGAGGGCATGGTCTGCAAGAGAAAGAGAAATGGCACTTTAGATCCTGGAGGAAAAGGATAAGGAACCAAGGAAAATGACACCTGTGGACCTGCAGGAAGTTTCCTCTCTCTTAATGAGATTTTCAGCAATGCTCCATGTCCACAGTTGTGCATGGACAGGGGTCCCACGGTTACTGCAAGGAGGGAATCGCTCTTCCCGAGGGAAAGCACCAGCGGGATCGCGTCACAGCAGTCTGAGCAATATTCACTTGAAAGCTGAACACGCAAAGGATCTCTCTGCTATTTACAACTGTCATTTCTGCTTCTTTTGAAACAAACAGTTCCCTTTAACATCCTTCTGTTCAAACATAAACATCAAAGTGCTCTGCAGTGACTTATGATGTGTCTCGTGGACTGTTTGACCCACGGCAAAGCAGGGAGTGTGCAAAAGGGAAGGTGGAGAAAGGGAATAAACTTGGGAAGTGCAAATAGCGGTGATTCCATGAAATTAAAGCACATACAATTGTTTGAATTAAGCTAAAAGAAGGAGTTATGTATTCTCAGCAAATTTCAGGAATAAAGGCTGCAGCAGCTCCTCTCTAACTCCAGATCACCGGGATCTTTGTGGTTTTCACACTTGCATGGGCTGAAAGTAGCACAAAAAATTAGACATTGTAAAGCCCTTCATCTGCTTCTGGCTAAAGCCACCAGGAAAACGCAGCAGAACCAGCTGAGCACCTTCCTAACACCTAGACAAGCGAGTCCCAGCACCTTCCCCTCGGGAGCCCGGGGCAGCCGCTTCCATCTCCAGCGGGTAACGGTCCCCAGGGTCTGAAATGTCACCAATCAAGACTCAGCAGAAAGGCTACAAAAGCTCCTTCCTGAGGGGAGAAGCCACCAAAAACTTGTTTCAGGGAGGTCTGGCTTAGACCCAGGTCTAGCTTTTAACAAGTGCGTCATCCATTAAGTCATGTACTGCCTATCAGGAAATGGAATTGAAATACTGCAGAGGAGAAGGGATGCATTAAAGCAACTGCTCCATGCACACACGGCCCACAGAGGGACTAAAGCTAAACCCAGCTGGAGAGGAATGTCTGCTGTCCCTTTGGCTCAGCATGGGAGGCTCCAGAACCATTCACAGTAGCACGGGATTAAATCACGGTGCTCTTCCTAAATTCATGTTATCAAAACTCATCTGAGTTTGTCCAAAAGCCAACAAAACTGCAGCCACCGTGGAGCACAACCCCTGCCCAGCAGGACCTCTGCTCTTCCTCTGACTGGAATCTGACAACAGCTGTAGATAAGATGTTCTCTCCTTTCCCAACAACCCAGCCCCTAAAGCCCTGCTGAGGTGCTCCAAAAACTTGATCGATTTCAAACAACTCCTCAGCCCTCCCACATCCTTCTAGCACATTACAAAGGCTTGAGCTCAGCAAACACTTGCTAGGAAAAGAGCAGGCGACAAACAGCAACATCATCAGCTGCCTGCAGGCTGCTTTTCCCTCCAGGATCTCCTCAGGGTTTACTTTCACCTCCTCTTTTCCCCTCGCTCCTGCTTGTTGTGCAAGAATGTGTCCCAATGCCTCCTTGCCAAGATTAGTCATCTGTGACTTCAGCTCAGACAAGACAGTTTGGCAGCTTTTGGCGGGTTCTGCAATGCCCGTTCGAGTGCAGCTCTCAGCACCGAACACTTCTGCTGGAGCTGCCCTCTCACTTCTTCTGGGCACTTATTCTTACTTTTACAACTGCCTTGCCTAATCTGTGTAAAGATCCAACTTTCCCCCCTTACACCTTTTTGTTCCCAGGGTTTCTCATTCCCGTCAGGATATAGTGCTCAAAAATACAAAAGAACTCTCTTAATGCTCACTTAAATGATTTGCTTTGGCCAAAACCCCACTTTTATTAGAAACCTGAACACAGCGGGGAAGCGAAATTACTGTTAATACATCCCACATAAAAAAACTTCTTGAAAAGCCATTGCACTGGTCTGCATATCGATCACTTTCATAAACCACATCCTATAATCACAGTCATGTTCGACTTCCACAGTCAAAGCCTGTTTTGTTCCAAGCTGATGGAAACACACAGCCCACAAAACAGTTTATTCTGGAGTTTGGATTTTTTTTTTTTTCCCCCTGGATTTTTAGAGGAAAACTTGCAGTGGAGAGAAAAGATAAGCTGCAAAGTTTTAAATGTCTGAATATGCAGCTTCTCCCACAAAAGTCTCGACCTGAGGACACTTGTTTGAATTCCACAAACTCCTGAAATCCTAACGCCAGCTTCCTGTGGCTGCATTTAGAAGTTTGGGACCAGAATTTTCATATTCCTCCCCTGGAGGACCCAGCACCTCTCATCTCCTGTCCCTTGCCCAGCTTCCTCCTCGCTGGCTGTGCTGTGGGGATGAAGCTGCACCCCTTTGGTTCTAAGCATCCCCAAAGCTGGGGGTGAGCCTGGGGGCACCTTTGCAGCCTGCTGGAAGTTTACAGCACAGAGCTCTGGCACACTCCAGGGCTGCAGAGCCCTGTGCCTGCTTTTCCAGCACAAACTGCCTCTCTTCCTACGAGGGCTCCGAGTGGGGAGGAGGATGGGATGGGTGGGATGGGAGCAGGAGCAACACCATGCACAGGGACCAGCCAGAGGGGCTGATCTCGCTCCTGCTCATGGAAATACAGGTCCTGGGAAATGCCAGTGGATCCACTGGCTGCCCCCGCACCTGCTCTGTGCTCACCCTGACCTTCACAACCACTTCCACCAGAAGTTCCCCAAAAAACCCAGGAACAAACCAGCAGGACAACCTAATGCTACTTCTTATTGTGCCAATCCACCTGCTGCTCGAAGGCAGAACAAGGCTGCTGCCCCTCACTCCACCCCAGCACCAGGTGCTGGTGGCACCAAAAATTCCAGGCTGGTGTGGGAGCAGCCCTGCAATCCTCACTGGGCAAAAGGAGCCAAGCCAGTACCACCAGCCCACCCCAGTTTTGTGTAACTGGGCCTAGTGCAGTGCAGCCAGACACACACAGAGCTGTAAATTATTCATCACCAGGTGTGTTGTTATGATTATTGCTATTATTATTAATCCAGGTGACCTTTCCTCCTGGAAGGGAATACAAGCAACACAGTTTGGAATTACCAGCACTGGCACAGACACGGGATGACTGGGAAGGGATGGGAGAGCCTGGCTTGCTCTGCTGCGAGGGGATGCTTGGAGGAGCGGAGATAAACGGGGCTGTGCTGCATCTGCAGCATTTCTGAGCCAGCATTTGGGGAGATGCCACAACGAGGAGCCCAAACCTTCACTTTCCCCTGAGCATCCCCCTCCAGACCTTCCCTGTGGAAAGGTGCTCACATCGCAAGGCACAGCAGGAGGAGAATTTGTGCAGAAGGTTAAAGACTGAGGGATAACTCTGGAGTGCGAGAGGAGCAGGGGAGGGGTGGAGAGGAGCAGTACGGAGCGCTTGGAGCGGTTATTCCCCGGCTGACGCCACCGAGCCCTGTGCAGCGAGCCGGGCACATGTTGCCAAGAGAGCACCAGCACCTCCTCAGCCCAGCGCTCTCCCTGCTGCCCTCGGAAAGCAGAACAAAGCCGCTTCTC
>NW_008235987.1:2173153-2174356 GCF_000691975.1 Corvus brachyrhynchos
TAACCTTTCTCCTTAAAAGTCATGCCCCAGGGCTCCTCCGCTGCTCCGGCCAGGACTCAAGTTACACGGAGTGGCGAACTCCGGGAGAAGGAGCTGACCTTCAGGGACAGGCAGCGGGGCGGCGGGGGGGGAGAAAAAATTAAAAAAGAGCACATGATGCAGAGAAATGGGTGCGAAGAAATAGGAGAAAGGGAAGGACAAGTGGCGCTCGCATCTGCTGTCCTGCCAAGGAGACGGGCTCGGGGTATTTGTGGCTGATGACAAAATAACTACGAGTGGAACAGCCATCAGCAGGGGGTGTACGCGGCGCACCGGCTGCGAGGATGGAACAGCAAACAAGTGTAAAGGTAAGGCCGAGACACGGAGACAAGTGCGGGCAGCCTGCGGGGTGGGGACAGAGCTGCGGGTCCGGCTCAAGCCGGCCCAGAGGCACCTGCGGGTCCCCAGCAGCACCTGCGGGTCCCCAGCGGCCCCCGCCCGGTCACTGACCCCCCAAATCCATCTGCCTTTGCTTATCAGTATTTTTTCCTCTCACTGTCATGAGCTAAGCTGAAACAATACAGCTCTCCACTGCCGACCCAGATGCTTTTTTTCCTGCTTCCCATTTTTTTGGCAGGATGGTCAAAATAAAGAAACCCTCCCGTTTGCAGCATGCCCATGAATGAAGCTACAGGTTCATTTCACACCCCTCTAAACCATCCCGGACGCTCAAACCCACGCATCCGAGTGCCGAGACTCGCTGCTTCTGCCCTCTCTCCGTGCAGGAAACAACAGGCGAGAAGAAGGCAAAGGGATGGAGCGGTGCGCTTTGTGCGACACGGAGCTGTCATGCGAACTTCCAACCCTTCCCCAGGATAAAATATCCCGGGGGGGAGCAGCTGGTGCATGGAAAGTTATGAGCACAAACAGATGCTGGAAGCAGATGCTCGGGCGCTCCAGCCATACCTATCGAATTATTGTAGCCGCTGAGAATAGCTCCGTGAGAAACGCAGAAGTTCCCCTCTTCTCCAAGCCGGAGGCAGCGACATAAAGCGGAGCTTTTATCGCGGGGGTGTCGCGACAGCGCGCGTGCGGCGCATCGCCTCCCCTCCTCAGGGAGAGGGGAAGAGACGGAGCAAGAAGGCGATTCTTCCCTGCGGCGGCCGCGAGGGAGGTGCCGGCGCGGAGAAGGGGGTAGATCCGTGCCGAGGCCGTGCCCGGTGC
>NW_008235987.1:2174746-2179774 GCF_000691975.1 Corvus brachyrhynchos
CTGCCAGGAGAAGGCCCCGGATCCCCGGGTCCCCTCTGCGGAGGGTCCGGGAGAAGGCGCTAGGTCCCCGGATCCCCGGTGCAGAGGATCCCCGGGTTCCCGGTGCAGAGCGTGCCAGGAGAAGGCACCGGGTCCCCTCTGCGCCGGGTCCCCGGGTCCTCGGGTACTCGGTGCAGACGGTCCCGGGAGAAGGCGCCGCGTCCCTGGATCCCCAGTGCAGAGGGTCTCCAGGAGAAGACGCCGCGTTCCCCGGTCCCCGGTGCAGAGGGGGCCAGGAGAAGGCGCCAGGTTCCCCGTGCGGAGACTCCCGGGAGAAGCCGCGGTGGAGAACGGGGACGGCCGCGCTCCATCGGCTCTGCGGGGAGGCAGCGCCGGTGCGGTTTCGTTCCCCGGCCCCGGGACCCTCCGGTTGCTCCCGCGGGCACCCGGCACCTGCCGCGGGCATCCCCTCAGCCTCCCTCGGCAGCGATAAAGGCTTTTGCGGGACTTCACAGGGAGTTTGGGATGGTCCCGTGTGGGAGCTGGGTGCCCGCTCGCTCCTGTTCCCATGTTTTGGGCTGATGTCCGAGGCCCCGGGCAGTGAGAAGAAATACCGGAGACAGAACAGTTTCGTTCCTTTTGTCCCTTTCTTTATTTTAGTGAAGGGAAATGCCAGGATGCAGGGTGTCCCATCCCAAACTCCCGACCCTAACAGGCACGAGAAGCCAGACAAGCACAGCACAACACCTCTCCTAAACCGAAAATCCTTCTCTTTAACTCAGATGAAACATCCCTTCCAAAACAAGAGCTTTGATCCCTGGACTAAGATCTTTTGGAGCAAGGCTGGAAGCAAGGGAAGGACGAGCCTGGCTGCAGGGCATGGGATCCACGGCTTTGTTCCCTCAGTCACCTGTGACAGCTCGGTCAGGCTGGCCTGGGTTGAAATATGCAGAAATCCAAATGACTTTTAACAGCTTGTCCTCCCTACAGTGGACGTGGCCTAAGACAAAGAAAATAAGGATGAAATGCCTGGCCGGGAGCCTTGCAGGAACAAAAACAGCCTTGTAAGCACAGCCTGAGGTTTGCCAAGCTCCTGCTCTGATGGCCAGAGCAGGGGTGTTGGGTTCCAGGGCAGGTGTCCGCAGCAGGACACTGTCTCTGCCCTCGGGAAGCTGAGTTCCTGAGAGCCAACAGCTGAAATCCATGGAGGAGCCTGTGGTGTGCTGGAAAAATAAGGTGTCTGCTGATTGCAGGGGGGCAGAGCACCCCAGGCTTTAGGAACTGGCATAAACACCTTGAATTGCACCCAGCACTGCGACAGCAGCCCCTGAAACACCCAAAAACGGGTGCTGGGGATGCTCCCGGGAAAGGCAGCGGGAATCAGCAGAAGGTCAGCCTGGAGCTGCTGAAGGATAGACTGCTCCAAGCGGGTTGGCCTCCAGAGAGCTTCTTACAATGTCCAGAGCAGGCTGTAAATATGATTCCTTACTTTCCACAGCAGTGCCAGGGCCTGCAGTCGCTCCTCGTTGCTTAAACTCTCCTCCTCCTCCTCCTCCTCCTCCTCCTCCTCGTTTGTTTGCAAAGTTTCCAACTCTGCCACGAGCTGTCTTGAAATCCTCGGTGGAAATACTCTGCCCAAATGCTCCCTCCTGGCGTGGAGGCTCCAAGAGCAGCCTCCCCACGCTGCTGCTGCTCCATCCCACCAGCTGCCGTGCCTGGCACCGGCGGCGTTTGCCGAGTTCCCCACATCCCCGACGAGGAAGTGCCGCATTGTTGCAGCAATAAACACAACGGCCGAGGGCAGCTGGTTCACGAGTGCCACATTTGTGTGTGCAGGAGGCGTAGAATTTACGTGGTGGGGAGGGGGAAGGAGAGACAAGTGCTTCTGTTTGTTGAGCAATCTGGCAAGTTGGGCAATCACGCTGTTTGTGAGTTGTTCTTGGGTGGCTCCGTTCGTTTGTAAGGGGAAGAGAAGTGCAAAACTTATGAATGATGGATCTGGAAAGCAGAATCTATAAGGGGGATGACTGCAATTAGTTTATCCATTCAGTGAGATGAAGATAATTAAATGCACAGGATTTGAAAGACACAGTTCGTGTACCTATAACAGAGAAAAGATTTCCCTTGTTGCTCTTTGTGTACTTCCCATGAACTGCTAAAATAACAATTTGAGGAACCTTGAAGAAGTATTTGCCCATCTATGTGGCAGTGAAATGAAGAGCTGTGATCCACTCCTGCTCAGAGGTGCTCAGCTGGGGGATGGGTGCAGCAATTCCCTGTGCAATATCTCCAAGATATTCCAGATTGCAGCCCGGCTTTGGAGACTCTTACTCAGCCTTTACTCATGCGAAGCGACTGATAAAAAATACAGCCCTACTACAGATTTATCTGCCCAGATGAGTAAGGCTTACTCAGCCATTCAGCATTTCACACGAGGCAGGGTAGAGCAGATCCATCACCGCTGTTTCACAGCTCTCTCAAAGACGGGGCAGCTCTGCCCAGAAAGCTCTTCTTAGGATGAAATGTCGATTCTAAACCTATTGCACAGATAATGAAAACCATAACAAAGCCGCCTGCGTGGGCTCCAGCAACAGGAGCCCTTCCAAACCTCCAAACAGGGAAGCTGAAGTTACAAGAAAAGTTTCTAAAAAACCCTTTCCTGTTGCAACAAGCCAGGACAAAGAGGGTGAAAGCTGAAAACTTAACCCTCAACGCTGAACGAGGGGGTTGTTTTCCTTCTCTCCATGGATGGTTTTCCAATCTGAAACGTAGCCTTGCCTCGGAAATCTCTCACTGAAATAACAGAAGAGCGATGTGAAATGCTCATGGGCTGAGGGATTTTCAAGGCAAGACCCTCTATCTGCAGCAAAAATGGTACCAAGGGAGAGGGAGGCTCTGGGAAGGAAGAACAGTCGCGTATTTCTCCTGTCACAGTTCTCCCCTCAGTTGTCACCACAGCCACCCTGTCCCTCAGCTTGCAGATTGCCCCTGGAAGGAAATTTGGGAGCTGTGCTGCAGGCCCAGGCCTTGGCAGCTGCACCAGAGGCTTCAGCCCCTGCCTCACTCCACAGGAGACGTTATTAAATTGCTTTTTCTGCCTTGGCGCTGAAAGGACCTAATTATCAGATTGCATTAGTCCTCATCTCCTCAAGTGGCCAAATCTGCTCTGGTTCTCAAGGATTTTATTGCCAGCTGAAAATGGCTTAATTGTATTGTGCTTGCAAAGAAAACACGGGCTGGGGGAATCAGAGCTTTCCACAAGAGGAGAAGAAATGCCATAAATAACACGTTGGGCTTTTATTTTTTTGGGTCTCACCCTTTCCACGCATGTAAACTGGCGTGAGTTTGCCTTTCTTCCCTAACCATGAAGTCAACTGGAAAAAATTCCTCAGGAAAAGGTGGTTTCCCCATTCCCAGTAACCTCCTGGGGTTTAGGCATTAACTGGATCTTTATAGGTCCAATGCTGGGATCTCCAAGGGAAAATGAGCCCACGCTGGTAACAGAAGGAATGGGGAAATCCAATGAAAATTCCCCAGAGAGAAGCTTGCATGTTTGATAAGACTTGAGAGAGCAAATAAAGAGATTTGCAAGCAAATGGGATCTACAGATGTGCAGTTCTGCTGGATGAAAATGGCTCTGTCCATGGGAGGGATGAAACTCGACAGAGGAAATTGAATTTAGGCTTTGGGTACCTGAGAAGAGTGGAACTCAGACCCCATCCACGTTTGTTTTCTTCAACCATGTATTCTGTGTCCAAAAATCTTCACTTAAGATTTCAGGCTGCCTTAGTTAGGCTTATCCTAAAGGTAAATCACCGGGCAGCGACTGTATTTTGGAAAAAAAAAATATATATTTTCAGTCCTTGCTGCTGCAGGAGGAGCATGTGGGGAGCAAGGTGAGGAAATCTTGAAATACCGAATTCCAAACAGAAATCCACTGCTAGCAGGAGCTGTATCTAACTCCCAATCCAACAGCAACCCACAAATTCTGCCAAGGAAAACTCCTTTCCAGCGCTGGATTCCGTGTGGCTCAGTTCTCACCAGATTAAGGCGCCTAATTTAAAGCATCTTTAGTTCCCAGCTAAACTTTCAGACCCAATAAAATGTGATGTTGGTAAAAAGGGAGCTCTGAGCTCTCCGTGCAGGGTCAAAGGCCTTTGAGTGATTAGGAAATATTCAGCTGATATTTCATGTACACCTGGCACATTCCATATTTTCTCCAAGCAGACAGGTCCAGCACTATTCAGGGACCTGTTTCCACAATCCAGGATTGTGGATAATCTTCCAGAAATCCAATAAATGGACATTTGGCATCGTTTGTGACACAGCAATATTCCATAATTTTCCTTGTCAAGCCATCAGTCAGTCGGGGCACTTTGAGCTCAGAGACAGCAGTGGGGAGGCGTTTTCAGATTAATGAGAAGGCATTTTCAGATAAACGAGGAGGAATAATTAGTGTGAGTGATCAAAGTGACCAAGCAATGGCATATTCCCAAAGCCGAGATTTTCCTGTTAATCTCCCAGTTATCTGCTGATCTCCCACAGCTCCCATTCTTTGGATATCTCCAGGGAAAGGGAGTTAGTGGTTAATAAAACTTGCCAGAGTGGTGAGAACATGCTCATGGAGCTGCCATGGGGATCTTGACAATTGCTGGAAGGAAAAGGGTTAAGAGCCAGCAGCTCCCACACGCACAAGTGTGGGACTGCACTTTCATTCTCTCCCTCGCAGCTCCAGCTGTGAATGCCACTGCCCTGCCAGGTTTTCCAAAACCGGGATCAGCTGAACGCAGCAGGGTGAGGGCATCTTGGTGTTTCTCTGGTTTTAAGACTCCTGGTTATGGATCTTGTCCGTGAGCAGGAGGCTCTCAAGGCAGTGGATGCCAGTTGGTTTTTAAGTGGTTCCCTGCTGTGGGCAGTCATAAATCAGAGTCATAAAATCCCAGAATTTGGGTTGGAAGAAACCTGAAACTCTTCCCATCCCATCCCCTGCCATGGGCAGGGACACCTCCCACTGTCCCAGGCTGCTCCAAGCTCCAATCGCCAACCTGG
>NW_008235987.1:2179828-2198978 GCF_000691975.1 Corvus brachyrhynchos
CCAGTATCCCATCCATCCCTGCCCTCGGGCAGTGGAAAGCCATTCCCTGTGTCCTGTCCCTCCAGCCCTTGTCCAAAGTCTCTCCCCATCTTTCCTGTCAGCTCCTTCAGGCACTGGAAGGCCACAGTGAGGTCACCCCAAATCTTCTCTTCTCCAGGCTGAACAATCCCAACTCTCTCATCTTTTCCAGCCCCAATTCTTGTTCTCTTTTGGGAGAAAAGGCAAAGAGAATTGGGATTGTTCAGCCAAGTCAAGTCACCTGCTCGCTCCAAAGCCCTCGTGGTGCTTGGACAACTTTCAAGCTTCACCTGCAGAGCCCAAGGGGCTCAGGGACAGGGGCTGGGCCGTGTTTCTTTGGCTGCACCAGGGCAGGGATAAAGCAGAGACCTGAGAGTGCCACCACGGGCAGAGACGTGGAAAGTTTCCAATGGGAAAGGGAGTGGCAAGAAAGAACAAGAACTCAGTTGCAACAGCAAGAGCTGGAAAATTTTTTGTCTTTTCTAAGCAAAATTATTGCAAATCACCTGCCTTCTGTGCATCTCTGCTGCTGACAAACTGTGAATGCAGCTTGTATTCACACCTGGGGCACCCAAGGGATCAGAACCAGGCATCTTCACCTTCCAAGGTGAGGTTTGGTGGTTCCTGAGAGGGAAATGTTGTGGGATATGTGGGTACGGGATGGGACCTTCTCCCAGCAGCGACCAGGGAGCCTCTGGTAAACCCTGTATGATTTCCCTGCACTGTGCCTGCTGCATTTCTGCTGCTGAGCATTTATTACCTATCAGGGTATCCACTCGGTGAAACCTGCACTGATCAACCTGAAAGCCTCTGATTTCTGCTAATGCCACATAAATAACTGTTGTCCTCTCTTTCCCACACTTTTTTATTCCAGTAGATTAGCTGAGATCAAATGTCCTCAGTGTTTTCTATCACTTTGTACCAGAGCCTCACAACTCGCCCAGAGTCTGTGGCCACAACATAAGTGACAATATCAGAGTTTATTTTCTCTCCTGGAAAGCAAATAAACTGTGCTAAAAACAGAGAGTTAGATCACTGGCCATTGTGGAAGGAAAACCACAGCAGAAAACAAGCTGGAGATTCCTGAGGAGGCAGCACTGGGGTTTTTACATCCACTGGGAACTTCCATCCCCATGGCACTGGAGGAGACGCTCCCTGAGAGGGCACTGGGTGGGTTTGGGTGTGTTTGGGCTGGATTCTTCCCATCAACAATGACTGAACTTCTCTACCAGCTGCACCGGGGATGGTCCTGGAGATGCTGGAGCTGGTAGGGAGCAGTCCAAGCTCTCTGGGAGAGCCTCAAGGCCTTCCAGAGCATTCATAGCATCTTTTCCCCACTTTGCCTGCACTTTCCTGCTCAGAAAGCCAAGGAGATCCTGGCCAGGACACACAGAGCAGGTCCCTGGCACATGTGGAGCTCAGCCCTTCCTGGAACTCCTGCGGGGCTGGGAAGGAGGAGCACAAATTAAATCAGCTGGCACCTCTCAGAATGTCCCTCCGAACTAAAACCGAACAGATGAATACAACCAAACCGAGCTCAAAACTGTGGCTTAAACTTCCTGGGATTGTTTTGGGCTGATTACTTGGACCAGCCCTCCAAGGCCCAGCCGTGAAAACACCTCTGCCACTTGAAAAATCTGTCGTCAGAGGGGAAATTATCCTCAGCAAATAAACGCCACAGCTTCCTTTCCCCTGCTATCACGATCTTGTGCTGCTTATCTGCTTTTCTGATGCCATTTTGTGCCTCCAGGCCCAGCTCTGCCTTTCACTTACTCACAGGGGAAGGATTCCCCACCCAGCCCTGGGCATCCTGCGCTGGAATTTGGGCCAAACGGAACGTCCTGTGCTCTGGGCCAGCCTGATCCGGGTGCCAGGAGGGGCAGGATGGTGGCAGGAGGGGGCTCTCTCCTGGTTTGTGCTGGGGAATGCTGCACCTCAACATGAGCCATGAGTTTCTTTGTAATCTCCCTAATTCTTCAGGAGCTGGCTTGGATCCTCTGGTATTACTTGAGCTGATGCCCAAACCCTATTAAACAACCTTGTGACAGGGACTGGAGGGGGAAAAGTTGCGCTTTTTCCCATCAGATGTTGAGCAATTGGTGTGGAAAGCTGATAAATGTCAGAGCTGGTGACAGTGAGACCTGGTGACATCGTGGTGCTGTGGTGGCATCACAGGTCCCAGGGCTCCTGGGATTGCTCCCCTCAGGTGAGATGGGACCTGCAGGAGCATCCTGGGTGCCTTTCCTGTGTCCCTCCCTGGTCCCTTCCCTGTGTCCCCTCCTGTGTTCCTTCCCTGGTTCCCTCCCTGGTCCCTCCCTGGTTCCCTCCCTGGTCCCTCCCTGGTTCCCTTCCCTGTGTCCCTTCCCTGGTTCCTCCCCTGGGTCCCTTCCCTGGTTCCCTCCCTGGTTCCTTCCCTGTGTCCCTCCCTGGTTCCCTTCCCGGGTCCTTCCCTGGTTCCCTCCCTGGGTCCCTTCCCTGGTTCCCTCCCTGGTTCCTCCCCCGGCTCCCTCCCTGGTTCCCTTCCCTGGTTCCTCCCCTGTGTCCTGTCCCTGGGGTGTCCCTTCCCTGGTTCCTCCCCTGGGTCCCTTCCCTGGTTCCCTCCCTGGTTCCTTCCCTGTGTCCCTCCCTGGTTCCCTTCCCGGGTCCTTCCCTGGTTCCCTCCCTGGGTCCCTTCCCTGGTTCCCTCCCTGGTTCCTTCCCTGGGTCCCTCCCTGGGTCCCTCCCTGGTTCCTCCCCTGTGTCCTGTCCCTGGGTCCCTCCCTGGGTCCCTCCCCTGCTGCCCACTGGCCTGGCACCCAGGATTTTGGGCAGGTGTCCAGAATCACACCACAAGTCTGTGGCTCCAAACAAGCCAAGGTTGATCCAAGAAGTTCCCATCCCTCCTGAGAGGCCTCAGAGCAGAAACCTCAAATTAGAGCTGCGCTTTGAGAGATATTTCATCTTAATCCCAGCACATTTTGGGGGCCAAATGCCCCCTGAGGTCACCTGTGACAGGCAGAGGGGACACCCAGCACCCAGGCTGGGACTGTCTTGATTTGACAAAGGGCAGAGATCACATGTGGGGACAATCAGAGGTAAAGAGGGAGACAAAGAGAGAAAGAGAATGAGCAGGGGCTCGTCACATCGCCTGTGACAGTACTGGAAGGTGCTTGTGCTCTCTGCCACCAGAGGTGACATCAAAAAACCTGTGCAGAACAGACCAGAGCAGGGAACAACGGGCTGGCTTTGTGCCTCTGTCCTGATGGGGTGACTCCAGAGCTCAGGATCAAGTGCCAGCAATGCCCATCAATTCTGGCTGTTTGTTCCCACAAATCCATCCCCTCCAGCTTTCCACAAGTCAGAAATCCCCCACCAGCTCAGCTTTCCTTCATCCCCACCTGTGCTGCTGATCCCCAGGACTCCAGGGAAGGCAGGACTGCACACTGGAGGCTGCACAGAGCTCTTTGCTCTGCATTATTCACACTCCTCAAGCCCTGGCAAATTGCTTCGCCTCTGACCGTCCTCCGCTGTAATTTTTTCAAGCTGAAGGAGTGTCTGTTCTGAATCTCCATCTGAAATGGCAATTGACTTTGAATCTTTTTGGAAGGCCCGGAAAGGAATGAAAGGCTTCCAAGCATCTTTGTGCTGTTTGGTGTCTGGAGTGGCTGCTCTCACAGGGGAGCAAAGAGAAGAAGCAGATCTGGGTGAGTAATTTAATCTGAATAAGGAAATTTACTGTGAGGCAACACCTCAGCCCTCAACGCTCTGAGTTCCCAGCACGAAACATCCTTGACCTCGCTCTTCTCTGCCCTCAGCTGTGCTTCAGGTAACTCTGGGAAGGAGAAGCCTCCCCAGGGAGCAAATCCACAAGTCAAAGCCACGATTTCCTTTGCTCAAATAAGGCCCAGGGGGCTGGGGCAGGGTGTGGATCCTCCCTTTATGTGGAGACGCTGTTCCAGGGCTTTCATCATCTCAGATAAAATTAGCACCGCAGTAATTACACAGCTGGGGAAAGTGCAAATATTGCAGAGGGGTGAAACTGGAGCTGGAATTGGCAGGGACTGTCACCTTTTATCAATGTGAGGAAAGGGATGGGAGCTGTCTCAGTCCCCATCCACGTGTACAGACATATTCACATGTGGCACTTCCCTGCTGGGAGCTGCTCACCCCAAATCCTGAGGATTGGTATCACCAGAGGTTTTCCAAACCATTCCCCCACAGTTTTGGTCTGTAGCAAAGGAATTCTGTGGGTTTAGGACTTCTGTACTACCAGGGTTTGCTGGAGGGTGTTGGGAAATGCCTCATGGCTCGTGCTGTGTGTGACTGTAAAGAACCACATCTGACTGCTTTACCTGGGACTTCTCCAAAAAGAAGGAGAAAATGGGAGGAAAGACAAAAAACACCTTCTCACTGAGTGGTTGCCTGTGGAAGAAGTGACCACTGGAGAGAATTTTAATCAGTGTGATGAGTAACTGCAGGAACTGCCACAAAACACCACATTTCATTTCTCACTTCACATCCTACCACAGGTCACCCTGGAAACCCTCCCGTGGAATTGGTGGGGTCACATTTACTTCCCATGAGTAAGGGCCTTGACCTGGGTGGGCAGGGGAGGTTTCCCCTTGGAGACACTCCCTGGGCTCTTTCTGATTGCCACTTGGAGATCTGAAAGCATTGATGCACAATTCCTATTTTTCCTGCCCCACTCAGGGCATGGCTAACCAAACAAGGCCTTTACCAGCCAAAATTACTGCTGGACACACCCAACACAGCCCCAGCACAGAGCAGGGGGACTGGGGAGGCTCTGGGACAGCCTCTGCCCTGCTGCTGCTCTGCACCACGGTCACACAGAGGCCACCAGCTCCTTTTGGCACCTGGGCCAAGCTGGGATCGTGACAAACGAACACCAGACCAAAAATAGTCCTTGCCCTGTCAGGCAAGGCTGAGAGACACCCTGTGATCAAAGATGGGGAAGCACGAGCAGCAAACGCACTGCCCAGTAGCCGCAGCAGAGCAGCTGCCTGACACTTGCGCAGCTTCCTAGAGCCCGGAGAAAGGATGTGAAGGAGGAGGATGCTATGGATGGCTCAGCAGATGTTTCATTGGAGCTCCTCCCGTGCGTGAGAGAACGCACGAAGCTGCTCGATGGAAAATGTGCATCCAGAAGTGGACATGGCACTGGAGATGAGATAATTATTCAGGCATTTCTATTCTGGAGCCTTTCTGTGCAGAGTTTTACACAATAAACATCAGCGTTGCCTTTCTACACGCACACACGTTCCCTGGCCCGAACAAACGGGCAGCTCTTGGTCACTGATACGTCCCCAACTCTGTCCCTTTGGCCACAAATAGCTCATGGCCCTGTTTGAAAGGTTCCTGGTGGAGAGCAGCCAGGTTTGCCCAGCTATATTTACCTAAGCTGCCAAATGGGGCCGCCTCCCCCCAGCTCTGCTGCTATATATAAAGGGCAACGATGGAAAATAAACCAGCAAATGCCTGATCAATTTTATAACAAAATGTGTTCTGTGCTGATTTACGGTGCTGAGTCTCAGAGCTGTGCAGGTCGGGAAATACTGGGAATAAAGGGAATTCACTGACAACAGGTTGACCCCACTTTTGGGGGGGGGGCATTTCGGGACGGGCGAGGGTCCCATCCCGGGAGGTGCAGAACGGCCCCCGAGGGGTGCTCCCCTTTCTGGAGCTCTCTGAGCAGCTCCAGCACTCAGGAATTCACTGGGATCACGCTGCCCTTCCCAAATTCCCACCGCTCTCCTCTCCCGGGATGGGATCAGCGCTCCACCGCCGTGCACGTGCGGGATCGGGATCAGGATCGGGATCGGGATCGGGATCGGGGCCGGGAACGGGATCGGGGCCGGGATCGGGATCGGGATCGGGATCGGGATCGGGATTGGAATCTGGATCAGGATCAGAATCAGAATCGGGATGTGGATCTGGACCGGGACTGGAATCGGGATCGTGTCAGGATCGGGAACGTGTCAGGATCGGAATTGGGATCAGGAGCTGGACCAGAATCGGGACTGAGATCAGGATCGGCATCGGGATCAGGAACGGGATTGGGATCGGGAACGGGATTGGGATCAGGACCAGCATTGGGTTCGGGATCAGGATCGGGATTCAGATCAGGATTGGGATCGGGATCGGGACCAGCATTGGGTTCGGGATCAGGAATGGGATTGAGATCGGGATCAGGATCAGTCCAGACCCTAAAGGGGGATGGCAAAAAAGAGGGAGAGTGGCTTGTTATGTGGGAAGACAGTGATAGGAAGAGGGGGAATGGTTTTAAACTGGAGGAGGGGAGGTTCAGATGAGATATTTGGGAGAAATTCCCCCATGAGCTGCAGCTGCCCCATCCCTGGAAGTGTCCAAGGCCAGGTTGGAGCAGCCTGATCTGTGGAAGGCGTCTGTGCCTGTGGCAGGGGTGGAACTGGCTGAGCTTTGAGCTCCCTTCCATCCCAAACCACTCCACGATTCCATGACACACCTGGATGGGAAATCCTTGTGCATTTTTGCCAGTCCAAGGTAATTTTGTGTCATTTGGCCTGAAGAAAATACTGAGAGGTGTCGATATCCCAGTCCCAAACCCTCCTGGTTTTCCAGGGAGCAGCACAAGCCCAAACCAGAACTGCCCAACTTCCCACTGCCCTTGCCCGATGTTGATCCCCAGCAGCTCCTCAGCCACCAGGACTGACCCCACAAAAACCTCTCAATTACGGAAGCAGCTCCCGTGCTGTGAGTTTTAAGCCCGGTGAAAACACCGATCCACATTTTTCAGCCCAGATGTAAACTTCTTTTTAAGCCTGGTTCCATCTGTGTCACACTTCCTCTTGTCTGCCTGGAAGTGACTCCGTTGTCAGATGCTTCTTCCTTTTCCCTTCTTCAGGCCTCTCCTGCCCACCACAGACACCAACCCCCTCTGTCTGCAGGTTCCCAGCTCCAACCAGCAAAGATTTAAGAGATTAAAAAAGCTTCCAAGCAATTTTTTTTCCCCTCCTACACAACATTTCTGATGCCCTGGATGGTACCTGTTTTTTTCCTGAAGTGAGCTCAGACCTCCTGCACAGCGAGTGAGAAACAGGGGATAAACAAGGGGATAACGTCCTGTCCCACATCTGAGACCCAACTTCACACAAACTATGCACCAAATGACACATGATAACGGGGGAGGAGATGCCAGCGGCCCTAATGAATGGTGGTGAGCAAGGCTGGAAAAATAAATGATATAATAATCTCTGATTATATCCCCTTTGACAGAAATTAATCTTGACCCGGAACAACGGCGCTGCTTTCCAAGGGAAAATAACCAGGATGAAGTTCTAACCATGAGTCAGGAGGCCAGTGCAGGGTGGTTTGTGTGTTCGCTTTGGTGTTTAGAATTTTGCTTCAGCTGGTAAATTTTGTGGAAAAGTCAGGGATGGGGTGAGAGCAACTCTCACACAGAAATTCTGGTTCCTGCCTTGTGGTAGCTGGGAAGGAGCTGCTGATCCTCAGCCCCAGGAACTGGCTCTTGGAAGCCCCAAGGAGATGTGCAATGCCCTGGAAGGTCCTGTTGTTTCACCACTGAACTGCCCAAAATGCACCCAGGTTCTTCCCTTGGGGCTGGCGGGAACATTCCTCCGATGAGTTGGGAACGACTGGAGGGTCAGGTCTGTGTCCCTGCTGGGGGATGCACGTGTTGTTATTTTGGTTGGGTTTCTGGGAGGCTTCTTTGCTTTTTTTATTGCTCAGCCCTGCAATGGGGATGGGAAAAAATCCCTGGGAAGTCCTCGTGGAGAAAGAGCAGATGGGTGAGGAAGAGTCTCACTGTCATTTATCCTATTTATCCCATTTATCCCATTTATCCTATTTATCCTATTTATCCTATTTGTATTATTTTTCTGTTGTCCAGTGCCCTGCAGGAAGCTTTCCTAGGTCCTTTCCTAGGGAGGAAGGATTAAGAACTGGCTCTACCCAGAACACAGTCAGGGCCCACCTAAATATAAACCTGGAGAGGAGAAGGCTCCAGGGAGAGCTCAGAGCCCCTTGCAGGGCCTAAAGGGGCTCCAGGAGAGCTGCAGAGGGACTTGGGACAAGGGATGGAGGGACAGGACACAGGGAATGGCTTCCCACTGCCAGAGGGTGGATTTAGATGAGAAATTAGGAAGAAATTATTCCCTGTGACGGTGGAGAGATCCTGGCACAGGGTGCCCAGAGAAACTGGATATGGAAGCTAAAAACCTGTAGCTGAAGGGAAGAAAAGCCCAATGTGCTCTCACAAGGTGTGTGGCAGAGGAATGTTCTTTATTGTGATGTCTTTATTCATTAAAAAAAACCAACCTGAAACTGCCTGGTTTGCTATACATTGTTATTATTACACATCGTGTTTGTACTGGGATAAATGAAATTAAAACAGCTATCAGAAGAAAAGCCAGAGAGCAGTGACTCCCCAGTATCCTGTCTCCAGCATGGGCTGGGATCAGACGCTGGAGATAAAAGCAGGAGAAAATTTAGTGTTTAGCTTTTTATGGATTAACATGCCCAGGAGAGGAGTTTCTTCCTGATCCTCATCAGCTGACCCAGGCACACTTTACCAGCCACACTCAGGCATTCATACCCATTATTTGTGTCTCTGTGTACCAAAAACCACCGGACAAACGCCTAAATCAGGCTCCTGGTACTTTCACTCCCAGCAAAGCCATTCCAAAAGGAAGAATTTTTTCCAGGGGCTCACAGGGAAGAGAACTTGGGGAGGGAAAGGCAGCTGAGCTTCTCATCTTCAGAGGAGGAGCTGCTTTCACACCCAGCACCTGGAAGTGGCACCTTCGGAAGGAATTTGGGGATTTTGGCCACTCATCTCAGTAGTGTCTCACCTCTCTGAGTACCTTTACTCTGCGGTGAAGCAAACACCGTGGGTGAGCTCTGGCAAAGCGAGCAGTTCAGCTGTGTCCACGGGGGACATTCCCTGTTTGTGGAAATCACGGGATCACAGAGCAGCAGGCTTGGGAAGTTCCAGCTTGGCCTTTCTGTCTCACTCCTGACCCTGTTTCCTCCTCCATCAGGTTCCCCAGAGCCACCCCAGAGGTTACAAACCCTCATGTCTGTCACACTCACCCTCATCTGTCACCCTCACCCTCTTTAAGTTTTTCCTAATTATTTTCCCTCCCTTTCCCCCCAGTTTCAGCCCCTCTTTTCCTGTCCCACCCTGTCCCAGCCCCAGACTGTCCCTCCCTCCCTCTGACTGCAATTTCTGGGTTTTAGAGCTCTTTGCCTCCCAACCCGTTTTAGGACTGAAACACCTTGAGTCATTTCCCTCCTTCCTCACTGCCAGGTTCTCCACATTCCCTTCCAATTGCTCCACATCTTTCCCAAAAAGGGGTGCCCTGCCTTGACTAAAAGCATCCCAGCCAGGGTCTGAGGGGTGTGGAAGGGTTAATTCCCATGTCTGGAAGGTGATATTCTATTTTATTCAATCCCAGTGGTGTTTTTTCCAACACCACAGAAGTACTGAGACCCTTCTACATTTTCCTACATTTTCCTACATTCCTTTCCTTTTTTTTCTACACTGTTTCCCCCACGTCTGCCAGTGTTTAAAGCCAGGATACAAGAAGATGGTTTTTACTGCGCTTATAAGTGGTTGCTGCTGATGAATCAGCACATAAAATAGGCTAATTAATGAGTTTTGGAATAACTAACACCCCCCAGGCTTTGGTTTTACCTAAAGGGACCACGTTTATCCAGAGACAAGTGCTAGCAAAAGAGAAATACATTAAAATAATCCAGCAATCCTACTACTACATGGAGTAAATTGCAGGGGAAAAAAACACTTAGCAGGCTATTTTTTCTTCATTAAACATGATGAGCTCATAAAAACCCAATTAATTAGTCAGAATGATGTGAATGACTCGTCAGAGCTAATTTTAGCAGCCTAAAGTTAGGCAGCATTACCACAGCAGTCGTTTCATCTCCTTCAGCAATAAATGGAGAGGGATGAACATTTCCAGGATAAACTCATCCTGCTTCCCTCAGCTCCCTAAAAACCCAAGGAAGGTGGGATGGACTCCCCTGTGGAGACAGAAGAGTTCCAGTAACAGACAGCAACCAACACTGGATTTCTTTGCTGCTAAGGTCGGGTGAGATCAATCCCACAAACTCAGAGATGATTATTTTACGTTCGCAGGGTAATTAAACACAACGCAAATGAACTGCAATCATCAGGGGCAAAAGCATGATGAGGCATTGCTCATGAAATAATTACAGAGATGTGCAGAGCACGGAACTTGCATGCCACAGACACCTTCAGAGCATCAACATTTTCCTTTTTTTCCCAGTTTGAGCCGACAGAAGAGGAGTTGCTGGATTTCTCTGTGAAGGATCATTTTTACACAGCCATCCGAGACAAACATTTTTCATTTTGACAAAATCACCCTGTTTGTTCCCCAGATTGATCTTTGTGTTTGCAAAGAAGCGCAGCACGCTAAAAAGAAAAACGAAATGAAATGAAAGAGGATTTGATATAAAATATTGCACAGCTTGCTCCAAACATCATCTTCTCCTCAAGGCTCAACCTGATTTTGCTAATTTAAAACTGGAGGTCTTGTTTTGATTTTTTCTTTACTTCCTGCATCCCTCCAGCTGCTGAGGGAGCAGCACTTCAGGGAATGGCTCATGACCAGCAAAATGAAAGCTCTCCAGCTTTGTGGATCCCACAGGACTGGGCAGGGTGTAAATAGGTGTCCAAAGCCACCCAGGAACACTGGGGTCAGTTATTCCATTGTCCGACAAATAACAGCTCCACACATTCCCCAGAGGAGCTCTGGGATGAGGCTGCCTCTGAGGAATCATTTGTTGGGACAATGGAGCTTCAGAGCCTCTTGGAGGGACTGGGAATGGGCTTTCCAAACAAGGCAGCTTTGAAACCCCTGACCTGGAGGGCACAGGGCACGGTTTGTGTGCCCTGCCAAGGTCATTCTCTGTCTCTGGGCATGGCCAACCCTGGTCCCTGCAGGGGAAGAAAGTTCACATGGGGCTTGCTCAAGTGCAGGGGCTCCCTGGGCATCCCAAGGGGAAGCTGCTCCCTCGTGCCACAGCTGATCTGTCACTGGTGCCCACAGCAGGCAGAGCCCAGCAGTGTGGGACAGTGTGGGACAGTGTGGGACAGTGTGGGCACGCTGTCAGCGAGGTCTGGGATATAAATACTGCTGCACACGAGTTCACTGCTTGTATTCGAGGAGCTCAAGGGAAGAATTTGTTGGGAGGGGTTTTAACGGCAGGAAAAGTTAGATTTGGGACTCTATGGAGAGCCTGCTTAAGGTCACAGCTGCTTTCCTGTAGGAAACCTCTCCAGGATGTTGGCTGGGAGTTTTCACTGGGTCTTCTGGATCCTCACAGCTGGTGATGAGGGCAACAGCACTGAAGGACTTTTGGTTAGACTTGATCTCCAGGGCTGACTTCTCCGCTTGTTTTTCCTGCGTCTTCTCTGCACGGTTCCACTCCTGCTCCTTGCGATCCAGCTGCATGGCACTGCAGTGAGGGGCGTACACCTCCGTGGTCTCCTCAAACTGCAAGCAGTCCACCTTGTAGTACTTCTTCTTGACGTGCAAGACATCGTTGAACCTGTGGCCCCACAGGATCTCTCTGGGAACGTAGGAGCTCCGTGACTGGTGGGAAGTCCCCGTGGAGTCACCCGTGTAGACAAAAGTCACCAAGATCTCAAAGTTGTCCTTGGCCAGAGCTTTGCGGTCCAGGCCGTACAAGGGGCTCTCGCTGTCGATCTCATGGACGACGGTCACTGGCGTGACCAGGATGATCTGGTCATTGAGCAGCTTGAGGTCCCTGTACTCCATGGTCATCCTCCCCTCCTTGTCCTCCTTGTAGCGCAGCAGCTGCGCTCGCACCGAGCCCTCCACCATGTGGTTGGGCCGGAAGTCCCCGATGCGCCACATGAGGCAGAATTTGTCGTCCCTCAGCCCAACCACGGCGTAGTAGCTGAAACGGATGGTCTGAGCTCTTTTCCGGGCCGTGGCCATCTTGGCCAAGGCTGCTCCAATGATGAAGGTGTCGATGATGCAGCTCAGCACCGACTGCAGGATCACCATGAGGATGGCGACCGAGCACTCCTCAGTCACGCAGCGGTACCCGTACCCGATGGTGGTCTGGGTCTCCAGGGAGAAAAGGAAGGCTCCCGTGAAGCTGTGCACATTTGCCACGCAGGGGGTGACTTCCTCGTCGCTGAACAAGTCCCCGTGCTGGACGGCAATCAGCCAGAACACGAGGCCGAAGAACAGCCACGAGAGCACGTAGGACAGGGAGAAAATCACAAACATGTGGCGCCACTTGATGTCCACCAGCGTGGTGAAAATGTCCACCATGTAGCTCTCCCACTCTCCGAAGATGTGCTTGAAGTAGACGTTGCAGCTGCCATCCTTGTGGAGAAATCTCTTCTGCAGCCTTTTCACCTCCTTTTCTGGGCTTTCCCGACAGGTGCCACGGTTACTGACCTTGTTTCCCTGGACATTCACAGGCCTGTAGCAGCCGCTCTGCTCATTCATCTTCCTCATCTCTGCCTCAGCTTACAGAAGGTCCCAGGGGTTGTTTTCTTTGTTCATTGGAAATCTATGAAATGAAAGAGAAAGTCTATTTTCATTTGAATTTCCAAATCTGAACATGTTCACTCTGTGGCCACCACAGGTAATTTTTGGAAGGGTACAGGCCGTGGCATCCATTACAGATCTTTGCTCAAAACCAGGCCTGGAAATATGAGACAGCTAAAAATCCAATCCATTGGAAATGCCCTTATCAACCCTAAAATTTGGTCTGTAGATGAAAAGAGAAATCAAAACCTTTGTGGTGACCCCATTGTGAGTAACTCAGTTAATGATCCCATGAAACAACATTAAAAGCAGGGTGAGCTCCCCTGAGCAGTCACAGGAGTGGCACAAACCACTTAAATTTGGCCAAATATTGGAGGTAATGAATTGTTCTTTGCAATTTTCCCTGTTTTCCTCCATTAGAAAAAAAACTGGGAAAACCCCTTTATTTAGAGGTAAAACTTCAGTCTCATGGGCAGGGAAATGCAGTGATGGTATGTTTTAACCAAAAAATTAATCAAACAGATGATCATTCACCATTATTTATGTTTCAGCATAGAAAAACCTGTTCATGGAAGTGAACTTGACTGGGCTGGTGCTACACAGACATGTTTGTCCAATTTGGAGAAAATTATTTACATTTCAAATGAAAAAAGAAACCTCTCTGAGGTCCTGGAAAGCTTCTGAAACGGTTCCTTAAAGCAAACAAAAAAAAATCCAGCTGCCAAGACTATTTAAATCTTGATTAATGAGTTTGAAACAAACATGGAGGGTGTTAATGGAAGTTGTGGGTGACACAAATTTAGGAAGTGATGTGGATTAGGAGATTCCTTGGTCAGAGCAGAGAAGAACTGAGCAGCACCAGTGCTGGGCCATATTTAGTGACCAATAACAAGAGTTACCTTAGAAATGGAATTGAATTTCCTCATCACCTGGAATCCAATTAAAAACACGGCATTTAAAAAGGCAAATCCTTTTCCTGCAGGTCTCCAGCTCATTCCACGACATCCCAACCATTGACACAAAACCAGTCAGAAGTGATGGGGACACAGCAGAACAATTCCAATTGTTTGCCAATTTCATGCTTCTAACTGATATTCCTAAAGGAAAAAAAAACCCTAATATTTTTGTGGGAAACCTGTCATTATTCCTCCAGAAACAGCAAGTTCTCGATGGAAAAATGACGAGCACTTTTCCCATTTTTAAGCTGGTTTCAGAGTTCGGATGTAGGTTTTCAATGGAGCCAACAAATCCATGGAAAATGAGTTTAAGAAAAGCGAATTTCAGAAAAACCAACTCTCCCGGGGGAATTTTTTTCCTCAGGTCTTCAGTCCCTTTGCCTGAGCAGAAATGACTGCACACACTTCCAGGCAGAGGAGAGTCAGGCCCATGGAGTGTAAAATATATTGGATGGACTGGATTAACAGCCCAAGAACTCTCCTCTCATCCAAGGAACAATGACAAGCATGCAGAGACATTCATCCAAAAACACTTAAAAGCCAAACATAGTTTCCATTTCTTTTTTTCTCTTTTTTTTTCCTTTTTTTTTTTCCAGCCCAGAAATGAATGTGACATATGGTGTCGTAGCCTCAGAATGTGGCCTTCATTAAAAAACACAACATTAATGCTTCCAAAAATACTTCTTGGAATAGGGTCTTTGGAAACATTCATATGACTTGCTTTGCTCAGAGTTTTAAACAAACACTGCAGCCTGGTCTATTGAGGATGCTTGACCCAACATTTTCGAAGTCATATTTAATAACAAACAAAAACTGGAAACTGTTGAGGGTTGTTTGTTTGTTTTGTTTGAAGGACCTCATAACGTGAGGTGTGAAAATGAAGCGAATTGTAACCAGGAGCCAGTATAATCTTAAATAAAAACATTTGTAGGGCTTTGCCATGAGGGGCTTCTCTGATCTCTGCTCCCTGGGACAGGGACAGGACCCGGGGAATGCTGGAGCTGTGCCAGGGGAGGTTTTGTTGGGTATCAGGGAAAGGTTCTTCCCCCAGAGGGTGCTGGGCACTGCCCAGGCTCCCCAGGGAATGGGCACGGCCCCGAGGCTGCCAGAGCTCCAGGAGCGTTGGGACAGCGCTGCCAGGGATGCCCAGGGTGGGGTTGTTGGGGGGTCTGGGCAGGGCCAGGAGCTGGACTGGGTGATCCTTCATCCCTTCCATCCTAATATTCCATGACTCCATGATTCTAGCAGTTTTCTTATTGACTGGTTCAAACCAGAGTTCCGTGAAAACACTCCCAAACTTTGCAGGACTCTAAAGGGGACTCAATTTCATGAATCCAAGGCTCCTGAGTGAATTCCACTCTCTGCTGTTGCCATCAGAAAATCATCTGATTTCCAAAATTGTGTTTTGCTGGCACCACCTTCGGATTTTGGTGGGAAGAACCTTGGATTGTGACACACAGAGCAACGGGGTAAAGGCCGCTCTGATCTGCTGGTCGTCTGTCACAACCAGGAGACAACTTTGATGGGGATGGGCCTTGTTTTAGGAGCTCTGACTCTACAAGGGTCTCTCCTAAATACACGTTGCAGTTATACAAATACTGCCATGGATGTCTGAGATGAGTTTTTGGCTGGCATAAGAAGCCATAGAACAGGTTGGGATTTTCCAAAACAATCCAAAGTATGTCTGCAATAAGAAGGGGAATGTGTTGCAGAGCTCCCTAAACCAAAACCAAATATCCAGCCCTGGAGCTGGATAGAGGAAAAAAGAACCAGCGCAGAGCAAGGTTACCAGACCAGGATTGCCCCCAGGACCTTGGTCGTGTTGAAAATTGGATTTCTCGGAAGAATTTGGTATTGCCCTGTGGAGACTGCCCCAGGTGACCTAAAACCCCAAACTGCCCAGTGGGGACTGCCCCAGGTGACCTAAAACCCCAAACTGCCCAGTGGGGACTACCCCAGGTGACCTAAAACCCCAAACTGCCCAGTGGGGACTGCCCCAGGTGATCAGAAATCTCGGGAAATAACCCCCTCAGCCACTCCAAAGCATCGAAAAATGTTGCCCAGTATTCTGGGTGTGCCTGAAGATAAGCCAAACCTGCACTTTTCAAGGCCACCTCTTCAAGTCTCTCGAGTGCAATAATAATCACAATTAACGATCATGCATCATAATTAATAACTCTTTGACATTGATGTTGCTCAGAACGTTCAGGTCCAAAGACCCACCCTTCAGTGTTCATGGATTCTGTAAGTCAGGATTAGGATCTGTCCCTCATTCCTGGGGACACCGTTAACAGACACGTGATTTCCCTGTTCCAGACAGGGACAGGGAAGTTGGGAACGCAGCTGTTCCTCCCTCCCTCTGCTGAGGCACTCTGACTGCCGCAGAATACTCTGAAGACTCTGATTACGACCAAATTATTACCAAACCACAGACTCCCAGCCAGACTGATAAGCTTCAACCTTAGAGTAATTTCAAAAAGCTGATTTTCCCAACTGGAAATATCCGACACATCCCTAAGAAAGCCGCACGATTCCATGAGAGGTCCTGTTACCTGCTAAAGATTAACAAAGGGGGTGGAGGAGGATTTAAAAACATTCTCTACTCACTAAAGCTCAAGATCTGTTGATGCAAATGACTCTCAGATGTTGCCAGGAAGCGTTTTCACCTTCCCCTAATGCTGACACATAAACCCTCCCTCTTTTCTGTCTTGCTTTTACTTTCTGTGGGTTTTTTCCTGGACTTTTGGGCATGTTTGTGCACATCGTGAGCCTCCCCTTGCGCTGCAGCCCTGCTGATGTTCACAGTACTTTTGCTCTCCGTTCTTATAAATGTATTTCTCCCCTCCAAATCAAAGTTTGTCAGAGATAAAAATGGAGCAGTGAAGCCAAGCAGGAAGACAGAAACTGAGAAATCTCGAAGATTTCTTTAGGGTAAATGGCAGAGAGTTGTTCTAAAGAATAAATGTATCAGACTCAGAGGTCAGAAACCAGAATAATTCTTAATCAATTCTTAACAGTGCTTCATTATCTCAGCCAAGGCCAGGATTTTACTGTGTTGGATCCTGAAGTGCTCAGGGGGATACAGAACTGCTCCAGAGATCTGTGTTCAGGGGGCTGCACAGTGAACCCCCAAACTGGTATTGTCTAAAAACATCACCCCAATCAGATACGGGAGGAAATTCCTGTATTTCAAAGGTCATAAAGGAGTGCAGTGGCAGAAGCAGATCAAACCCAGCACCCTCTTCTACCCAGTGAAGAGCTGCCACAAAGCAAACACCAGCAGGAGCAGATTTTCTTATCATATTTATATTTTCATGTAGTTCCTCTCGAGCAGAGCAGCTGTGCCAGAACA
The DNA here is from genome assembly GCF_000691975.1 of Corvus brachyrhynchos. Classification (NCBI taxonomy): domain Eukaryota; kingdom Metazoa; phylum Chordata; class Aves; order Passeriformes; family Corvidae; genus Corvus; species Corvus brachyrhynchos. The sequence continues at coordinate 2,196,721 of NW_008235987.1, forward strand.
ACTTGAACTCCTGATTTTCAGCTCCCTTGGAACAGCCACTTCAAAGCCCTGAGCATCAAGCTGAGCCTTTCAAAGACTTTCACTGGATGTAATTGTCAATTTAATCCCGATATTTGGAGTTTAGGGCTCAGTGCTTTGTGAGGATAATCCCTCTTGCACCATAACCTAATACCTAACAAATTGCTGCTACACCCCTTTTATGACTCTCTTTTCCCATTATGTAAACAATAGGGGTGAATTTTTGTTCGGTGACAACTTCAGTCAACAGCCTGTTTGTAAAACATTAAGCAAAACAATGTGAAGATCTGGGTTCCAGGATAATTCTGTTCTGAGATTAAATCAAGAAGAAAACAACCCCAAAATCTCCAAATTAAACTGGGTGCTCATTCTCACCCCCACACATGGAAGTGGTGTCTCTCTCTCTCTCCAGTGTTGCTTTAGCAATCACCTCAGTTTCCTGCTTCATTTTGGAAATGATCTGAAAGGTTTCCAGTTTTAGTCATTGTTGTGTAACCCTGGAAGGGTTTCAGCTCAGAGACCAGAAATGTGACAAGTCAGAACCTTTGGAGCGGCTTTGGAATTGGCTACAGTAGTCGTTCCTTTAAAAAAATCCACCACCCACAAAACCTAAATAAATCTATTGCAGGACAACATTAAGGCTCCTTCTTCTCTCTTTCCTTCCTTCCTTTCACTCTTTTTGTTGCAAAGGGACTTCTTCTGGTACCCACAGCCAACCCTTCTGCTTCTGATCCGGCCTTCCACTATCCCAGGGTGCTCCAAGTCCAACCTGGCCTTGGACACTGCGAGGGATCCAGGAGCAGCCACAGCTTCCGTGGGCACCCTGTGCCAGGGCCTGCCCACCCTCAAAGGGAGAAATTTCTTCCCAGTATCCCATCCAAGCCTGCCCTCTGTCAGTTTAAGCCAACATATTTAATGTTTGTCAACTCAGATCCCCACAGGTCACTGAAGGCAGCTCTACACGGGGAAAGGGAACACAAAACCCCCTAAACTGAGCCCAGAGTCAGACCTGGGGGAGCAGGGATTTAGGAGAGGGGTTCCCACAACAGAGCATGACCAGGAGCATTCCAGTGGTGCTGCCTTTACAGGTGGAGCACATCCCAGAGGGAGCTTCAATCTCACATCCACAGTGACATCTTGGATGCCACCAGAGTGAAGCTTTTAAAAGGCTCAGCTTTCCCTTGAAAGCAAAAATTTTGTTTTTCACATCCCTTCAGCTGAGACAAATGAGTGCTGCAGGTCACCAAGGGCTCCATCAGCCTGCAGCCCACAGCTCTGCAGACATCACCTTGCAGGTGACCCCTGTCCCCTCCAGCATTTTTTGTACAAAATCCTCTCAACAGCAGAAGAAAACATTGCAAGTACAGAAAGAAAAGAAAACACTGGGGTTGGAACTGGATGATCTTGAAGGTCCCTTCCAACCCAAACCATTCTGATTCTAACACACCCAACTCAGAGCAAAATGTTGTTTATTTCTTAGACTTCTTAGTCAATGGCTCCATACAGACAGAGAGCTAAAGAATCAATATCAAAGTGTTTACTGAGCATTTTAAAGAACAGACACAGGCACCAAAGAGCAGCAGAGCTTTGCAGATGTTTTTGAGTCACGCAGTGGTGCCGTGATCCCCACTGGAACAAGGCACAGCAACAGATATATTGACATTTAATTCATCTAAGTGAAACCGGATCTGCTTACAACAAAACCAATAAAAAAGTGAAAACAAAAATGAAGAAGTTTGGCCTCTTAAAGTCAGGCAAGACAGAGTGGAAGCTGCTCCTTGGTGAAGGCTGGTTCCCCATTTCAGAGCCACAGGATGGGCTTAAATGGAAGCAGCTCCCCGCTTTCCACTCAGAGCAATTCCCAAAATCCATAGAAAGCTGCAAATGTCTATTTTGATTTATTTGCCCTGTATGCACTGCACGGCTGTAGCCAGGAGCCAGCAGTGGAAACACTGAAATACCGGGAGAGATGGAAAGTGCTGGCAACTCGAGGCTCTTGATTTGGGGCCTCGCTGCCATTCTTTGTCCCAGACGCTTTGGCAGGAGGGAAACCTAAAACTGTTCCCTCTGGGGAGTCTCTTCCTCTTCTTAACCCTCAGCTCCCAGCAGCTCTTGCCCAGATGGGACCGGACCCAGCAGGGACTGGGCACAGCAATCCCAGCTCAGCCTCCCCTCGCGCGGGGCTGGGTGGGTGCAGGGGCCCCAGGCTGCCCCACCACGGCTGAACCTGAACTGGGGCT
>NW_008235987.1:2198994-2200213 GCF_000691975.1 Corvus brachyrhynchos
GGGAAAGAGAGTGACCAGGAGCCCCTGAGCCAAGCCTCAGAGGTGACCCTGCCGTGTATCCCACACTGGAATGGGGCAGCTGGATCCCCCCAGGGCCACCGTCATCCCCTCCTCCTGCCTGGAAATTCCCCCTCCTGCCTGGAAATTCCCACTCCTGCCTGGAAATTCCTCCTCCTGGTTCTCTTCCCATCAGCTGAAAGCCATGTGAATTTTCATATTGAGCTGACAGGACCAGATGGTCTCCATTTCTGCTCAAGTTCCTGTAGTTTCAGTTCTTAAAGGCGGTACAGTTGGTACACATCCTAGAACTGAAAATCATGGAACGGTTTGGGTTGGAAAGGACCTTAAAGATCATCTTGTTCCACCCCTGCCATGGGCAGGGACACCTTCCCCTGCACCAGGGTGCTCCAAGCCCCGTCCAGCCTGGCCTTGGACACTTCCAGGGATGGGGCAGCCATGCAGAGATGGAACAGCTGAAAAATTTATTTTGTATCCAGGTTTCTCCCTTTGGAAATCAGTAACCAACCTATTCCTTAATTCAGCAGGCCCCCGGGCTTTAATGCAAATTAGCTGTGAGGCAATCAAATACCAGTGCCAGCACTAATTAGCACTTCCTTCTCCCCTGACACACGGGTGTCTGCCCTGACGCCCAAGGAAGCTTCATTCCCATCCACCCCATGCTGCACCTCATGGATTTCCCTCCGCCTTCAGAGCCACAGCAAAATTCCTCGAGGAACTTTTCCCCCCCGGCCCTTGTTGCCAGGAGCAGAACAGTTTGTTGCAGCTCTGAATAGCCATGATGTCATTAATGAATTAATGCGTTCAGCAGTAGGTGAGTGGCAGGTCAGGAACAATGACAGAACGAGATCAGAGAGTGCTGAGCACTCGTTTAACGGAGCCAACACCCTCAGCTCCCTTATTTGCTGTTCTGTCCCTTCCCAAAACACAACAGGTTATTAATAATCTGGGAATCTGGGGGCAGGCAGGAGCTGCTATTCCAAAAGGGTTCTTCCAGTCTCAGGAACAGCTTCCTGTACGTCGCCCTGTGCAGCTCTGCTTCCTGAGGCAGGCAGCGCACTCCTCTCCTTCCTGTCTGCTAGAAACCAAGGAGCCAGGAAAGTGCACTGGGACAGCACAACTTGGAGGCACTGTAATCCCAGCTGGGTCCCTTATCCAGGGATATTCCAATATTCCTGTGTGCCTTATTCCAGTCTGTGGG
>NW_008235987.1:2200282-2226585 GCF_000691975.1 Corvus brachyrhynchos
AGGGAAGGTGACCTGGCTATCACCAAGAAGGTCAGAGAAGCTCTGAGATCACCTGTGCAAGTCCTGATCCTGCCAATCCCAAAGGCTGCAGCTCCCAGGCGGGAATCCCTGTGCTGGTGTCCACGGAGTTTGGAGCAGATGCTTTGTTGCTGCATTTTACAGGAATAGAACAAATCTGACTCCCAAGTGAACACGAGTGAGCTCCGTACAACAGATCGGGAGGGAATATGCGAGCAGGAAGCCTGAGGATCTCTGATTTAGGATTTTTCTTCCCCAATCCTTGTAGGAAGTTCCCTGAGGTCCAGCTTGACATCACTTATTAACAGGCAGGGGAGACAGGAACACTTTCAAGTCACCACTGATCCCAACTTTAGGCCACTGACCTCAGCAGTAATTCTGCTCTAACACTCAGAAACTGCCTCATCCCACCTAAAAAAATATCCCAAAAGCCAATTAAATCACCAAAGCCTTTACGTTTTCAGAACTAACATCAAGTCTAACAGTGAAAACATCATTTTCCATTATTTCTCTGAGGAAATGGGAAGGAGAATTGAAAAAAAAACAAAAAAAATATGCAAATAAAATTAATCACATCCACTATGACTGAATTTTTTAGGAAATACCACCAAAAACTTCTGACTCAGACTTTCAAACTCATTCCTAAATTAAAGAAAGGTTGAGATACAGCTGAGTGTCAAGTCAAACAATGTGTCAGTGCTTTTTTCTCTTTAGGAAAAGCACCAGAAAACTGTGAGTGACACAGATAAGGCAGGCAGTCAAATACTGAACTTCAGGAAGTCAATTTATCCATCAGCACTGGGGTCAGGAACCACTGTTTGCTTTTCTGAGCAGCTTCATGTGACTGTCCTTTCATTTGGGAGCACAGATAAAGCAGAAATCCACCTCTGATATGATTTTCCACCCAAATCTGATTTTCCTCTCCATTCTCTATCCCCAGCCAAAGCCCAGAGTCCTCCAGAGCACCCCGAGTTTCCGGCCCCTCATCCAAACCAAAGCACATTTGCTGGGCTGTGGATGTCACCACATTTCTCAGCCGGCCTGTGAAGCGGATTAAATGCTCTCAGAGCTCAGGGGGCTGATCCAAACCCCGCTGAAGGCAGCACAGGGGTTGTGTTTGATCTCCTGCTCTGGATCCCAGCTGGCACTTGGGTTTCTCAGTATCACCACAGGCAGCATCCACCTCGGGATTGGCTTGGCCTGCTGGAATTGCAGCAGCACTTTCTAAGAAACCCGGGCTTTGTTAAACCTTCGCTCCCTTTTTTTTTTGGTTCGCAGACTTTGGCAGAGTTATGAGTTTCCATATTGTCATTTAACTCCATGGAGTTCTGGAGGAAATTCAGGGTTGGGATGATTTTCTCAGAGCTGACTTTAAACACCTTGTGGAGCAGACATTGGTCTGTCCATCCCTCCGTTCCTCCATCCATCCATCCATCCATCCATCCATCCATGCATCCATCCATCCCTGTCTCCATCCCTCCATCCTCCCCTGTCTCAGCAGGGCTGCCTGTGGCCTGGAAAGGGAGTTCATCCTGAAACCCAGGAGTTATTTCCTCAGAGCTGACTCTCAGCATGGTGCTGGCCACTCTTGGATTCCACTGTCATTCCTTTCCCAAGCCCAACACTCTGATTTACAGAATCTTGGTGTTCTGCAAGCCAGATAATTGAAATAATGTGGAAAAACATGGGTAGCTGTGTGTGTTTGGGCCCTATATTCCAGAATTTTATTTTAACCTCCGTGTTCAGATTGAATAACTTCATTTTTGGTCTCCTGAACCTGTCCCACAGCTTATTCCTGATCACCTGAGGGAGCTATGGATGCAAAAAATAGGATTCTAAGCAATATTAAGATAGGCAGAATATCCCTTTAAACCTCTCTTCTCCCCCATTTTTAAAACATCCTCGGATGAGTTACTCATTCCTCTAAAGATGGAAACATTGACCCTAAATCGATCATTCATGCCAGGCCTGCACTTTAATGATTGTGCACATCAAATATTTCCTGGGATGAGCTTTACCCATCGTCTCTGACTCCAGTTTAAACTTCCACCTCTCTACTCCATCCACAGCCAGATTCAGATCTTCATCCTTAAGATCCTTTTCAATATTTCCACCGGCACCAGAGAGTCCTTACCCGCAGCAATTCCCCGTTCTTTGGATCAATGTATCACCTCTGCAACAGCATTTCTCACATCTAATCCTATTTTTTTTTTTCACGTCTTCCCACTCTTCTGCTCTTTAGAGTTGTATTTGGGAGCATTCTGAGTTCTCAGAGGTAACTGAGGGAAGGTTTTCCTTGCTGGGTATTACTGTATCCCGCAGCCGTAGGGAGGAGAGGAGATCCAGCAGGCAGGAATTGTGCAGCAAGATTGATTTATTTAATTATTTCACAAACTCTTTTATAGACTTTTTTCTTCACAGTCTAATTGGACAAAGGATCAGCCCCCCCTTGGGGTGATTGGCTAAAATCCTAAAACATCCATTGTCAAAATATTTTTCTGCTGTACCATAAACAAGACTTTGCAAGGTCGCAGGTGTTTATAGAACTCTGCTACTATCTTTGTGAGAGAGAAAAGTATCTCACAGGCTTAGAAAGAAGCAGGAAAATGTCTTGCTAACAGCATTTTTGTATCCACAGCTGGGTTCTTTCTCTCCTGTGCACGTGGCAATAATTGCAGGGAAGGACCTTTCCAATCTGCCTCGCCCACTTTAAAAAGGTTCTTTTCATGCTGCTGAAAAACCTTTGAATCTTGACCATCTTTATTTCATCTGTGTTGATTGCTACCAGCATTATTAATGTAATTTCCTATTTTCTTTATTTTTGTACCCATTTTTCAACCACTCTGTGTCAAACCAGCCCTTGCCAAACTGGTTTGGTGGCAAATCCCAAACTTCTTCCGTGGGAATCCCAAGGAATGGAGCCTTCAATCAGCTTCTGAAGGGCTGGAGAGGAGCCCCAGGCCAGGAATGTGGGATAACGACTATCTAAGAGCTGAGATATTGGGTTTAAATCTAAGGAAAACCTCCATGCATATATTTAAATATAAGCACATAATAAGAATGAACATAAACCTGCTGCGAATCTTCCTAAAACTGGAGCCAGAAAGGCAAAATCTTCAGTGAAGGCTTTGTAAAAAACCACTGGAGGAATGCAACAAATTGTTTTTTTCAGTCCTATATTAATGAATTTATCAGCAAATCCTTCAGCTGCCTCAGGGGTAGTTAATATTATTTTTTGTCCAAAATACTGATCTGTTTCTAAAAATGACAACACTTATTTAAAAATAAACAAAACAAGAAAGAAGCATGTATCTAGAAGTTGCCATTGATAAAAAAATTAAATGTAGGGATGTTTTAAATGAGATTTTTGCCTCCCTGTGACTTGCACAGAGGCTGATTTGTCCCCCTCAAGGCCTGGGATCTCAGACTCTGTGGTCGCCCTTTGTGTGGAAGGTTTTCCCCCAGCACTGCTGAGTGAAGGAGCTGCTTAATGGGAATTGAGCCCGTTCCAAGCTGTTTGCCACGGAGCTGCTCAGCCAGCCGTGTTTTTCCTGTTTTACCTCTCCAGGCAAACAGTGTGAAGGAGCGAGCAGATCTTATCAGAGCCCATGTTAACAAAAATACATCAAATAAAAACCTGCTACATTGCAAATGTCAACACTCCACACACAAAAAGTGATATCTAAACTGCAGTAGGGTTGATTTTATTGCCAAAGCAATTCCCAAAGATTGTTTTGAGAGACAACTTTTCTACTTGGCCTCACAGGTGCTGTGGGTCTGTGAAATAAATGCCTCTCTCATTTATTATACAGTGAATTTACAGGGGTGCTGTCACCAGAGACAAGAGCGTGGCTAAAGAGAATTTCACCCTCTGGTTTGAAATTTACTGCCACTGTCCCCAGATTAGTTGGGAGTTGGATGAATGATCGGCTATCAAAATTAAATTAAATTCAGAGGTGATGTATGCAGCCTCAGTGGGAGATTGATCCTATTTTGTATCCTGTATTTTCCCTGGGTCATTCTTACTCCCGTTTTCACTGAATGAAATGGAATTACAGCATCACTTGCTCCCGCTCAGAGCCAGAGTCCTTCCGAAGTCGCACAAATCCAAAGGTGATTAATGAAACCCCAAATCCCTTCCAAGGCCTGCCCAGAGCTCCATCACCTCGGGATGAGAGGATCTCCGGGAAGTGAAGTCTGTGAAGAACACAAAGCGGTGTTTCCCACAGAAAAAAAACCAGAAAACATCACTCGGATGTCTTAATATGGGAGCAACTGTGAGGCTGATTGCGCTCGGGAGGGAAAGCGCAGATTAAGGAGAAGTAAAAAGCGACCTCAGAGGTGCTGGCAGGAGGCCAGGAGTGCTGGAACAAAGGGAAAGCGATCTGAGAGCAGTAATGGCCCAAACGTCCGCGAGGATGAGCCTCCAGCCCATCGCAATGCTGGAGGGATGAAGCGATGTCCCCGATGTCCCCGCTGCTGCCAAGGCCCCGCCGTCACACAGGACTCTGCTCCTGCTGTCTGAAGGAGCTGCCAGGGGCTCCAGCCACGCCGTGACGTGTGTTGATAATTATGATATTCTGCCATCAATTTGCTCTCGGGGTGTTTTTCCAATCAGGCTCGGAGATCTCTTTGTTCTGCCGTGTAAAACCCGCCTTTGAGGTCACTCCTCGCCTCCCACACCCTTGGCTGTTTATGGATGGCCTCGCAAAGCTCAGAGCCCATTTCCCATTGAGGAAGACAAGGAACAGGTTGTGTCATTGTCTGGCTCGATTGTTCTCCAGAACGAATTCCAAGGAGAGGAACAGCTCACCAGCTTGGGGCTTTATTGTTGTAAAAGCCTCCAGTCAACAATGAAAGGATGTGCAGGGTACCAGTCACGACTGAGAGAAAAATCTGCTTTTCCTATTAAAAAATGAATGGGAACAATCTCCATTGATTCGAAAGGAAAATTGGTAAAAGGTCCAAGGGCCACCTACTTGAAATGAGTGCTAAGGGCCATTTCTGATGTCACCAAAACAGGTGGCTCTGGATTTCTATGTGTGGCAGAGGTCTGTAGGGACATCCCAAGGGATGCCAAACTTTCTGTGCTTTGGTTCAGGGTAGAGGGACAGATTTTGGCACCCTAACCTGCATTTCCTTAAAGCTGCAGGCAGCACATTGTCCTGTCCTAGTCCTGGGCATTGTATCCGTTTAGACAGAACTCTGGGATCTTCCAGAAAAAAAGGATCCTTATTGCAGGAGTTGGAAAAATGTCCAAGCAGGAGGGATGAAATATTGCCCCTCCACATTGAACAGGGAACCTTTTCTTCCACTGTTGCTTTAGGACTTGCTCCTGCAAGGTCTTGTCTGTCAGCAAATGCAATCAGGTTTAAGAGCCTGAATTACCATCCTGGAAATCACTGGGAATTATTTTGGCGGTATAAAATAAAGCAAGGGCGGAAGTTCTCCAGCAGATTTGGGCCACCACGCTCAGCACCCTGCAGAAAGGAGCCTTTAGTTCTCAAAACCATTCCTTGTGTCCAGGACAGCCACTCATTAGGGCTCTGTGCAGGGAGCTTGGATTTCACTCACTTGGAAGATATTCCTCCCAACCCCCTGGGACACACAGGCTCTGGTTGGTTTGGAAAACAAAATGATTAACGGCATTTCCCAAGTTTTTCCACTGAGCAGATTTGAGCCGAGCTCTGTCACAAGCTGAAGAATTTGCAGGAATAGTGTCAATCTGATGTCATAGTGGCAATAAATCCTATTGTACTGGATTACATTTTACCCGTTAAAATGCTCTGACCTATTGTCATCCAAGTGGAACCACATTCCACTGGCTGCTCAAAAGGTTCTGATTTCACTCCCGATTGTTGCCAGGGCAACCGCACCTCCATCCAAAACTGCTTCACCAGTCACTGAACTCCATTTGAACAGACCCTTGTAGATAAAGCAAAGCACTAATTACTTATCCCCACTGAAAAAAGTCCAAATCAAACCTTTCTGAGACCTGAATAACAGAAACTCGTGGGAGTTGTTGGAGGGTTACTTGGGGTTTTCTGCATGATGCACCAATTGCCTCCTTTCTTTGTGGAATAACTGGTTGTGGTGACAAAATACCATGAAAAGATTAATATTCTTAGGCTATCCAAAGCAGGAGTGCACTGGAAATCTCACCACAGGCCGCTCCTGGAAAGAGTCCTCACTGCGTTGTGGAAAACTAGAAGGATTTTAATGAATAGTCAAACAGCTGCTGAAGGCTTGGGAGGGGAAATAGAAATATATTAATTTCCCTGTTGAGATTTCTGGTGGAAAGTGGCCTGTGTTTTATGGCCTCTGCTTTTATTAAATGAATATCATTTCTGTGGTTCAGAGTTGTCTCAATCCATCCTTGAGTGGGACAAAGCCAGGTAGAAAATTGCTCTTTCTCCCAGGGCTGCTGGGGATCAGCATTTCCTGGAGAGCAAAAGGGGCCACTTGGCCATCAAAGATCAGGTCTGTAAAGGCAAGAGTGAGCAGGGCCAGGTGATGCTGGTTCTGCCACTCCAAGTCAGTGCCCCAGTGCTGACACGCACAGAATTCGGTGCCAGTTTGACCAGTTTGACACCAGTTTGAGAGAGAACATTTTAAAAGGAATTAGAGATGCTTTGTGAAGTTGTCTCAGGAATAGAGATGCCTTTATTACACGTGGAAGATCTCCAGCTGGTGTTGCTCTTCTATCCAGATGAGTCTCTTCACACAGCTCTGTGAGCCCCTCTCTTGGTTTTCCCTTGAGGAAAATTTGCCTGAAAAAATGGTTGTTCACCAAAATTGCCTCTTTTTTCAGTTTGTTTGCCAGACTGTTGATTTTTATCAAATGTCAGTTCTTAGCTCTTCTCAGGGAAGTGTTGACCTGCTCTCCTGTACCACGACAGCAAAAAGAACCCCAAAATTCAGTGGTTCCTCTGCTGAACTTTTCCACAGGAAATTAAGGGCTGAAACCCTCTCCACTCTCCCAATTCCCCACCCCACTGTGTCACCACGAAGAGTTGAGGAGTTGAAGGTTATCCTCCCCCCTCTGCACCCTCAGAACATGAATTTAGCTGCTTTAAAAAGAGGAACCAATGAGGGAATCATGACTGGAAAATACAAGAAATGAACAGTTCCTTGTGAAATGCAGCACAGAGACTTCTTGAATTACAGCTTTGCCTCCTGCCAGACAGGACAGACGAGTCCTCTCTTACAACTGAAGATGAAAAGATGAAGAATCAAATCAAGCCCTTAACCTGGTTTAAAAGCAGACAGAAATGTGGGGCGGTATTTGCTTGTTGGGCTCGTTTGTATTTATCACGTGGCAGTTTAATTGCACAATGAATTACTGGAAAGGGGAGTTCTGTTACCAAACTTTCTCACCAAAAGCTCGGGGGGGGGAGAGTATTGGGCAAGAAAGGTGACTAATGAAAGAAAAAGGGGCAGAGCATCAGCCCATCTCCAGAATTTCAGTCACGCCAGGGAACACTGAGGTGAAGGAGCAGCATCCGGGTGAAAGGAAGAAACTGTCTCACCGTGAAGTGTTTCCCACCTGACCTTTCCACGAGCTGTTCAGAACCTCTGTTCGCACAGGGGCGGCTCACATTTCAACCTTTGCGTCTGGCAATGCATCCTTTGCTAAAGTTTTCTTTCTTTAGAAACCAATCCATCAGTCCCTGCCCTTTCTGCCTCCGGAGTACAGCAGTCCTGGGGAGGACTTGGCTGGTATTTCTGACACTTCTAGAACGGAGAGGTTGCTACACTAATGAAGCCCATCTAAAATACGGATTGCCTGGATATTGCCTGAATTTAGCGAGTTTGCAGCTGGTTAACTCTGATTGATCAGCTGACATTTGCTGAGCGCTGCCAAACCATCCATCAGCAAGTGCTGCAATAATCCTGGTTTTGTTGGTAATAGATCAACTGCCTGAGCTCTGCGGAGCTCAGCTGATTTAGCAGCACCAATCTCATTGTCCACTGCATTCACACCTTTTCCAGGGTAGGAATTAGGAGAGTGCAACTGAATGTCTGCTCTCGTGTCAGAAATGCTCAGAAGTGTCATGGAGTGTGGGATGGAGAAGAGAAGAGAAGAGAAGAGAAGAGAAGAGAAGAGAAGAGAAGAGAAGAGAAGCAAAAGTGCTGTGAGGTTCATCAGTGAAGTCTTTGCAGACCATGAAAGTTGATTTTCCTCCTTTCCTTCATTCAGTGACTAACTTCTGTTACTGTAACTAGGAGTAAGAGAGTTTATCCTCACCGATACTTAAATATTCACTTCCTCTTCTCCACCTCCTACATTTTCTTGAAAAAGCACTTCCCTCTCCATTCTGGCTCTAGCAAGAAAGCTCACAACAATACTACAGAAAACACTATAAAAGAAGGGGGTTTGTTTTTTAAATGTTTATAATCACACTCTGTATCACCATCCCCACGGGGAATGAGTCAGGGCTCCCAGGAGAACACAATCCCAGAAGAAAGGAAAATGATGTAACACCAGGACATTGCAAAGCTTTTTGATCTGGGCAGAGCACCTCTCACAGCCTGGATCCCCTCTGGATTTCCAGGCTTGTGGTGGCCACTGCCATGGGAAAGACCTTTGCTCCACAGGCCAAGGCCAAGGATTTGAGGAAGTTTGACAACCAGGAAGATGCAGAAGCCAGGATTGTGTAACCAAAACCCTGGCAAAGGCATTCCAAGCCTTTCAGTGACAGCTGCATTGTCTCCCTCTGCCATCTTTCAGCTTGCTCTGTCTGCCAGGGGAGCTTTACCAGACAGGTAACCTGCACCATGGCTGCAGGACTGAAAACCCCAAAGAGACAGCAAGGAAAGGAAATCCTGCCCCAGCTCTGCCTCCTGGGTGAACTTCCCAGATCCTCAGCCTCCTCAGAAAGGTTTTGCAGCTTTTAGGACAGCTTCAAATGTTTGCTCAGGGTTTAGAAATACAGAAATAGAGGGGTTTCTAGGGGGGGATCCTTTTTTCCTCACGTTTGTTTGTGGATTTTCACGGTGTAGGAGGGGGAGAATCTCTCGGCAGGCTCGTTGCACAGACACATTTGGGTACAGGTCACACAGGTGCTCCTGCACAGTCACATCCAGCAAAGTTGTGTCCATGCCTGTTCCTCAGGCCTTCGCTGCTTGGCCCACACTCATCCAACCATCCCAACAAACGCTGAGCAGGCTCCCAGGGCCGGCTCTGGGGCAGGCTGATCCTTTTGACTCATTTCAGCCACCCTTTCTCCCAGTCTGCAACCCTCAATTTCCTTGGAGTGAGCCCAGAGTGCCGGTGCTGCTCTGCCCTCCTCACTCAGGAATTCTTGTGGGCAGCTTTGCTGCTCCTCTGGTGATGAGAGGGTGCTGAACTCCTCCAGAAGTGGACAGAAAGGAACAGAAAGGGTCAGCCCCACGGTCTGTGTGGTCTCACATCCCATCCCCAGCAGAGGCCGATGCCGAACGCTCCAGGGGAAGGTGTCAGAGCCCTGCAGCTGGCAGCTAGGAAGGGTTTCCCTCCTCTGACAAGTTCTCACCCTGATCTGCGGTAATTAGAGCCTGGCTCAGCCCTGCAATTACACAGCTTAACACCCTCCCTGAACATGGACTCGAACAACACCAGAGCTCTGCCTCTCTTTAATATTCAAATGAACGCTGTCCTGCTGATCCCAGCCACACGAACCGTGCTTCCAAACAACCACCAACGAGCTGCCAGGTTACACGCCAAATACCCCTCCAGCCGAACGAGATAAGCAGTTTATCCCCACACAGGTTGTTTAGTTAGTTAAAGCTCTTTAAGGCAATAGAATTTCTGTTTACGTGTACAAACACGGGGAAAAGAGCAATTAAGGAAGTGAGAAATGGGCCTTACCTTAAAGTCCTGCTGGGGGTTGAAAGAATCTCTGCTTCACTCCCTCCTTTCTTTTCCTCTGTCTCTCTCCCTCTCTTCTTGCATGGCTGGACTGACAGGTTGGCAGAGTTGAGAACGACAGGTTGGGTTTGTTTTTTTAGACACAACTCCTCCCCCTCTCAAAGAGAAGGAAAAAAAAAAAGAAAAAAAAAAAAGGCAAGACTGTTTGGGAAAAGTTCACAGAAAATCCCGTCCTTTCAGCACATTTGAACTGGTGAGAAAAATGCTACTTTGGGGAGTCCAGCAGTTTTCCAATTGTTTTTCTCAAAAAGGCTCAAGGTCTGCTTTGCAATAAGTATGAAGCAACCAAAGGATTTACACCAGGAACTGACTTGACCCCAAACCTTCCCCATTTCCCTGATAATTGATCCAGAGGTAATTACAGCCCCTTTAGTGCAGCCTTGACAAGAGGGCTTTGGCAAAAGTGGAAAGGGCTTTTTGCAGGCAGCACAAATATCTTTGGGCCTTGGATTTTATCCTTGCATCCCAGCACCACTCTGTGTAATAAATGTCACCAACAGATGTCTGAAAACCTAATTTTTTCCCTCAGAACCCTGTGCTGCTGCTAACTTGCCCTCACAGCAGGTTGTTTTAAATTCCTCTTTTACTCTATGCTCTGAACTGGTTGCAGAGACACCCGCTCAGCTTCTGTCCCTGTCACCTGAGAGGATCCCAGAGAGCTGGGGGAGGTTTCTAACAGACCACACCGACCCCAGAAATGAGGTCAGTGTCCAAAGCTTCCACTTCCCCAGGCCTTCCCAGGTGTTCTGGCTCAGATGGACAAAACACATCCCTGGGAATGCTCTACTGCCATGTTTTTAATCTCAGCCCTTTGGAGAGTGTTAGAACCAAGACGCAGACACTGATCTCACCCCGGGTTTATCACTAAATTCTTAGATTAGGGCTGTGTCAAACAAACTCTGCCTGCTCCTAATTCAGTGCTGCTGCTGCCTGTGCCCTCCTGCCCGTGGAGCTTTGCCACGAGTATCTGCTAAGAAATGCCAGGAAAGAGCAGCCAAGAGGTTGGTGGCCGGTGATGAAACAGCTTCCACCCTCCCACTCCCCCGCAATCTCCAGGAGAACGGACAGTCCGTCTCTTTCAGTCTCTAAAGCTTTTTTAAGTTGGCAGTTTGGGCACAAATCTGCAACTTCCAGGCCTGCTCTCTGCAGAGTCGCTGCCTCTGTCTCAAGCAAGCAGAAAAACAAACATAGAGTAGACTAATGACTGTCATCTGCATAAATTTGCATCGCAGACTCCTTGAGCAGAATCCCATCTCCTCTGGGTCAGATTTGCAGCTGGGTTGTAACAAGGAGGTTTCAGAGGTTTCCTTTACCTGGTCACTGGCGCTGGTGCTGCTCTGAGCTGAGCAGCAGCAGCAGCTCTGCGGAGCCAAAAGGGTTCCAAAAGTTTTGGAAAAAACCCCAGCCAGTTTAATTTAACATTACAGTGAGCTAGATTAGAGGTGAAACCAGCGGGTCTCACACGGAGTCGGTGCGACATCATATCCAAAAATGTCTTGTTCCACTCCTTGCAAGCTCAGCTTTATCTCTGGCACCAGGGGAGGGCCACATCCATCTATTCCATCTATTCCATCTATTCCAGGACTGATTTCCATTCCTCTTGCCTCCTGCAGAACGCATTCACTCCCTGCCTCTTTCATCAGGCAACTGTTCTCAATTGTGCTCAGCTCCCCACTCAAGATTGACAGAGAGATAACACAAAAAGCTCCGAAATCTTTCCTGCCAGTGGAACAAGTTTCCTGAATCCAGACAAAACTGGGTGAAGTTCAGTGCTAATGGATCATGGCTGGAGGCACCACTGCCTGCTGAGGGAAGTGAGGAACTGTTCTTCAGGTTACAGCACGGTCACAGGCTGCAGCTTTCTGCCTGAATTTCCAGTGCAGATGGATGGGGAGAAGAATTTAGCAGCGTTAAGCACCCGCCAGTGTCGGCACTGCTGTATCGAAGGTCGATTTGCCAGCAGAGATCCAGCTGCAGCTTCCTTCGGCACTGATTTAGATTTCTCTCAGTCCTCCCTCCTCAGCATTATGAGGTTGGAGATCCAAAGCCTCCAAAAGATTTGCAGCTTGCAGAATCTTTAAGGTCTTTGGCAAAGGGGTTTGTTCTCTTTACTGATTCAGGTTACTTGCCCTGGCACCAAAGAACCACCAAAAACATGCCCAGCACGATGCTCTTGCTTTAGCTCTGGCATTTTCATCCCATATTGGAGTCCTGGAGAGGGAGACAAGCTGAGCAGCATCACAAGGAGAGAGAAATCTCCCATCTCCAGCTGTAGCTCCTGCCCAGTCCCAGCCCAGCCCTGGAGTGTGACAGTCACAGCTGTGTCTGCCCCAGGGGCCAGGGGTGAATTAAAGCCAAGAGCTCTCAGCAAACACAGTTGCTGTAAGAGCTTCAAACCAGTCAATAAATGCACTTCAATTAAGCACTCCGGTGAGGTCAGGTTTCTTGTTTTTCCTGTTTAACCAGCAAGTTTCAAGACAGCCTCGTAATGAACCCTGGGAGCACAGCTCGTTAAGGCATCAGAAAAGTTGCAAAATTGCACCCGACTTTGGGTTGTTCTGTTCTGGTAGTTACACTCCCTAAAGGAAAAAACACCAACGAGGAAGGAACATGTCTCATAAAGTAGGAACTTAATCCCAAGTGCCTTGATGCCAATGATGAGATTCCCATGGTTTCAGTGGGTTGTGGATCAATACAGCTGAGATAAATCCCATGTTTTCATGTCAGACTGGTGTTCCCCATTGATTTCCAGGTGGATCTGTGTTCCCTGATTCCCTGTCCTGCCTTGAAAACCCTCCCTCAGTGCCTGCAAATAACCCTTTGGCTCCACAGGTTTCTTGGGCAGGTCCAGCTGAGCAGACACTGGAGCAATCTGTGTATGAAAAAGGGGGGGAAAAAACCCACATTTCAATCCCCAGCTTTTATCCTTTGGGAGTGTGGATCCCTCAATCCACCCTGCAGCGCCCACTGCTCCACATCTATCCCCTCCAACCCCACAAACACGTGCAGAACCCTTTTTGCACCCTGGCTGAGGCTGTTGCTCTAAATTTCCATCCATTCCAAGTTCAAACTCCCTTTTGATTCCATAAAAACTGCAGGTGCTGAATGTTTGATCGGACAGGGAGAAGGTCTCTGCAGAGAAGAGCAGCACAGGGGATGAAGTGTGGGACCTTCAGCGCTTACAGAGTGGTGGTCACATGAAAATCAGCACAAAAGTCCCTGTTTGGGGGCACAGAAAAGCCACGGGGGTGTCACAGAGCCTCTGGCACATCCCAGAGGGTGTTCAGGGTGTTGGGAATGACAGGAGGGCTCCAGTCCTTTTCCATGCATAATTCACCAAGAAATCAGCTGGCCAGCGTGGAAATAATTTGAAATGAGCTGAGCCCTTAGGTATTACATTAACTGGATCTCCAGGGGAGGATGTGGATTACTGCAGCTGAATAGAGCCCTTATTTATCAGATGGAAAAGGTTAATGTCATTTCCTTTCCTCCATGGTTTTCCTCACCACATCCCTGTTTCTGGCGAGCGGGAGGTGCAGACAGTGTAAGAACATGTGCTTGATTGTTTAAATCACCAGAGCTGTTACTTCGGGCAGGCAGGGGGGTAAGAAATAAAGATTTCTGCTGGTTTCCTGGGGAGAATTACAGGGCTAGGAAACATAAAACACTGAGGAAAGGAAATGGGTTGTGGAGCACCTGAGCTTTGATTTGACATCCAAGAGTCCTAACTCAAGGAGGGAATTTGTGCATTCTTATCTACTGTGGTGCCTAATAAGAACCAGGATCAAACTAATCTAATGTTCTTATTCCATACTTTATAAAGCAAGAGTGCATTAAGAAAGGTCATTTTTTTTTACTCCTTAATGAAGTTTAAATACAGTTAAATTAAGTTCTACTAATAAAGAGTCTATGCTCTTTTCTAATTTGCCTCTGAAGTCTCAAGAGCTGTTGACCTAAAGATAAATATCAGAGCAGTTCAACTATCTATTATGTGCTCTGCTAATGATGTCAACAAGTTAATTCTAATGTCAACTGAGGAGAAAATTTCCATGTCAGGACCTAGCTTGGGCTAAGAGGAAAAAACAAAGCTCTTTTTGTGATAAAAAGCTCAAGACATCCAGGTTGATTTCCCTGTCTCTGGCACAGAACATCCTGGGATAAGCCAGGTAGGGATGTTCTCCTCCTGCAGTAACTAAGATGGACCTAAACCACACTAAATTCAGACTTCAAGAGAAGGATAACCATTTCTGACCACTTGGGAATTTCAATATTCCAGGTGCTGGCTCCCTGTCTGTCCATGAAGAAGGATGAGTGTGGCATTGGGGTTTGGCTTCTGACCACAGCTCTTGTCTCCCCCAAGGTCTACAGGTACTCACTGCACATCTCCTGCACATTTCTGCTTGCCTCGCCATAGGTCAGAGACAGTTTGAGCTCCTCACCACCCTCTTGTTTCCAAAGCCATCAGCAGAACTTAATTCCATTCCTTAATTCCAGCCAGGCCCCATAAAAAGGCATCTGAATGCAGCTGTTGGTCTCTCTGCCTACACAAGATGTGAAATTACCTCCCAGTTTCCAGCTCCAGCTGCTTCCCTGTCCCTGTGTCCAGCTCCAGGTTGGGCAAACCTCAGGCATGCTGCTTTCCTCTCTCCACATCCCACTGCCCATGGAAAGAAATCCAGACTGAAAGGACAACAAGGGGCAGCACTTCTGGGTGATGCTGAGGTCGCCTTTCTGGCCCCAGCTTTCCATCCATGACCTGAGTCAGTGGCTTTACCTTACCTTGCAGAGGTGCTTTGAGGACAAAAAAATTCATATTTCAGGGCACAGCAACGGGGCTGGCTAATTCCAGCTCTGAAGGAAACAGGGACAGAGATGCCCATTGACTCATGTGGGATTTACAATGAGCCCTTATCCATTTTACATTGGCCCCGAGCAGCCATCTGAGGATAGCAGGGACTGACTATTAATTCCTGAGCAGGTAAACAATCAGCATCCCAGTGATAATGGAGTAAATTAATGGATGTAGCCAAGGCAACCCCAGCGTGGCTCCTGAGTTGGCTTCATGGGCTATTTGCAGACTATGAAAAGAGCTGAGTGCATCTGGCCTCAGTTTTTTGCTCGTCCATAAAGGAAAAGCTTTCCTGGACAACCAGGCAGCGAGGATATTCCAGCAAATTGTCTTCCCCAGAAAGCCAACCTTGACTTTGTTATGATTGCTGTGGAAATATAATCCCACTCATCAATTAAATGCTGCTCTCCAGGGCTAGAACATTATACATGTTCATGGGGATGGGATCCCTGGCAATTCGCTCGGCTAGCTCCGTATTCATGGGCATTAGCCTTGGAAAAGAGAATGTGATTGCTTGAATAAATTCAGCCGCCACCTCCAGCAGCCCTGGATCAGTTGACAGGAGTCCATGTGGCTGGAAGAGGGGCTCAGAAATAGGTTGCCATGGAAATCCTAAATATTCAGCCCTCGGCAGGGGGATTCAGATGGGATACTCGATAGCCAGAAATAGCCCAGCCCTTGCCAACCTCAGAGCTGACCCCTTGGTCCTACAGGGATCTTACTGTTACTGAGGATCAGAAAGTTGGGGTTTTTTCAAAAGTGTTTGAGTAAGAAAAAATCAGAATTTTCACTGACATTCATAATTCCAGGTCCTGTATTCCTTGCCGATCTCTCCCAGAACCTCCCACTGCCTATGCACAGTCTCTCCAGTGGGGTTACATTATTTTTGAGCTGTCTGGATGCAGCCAGCTCCACAGGCCAGAGGGCAACTGCTAATGGGCTCTGCCCACTGAGCTATTGCTGCTCAGCAGCAGCCCTTGACCTGAGGGTGACCTGTGCTCGCTGTCCCTGCACACCCCCCGGGGCCAGCCAGCACCTGACCCCTTGGTTTATGGTTCTTGTTCTGTGTGACTGAACATTCTTAATAATTCAGAACGGCTCCGTGGCTCTGCTGTTCCCCCAGCACAGTTGCAAACTTTACAACCCCAAACACAACCTGTAAATAGATTTCCCTGTGGGGCAGAATCCAGCAGCTGTTCAACAGCAGCCAACACCCCCCCAGAGCAGTTTAGCACCAGGACTAATGTGTGTCCTACCTCATTAAGCTGAGGCAATTCAGGCTGGAGACAAATTCTTGGCCCTGTGCTGGTAGAGCAGCACAAGAGCCCAGTAATGGGGGCATTAAGCGCTCCTGGAGTTTAAAACCTCAGTGTTTTTCACAAGGGAGGAGAAACTGAGTTCCATGGAGCATAGTGGACATTGTCTATGGACATTGGGGTGCTGGAGTGACCCCAAAGAAGAGCAATTGAGGTAGAAAGGGTCTGGAGCACCAGGAGTGGCTGAGGGAGCTGGGAAAGGGGCTCAGCCTGGAGCAAAGGAGGCTCAGGGGGGACCTTGTGGCTCTGCACAACTCCCTGACAGGAGAGTGGAGAGAGGTGGGGTCTGTCTCTTCTCCCAAGTAACAAGGGATAGGACAAGAGGAAACAGCCTCAAGTTGTACCAGTGGAGGTTTAGGTTGGATATCAGGAAGAATTTCTTCCCAGAAAAGGCTGCCCAGCCCTGGCGCAGCTGCCCAGGGCAGTGGTGGAGTCCCCATCCCTGGAGGGATTTAAAAGCCATGGAGACGTGGCACTTGGGGACATGGGGCAGTGGACTTGGCCATGTTGGGTTAATGGTTGGACTCAACGAGTTCAGAGGTCTTTTCCAACCTCCATGCTTCTGTAACTCTATCCTAAAAGCAGCTTTGGGGCAGGAACATTGTTTTCAACAACTTTTCTTCCAGAAAGCGGTGTTGGAGCTTTTGGACACCACTTCCCTTTGTGGAAAATGCCGGAAAAATAGGGGGCAGGAGGCTGGGGGTCGGGGTCAGGCATGGGTCGGGTGTAGGCTGGACATGGAATGGGTGCGGGTCCGGCGGGGGTCGGGCGAGGTGAGGGCATGGGTTGGGCGTGGGTTGGACACGGGATGGACACGGGATGGACGCAGGGCAGGTGAGGGACAGGCGCAGATCGGGTGCAGGGAAAGGTGAGGCGTGGGCATGACGTGGGCATGGGTCAGGCGTGGGTCAGACGCGGGAGGGGTGCGGGATGGAGGCAGGATGGGCACAATGCTGACGCGGTGCGGGTGCGGGATGGACGCAGCTCGGACACGGGATGGGTGCGGGATGGATGCGGATGGGACACGGGATGGGTGCGGGACAGAGGCGCAGGGCTGGGTGCGGGATGTTCCCGGGGCGAGTGGGACACAGATGGGACGCGGGATGGGTGCGGGATGTTCCCGGGGCGGGATGGATGCGGATGGGACACGGGATGGGTGCGGGACAGGGGCGGGGAGGCCGCAGGGCTGGTGCGGGCCGGTCCCGGTGCGGTGCGGTCCGGCGCTATCCCTTCAGCACCACGGCTGCTCCGGAGCCCGAGCGGGAGCGGCTCCGGCAGCGCTGGAAGGGAAACCCCCGACATCCCCCGGACCCAGCGGGATGAGCTCAATCCCCCGCCGTGCAGAGCGAAATAAAAAAAGAAAATGCCCTTCTCGCGGTTTAGGTTTCATATGGGCTTGTGCTGGAAAACAAATTAACCTAAGAGGATTTGGGGAATTGGAGCCGGGAACAGAGGACAAGGTGGAAGTGTCTGAGTTTTGAAAATGTGCCCAAGGCCCCGAGTGGCAAATCCTTTTGCTGAATGCTCTTGCTAAGCCCTCTCATCAGCACTGAACGAACACAGAGAAAAGGTGCTTTTTTTGCTTTGAGTTAGCAGAAAAGATTAGCTGCAAACTATTTTCAGTAAAATACTGGTTGTGCTTTCTCCTCTTCTCAAAAAATGTTTCTGCTCATAGAATTTTATCAGAAGAAAACTTAGCAGCCACACAATCTGTGGATCTGAACTGGTAAGTTAGATTAAACTGTCATTTGGGTTAATGAAGGTTAGAATTAATTTGTCCAAGACACATCTCTGTAACATTAATAATTAATTTTTGTTTCATGTATCCATGGAATGGTTTGGGTTGGAAGGGACCTTGAAGTTCATCCCATGGAGAGAGGGAATTTCTAAACTCTGGTGGAAAGTTTGCTTAAAGGACTGGATTTCTCTTCCTCCAATAGTTTGTCATTTACTTTTGGCAACTTTCAAGTCTTTGTACTGAACAAAGCAAAGAATTGTGCAGAGCAGATTAAGAATTTTAAAAAATCTCCGTCAAGAAGAGCCGAGAAACAGGAGCAGGAAAATGTTCTTGACAGACAAAGCACCCTCACATCATGTGCACAACACCTCAACGTTTCACGTGCTACCATCCCATCTTTCTGCACCTTAAACCCCTTAATTTTTAAGATCTCTAAGTGATATTTCAGTGGTAGACCAGTGTTGTGTATTCTGTACATTGCAGTGGCTTTCAAAACATGTGAAATAATCTCCTCTGCATCAACAGCCTGTATTTTATTTACTTTGCATTTCAAAATGCAAGAATAATAAAATCCTTTGTTGGTTCAGTGGTGGGATCTGACTTGGGTTAACAAAGGAAGTGCTGTAAGAGCCTCAGGTGCCCTTCCTGAACTCTCCCAACAATCACCATCTCTTCACCAGGGCGTTATCAGCCACAGCCTGTCCTGGTTCCACAGCTGTAAAAGCGAACAGACACAGCCCAGACTGAACAACCCTTCCCTAAATTTTAATTTTCCTGCTTTCCATCACCCCAGAGATTTCTTGGGTGCTTCATCCTCGGATCAAGCGAGGAGTGTTCCTTGCTCTGGGATTCCTGCAGGGATTTTTTGGCAGAGCTCGGAGCTCCTGTGCAGCTCTGACAGCACTGCCAGCAGAGGGGGAGAGTCAGAGACACAGAGCTGTGATTTCATCCCACATCCTCCGAACTCAGTGGGAATATCCTCAATAAAAAGGAGGAAAAACTTCCCTCCAGAGATGCTGCCGTGATATTTTCCCCAATCCTTTTTTTCTAGCTCCTGTCCACAACCCCAGCTTTCCTTGCTGTTTGTTGTAAAGCATTTATCACTTTTGCTGAACAATTTAAATAAAAACCCTGCAAAAGGCCACATCTGACCTCAGGAATCCTGATGAAGATGGGAAAAACCCTCCTGGAGCAGAACAAAAAGGCCCTGAGCAGCTTTGAGCAGAGGCTGCTGCCTGCCAGCCCTCGTGGCCCTGGTAAATCTGCATTTGATCGTGAGCTCTAAGTCCTTAAGCACATTGTAGAAATGGGGCAAATCCTCTTTGGGAATTTACTGACTTAAAAAAACAAAAAGCAACATAATTCCATTTATTTTAACATCATTAGGCACTGGAAAAGAAACCCTGATCATATCATGGGATGTATTTCTGGTACCATCAGTGCATTTTTAACACTTCAGTGCTGGGACACAAAGGAGTTTTTTGCTGTGGGAAATAAGAAGAAATAAGAATAAGAATTCCTGGAGTCGGGAATAAAAAGCAATTCCTACTTTGCTATCTTTTCCCCAAGAAAATCTGAGCTATTCGTTGTCAGGATATTGGCACCAAGCTTGGATGGGGCAGTGGTGCTGGAAAATGAGGTTTTTCTGCCTTTTGTTCCTGTCTCTGAAGCAGAATAAGGTGAAATCCAATGTGTCCTATCCTTCAGTATCAGCAGAATGGGTTTGGGACTGGCTTTCCAAAAAACCAACCCAAAAAATCCCAAAAACCCAACTAAACCCCCACCAACCAATGAACCAAAACCCCTCCATAGCTCCAGGTCCTGCTGCACTGGGAATTTTGCTGCTGGCTCTCACACCAGCAGAGCCAGAAGTTAACTCAGGCACAAGGAGCTTGTCTGCTTTTGCTACAGGCAAAATAAAATTGGACCACCTCTCCTTTCCCACCTTTTTCTCCAGAAGATCCCTCTAGGAAGCTCCATTTCCACTTTTTTGCCTTGACCACTTCAGCTCTGAAGCCGAGATGAGGCAGCTGGGCTGGCCTAAGGGATTATCCAGGAGGAAGCCATGAACTCGTCCCTGTTCCTTCCTGGGGTGCGTTTGCTTTCCCCGGCAGGCCGTGTCCTCTCCCGAGAATTCCAGTTCTCCCTGCTCCATTGGCTCCCTGGCTCCCTGACAAGATCTGGCTCTTCAAAGCTCTCCTTCCCCTTCTGATGCCATCACATTTGCATTTCGTGGCACCCAGAACAAGCCAGGCAAATTCCTTTAAAGTCCAATTTGTGCTTTGTAGAATTGCCAGATTGGGGGAAAAAAAAATGCTCAGGAAATGGAGAAATCTGTGGGCTCTTAACAAACTTTAAACTCCTGATAAAAATGATGACAAATTCATCCTCTGCTGACCCAGGTCACCTTTGAACAGACACAAGGTTCTTTGGCAACTTGCCAATCCCCCCATTCTTTCAGAGCCCAGGTTTGTGTTTTGTTCTGCTTTCTTTGCTTGTTTATCTCTTAATCTTTGGGTGAATTGCAGCATCTGAATCTGGCCATTGTAGAAACAGGTTCAAAGCTTCCCAGCTGACTTCTCACTTAATTCATAGCCAAGGTTTCCATTTCCTGGAATCAGGCAACTCTTCATTTATTTTTTCTGTGTTTTGATTTAGAATTTCAGGGTCACTTGGACCAGTGCTGACAATATTCCAACAAATACTAATTTATGCCACCAATAATCCCATTCATTCCAGGATTCTCCAGCGGGGGAGTAATGACTGAACCTCTCTAGATGTGGTAGAAGCTTTGGAAGTATCCATTGGCCACATTATCATCCCTTGCTAAAGGTGCCTTGATCCCTTAAATAAGCAGCTGGGTCTGAACAGAGAATATCAGCATTTTCCTCACCAGGCAGAGGCACAGAGAGGAGGCTGCATGCAGCTGTCCCTAAGGCTGAGATGTTCTCTGCCTAGATGGGGACACACCTGTCCTACAGGATTTACTCCCGGAGCAAAATGGAATTGGGAGCAGCAGGAGACAGGAAAGATTTGGTTCTTTTTTTGGTTTTTCAAGCCCTATTTCTATTAAAATGTTATGTTTTTTTGGAAATACATAGTATTTGTCTAATAGGCAATTACACAACACAACTGTCAGCTACTTTTTGGATGTCTTTAAGTACCTGTTTAAACTTTCACTCTCAATCATCATCCCACTTTCCTTCTGTGCTCTACTTCAGCTAAAGTTCCATTCTATTATTTTCCGTGTCAATTTATGTCACGGCAAATGGGAAAAAAGTTTGACCAAGTGAATCCTTCCCTCTGCAGACCAGTTTTGAGCCACCACGTAGCACCCACATGTGAAACATTATTTAAAAACAAATATTCATGATTTAAAAACAAATACGGCTTAAAACCAAGTGTTCCCACCATATTGACACAGCAACCAGAACAAACGTGAGATGAGTGTCCCTGTCCTCTCTGTGCTGTGCTGAGGGAATTTGCCTCAGCAAGAACTTTTCTTCTAGAATTCACTTTACCCAAGAGCAGAGAGAGAAAATCAAAGGTGCAGGATGAATGCAAATGGTGCAGCTGGGCTGGGTGAGCTCAGTGAAAGGACTGCTGTAAATACAGATTTTTCTCTGGCGCAGTCCTGTCTCTCCACAGGGAGAAAAAACCACAAACCTGGACAGACTTGAGCATAAAACATGAGAATATAAAAATTTAGGAGAGAAAAAAAAAACCCCACACTTACAGAGACAAGGCTGTTGGTGTGGAGAAAAAAGCAGTGGAAAGCAGGGAATAAATAAATTCACAGTGCACACCCTTTAACTGTGGGTACAGACACTTCCATTTGGGTCAAATTAGGATGAAATCAGCTGGATGTGTGCAGTGATTGAATTGAAAAAGACACAGTTAAGCAAAGCTGGCTGCTGCCGGGCTGTTCTGCCCCAAGAGAAGAGCAGAAACCAGGAATGTGCAGCTGCTTTGCCCTGTGCAGGAGTGGAAAGGACACAAAAGGGGCTTTACCTTTGCTCGGGCTGCCACGAGGAAGTTCTTTGAAGGCTCCTTCGTGTCTCGCTGCCAGCAGCTCTGCAACTGTGCAGAAAAACAGAGGCTGGGTTAATAATAAAGAAAGGCACGAGCTGTAAACTCCAAAGAGTCCGGTTAAACATTGACTCCAGTCCTTGGGAGCAGCTCAGAGGGTCTGCCCGGCATCTTGAGGAAGGGAACATCCAGCCTGGAGCTCAGCAGCCTCCTCCCAGCTGGGACACTCAGAGCAGGGAGCTGGGGCCACCCTGCACATCCAGGTGAGGCTTTCAAAGGCAAGAAGCAGGAAATTCTCCCAAGTAATAAAAGCCCTTCATCATTCAAATGGTACTGCAAATATTTACCCACGGGACTGGGTTTGGAGCTACCTGCTGGTAGACAACTTGAGAATAAACAGCTTCAGATTTCTTGCGCAATCCATTTTATTTATTTTTTCCTATAAAAAGTCTTCTGTTTCTAGATTAGCATGAGGTTAAGGGAAGGACTTCCAGCCTACACAAGAAGTGCAATCTCCTTTTCTGTTGAAGTCATAGACCCTGTCCTTTTCTGTGCTGATGGAATTTGCCTCAGCAAGAAGTTTCCTTCTAGAATTCACTTTACCCAAGGGCAGAGAGGAAAAAAAATCAAAGGTGCAGGATGAATGCAAATGGTACAGCTGGGCTGGGTGAGCTCAGTGAAAGGACTGATGTAAAGACACAACTTCCCAGAGTTCCTGGCCCTCCACAGGGAGAAAAAGACACCTGGAAAAAGGTGAGGGTGGAGCACAACCCTCATCCCTACACAGGAGCTCTGCAGCCTTGTGCCCTGTCAGAAGGGTTTTAGCTCCTGCTTTTCCCTTCTCACATCATGTTCAGGCTGTTTATTGACAATTAAAGCAGGCACTTTTTAAAAAAAAGACGAATTTAAACCATTCAGATTTCTGGGTATGATTTGTGCAACCCCTGCACAGAGACCATGTCTGGATCTTGGATATGAAATGAGAAGAGAAACCCAAATCTAAAGGACGAGACAGGAATGATCTGGTCCGAGGTGAAATGTGTCTAAATCCAAGGTGGGTTTGTATTTGGGTAAAAGAGGCAGCTTTGATGCTTTTCAGGCCAGCTCAGCTCTCCAGCACTGCCCTGCAGTGAGGCGCCAGCTCTGACCCACGAGAGAGGAGCACAACTCCCCGGAGCTGCACAGCTCAGGGCAAAATGCCCTTTTCTGTCTGCTCTGGTGCCACTCTGTGCTTGGGGAGGTGTCACCAGTCCCTGCCTGCGCATTTGCACAGCCCCAGATACTCTGGAAATCCAGCCCCACTTTGGTCGTTCTGTAATACAAATTAATAACAATAACTAGACTTGACTGCTTGACAAAAAGCAAATAGCTCAGAAAAAGCTGTCTTAAATCTTTCTATCCCACTTCCCCAGACCAAAAAAAAATCTACAAATGTTATTTCTTTTGGCAGCTGAAACCTAATCCTACCTTGGTTAACATAACAGAGAGAACAGGAAGCGCTGCGAAGGAATTTTTCATTCCCTGGGACGTCTTTGATCCCACTCCCCTCCCTTTTCCTATCAGGTAATTTTCAAATCTCGATGTTTCCACTTAGTCTACGGATCTTCTTGTTTTGTCTACTCCGGGCAGGCCTTATTTAACTTCCATTTCAGGGATGAAAAACTGCTCTGCGTTGAGACTTTGCTGTTGTGTAAGCCGGAACCTGAGAACTCCAGAATCCAGGAGGGAATCCGGCTGAAATTCGCAGCCCTGGCTGGTGGAAAACCAATCATGGCTTTGCTTTAGCACAGGCAAGGGGCATTCCAACATCACAGAAACCCTGAACAAACCCTTTAAGCATTTTCTCCTGGAGCCACCACTTTTTGTCGCTTAGTTCCACTCCCTGACATATGGAGGGAATTTTTTCACCGTTCCCCATCTCAATTTGTGCCCATCTAAAATGTGCCAAGCTCCAAACAAGTTAATGACTGATTAATATCTGGGGTTCTGGAGGAACTTGTTGACCCTTTTTCCAGTCCCACACAGAATTCAAGGCTGCATCTATGCTTTGGACAATAAAAAAAGTCATAATTAAAATATTGATGACCCTGGAAGGGCTTAATTACCACAGTGCAGCCTCCTGCTTGTAGCCAAGACAAGTCTGGAGCACTCTGAAATAGGAGAGGACATAAAATCGTAAAAATTATTATCTTGGAGCAGATAACAGAGGAATAAAATGCACATCTGAAAGAATTCAATATTTCTGTGCAAGAGAAAATATTGATACCTTGATTTTTACTATTTATACTCCTCATCTACACTTTTGCTGTTGTAGTTTCACTTATCCTGCAGATCTCCAGGCAATAGAATCTAGGGGATCATTGGAAAATAGGGGTTAAAAGGCATCTACAAGAGAAACTCTTGCAAACTGTAAATGTCAGGAATGGGGGAGGAACCTATTTACAAACATTCCACGATGGGAATTCCACAGGCGAACTGCCCATCACTTTATCGATTTTATTGAGAAGCTTTTCCTGACAATTACACTGAGTTTCTCCCTTTGCAGTTTAAGTCAGTTGCTTCTTCTCGAGTACTTTGTTCACTCCAATATTTCCGTGATCATCTTGCAGCTGCTCCTGGTCAAAGACACAACAGGGACAGATTTATCTGCAAAAGAGAGAACATCTGTCCCATGTCTGATGGAAAATGTCCCCTGCCCTCTGCCTCAGTGCTCCAACAATACCTGTTCCCAGGGAGGATTTAGCTCTTGATTAAAAAAATACTTCACAGTCCCAAAATTCCGTGAATCCCACCCCACAGTAAGGAAAAAGTGTTCAAAAAACGTGGATTTGGCACCAAGATTTAGTGGTGAACTTGGTGGTGGTGGGGCTGGGTTGAAGGTCGGACGTGGTGATCTTAAAGGTCTTTTTCAAATTTAATGATTCCAGGATTCTGTGAAAACTTAATCCCATTTTATGGCCGGCAGACCAATGATTTCAACCAGTAGAATTCTACCTCACTCAAGATTAACAAAGAAATTAAGTAAAATACAATCCAACAGGAAAGTTTCAATGAACAATTTTTTACTCACGTACACCCAAATCCTGGTTCCAGGAAACTGCTGCTGATAGTCCTCAATGGAATAGCAGGAGTTATAGCCATAATTTCTTGAACCTCCCACTACGTTTTTATTTTTAAAAAAATTTCTAGCTCATAATATTCCTCTCAAGCACAGGGTGGGATTCTTGGGGTTGTTCTGTGGAGGGCCAGGAGCTGGACTCGATGATCCTTGTGAATCCCTTCCAACTCAGGATTTTCCATGATTCTGTGATCCCTCACACCATGCATGCTCCCAGCTTTCTGCTGGAATGACTGACAGTGATTTTCTTGGGAATAACAAAGAAATATTACTTGCACTGAATAGTGCATGATAACCAACAGTGGTTCTGTCACCCATCCCTTCATCCCTTTATTTCCTTTATCCCTTTATTCCCTTTATCCCTTTATTCCAGGCTATAACTGGAAGCCACTGGAACAGAGGAATTCCTTACCTGATTCCCACTCCTGACTGCAGCACTGGAGACAGACTCCAACCTTTTATGTCCTTTTCCCCCTCTCCTTTTTCTCCTTTACTCAAAGATGGCCAATTTTTCTCCATACTTCTCTTCCCTGAGCACAGTTACAGTAAAAGCCACAAGAATTGACTGGATGGCAGAGCAGATGCAGAAATTCCCTCCTTTTTCTGGCTGTAACTTGTGAAAATCCAGGAATGCTTCCATTATTGCCCTGTGTTATAATAACCTGCCCAAGATGAAGGTGGATTTGGGGTCATTATTGACTGCACTGCTGCTGAAACAAGGACATTGCTCTGAGCTGCATTTACAAAATGTCTATCCACTGCTCTGCATTCTGCTTCCAGCTGTTTACAGCTCCCAGTGCCTGGAGCAAACAGCTGGGAAGGACTTTGGGACTCAGTGGCACTCTCAGAACTCGGTGGCACCCCCAGGGCTCGGTGGCACCCCCAGGGCTCAGTGGTACTGTACCATCAGCCAATGGCAATAGTGTGGGTTTTATCTGATAGCAAATTCGAGAGAGAGAGAAATAGAAAACAGGTGAGGGGACAGAAAGAGGATGACAGGGATGGAATAAGGACAATATCACCACTCCGTGGGTCCCAGCGATGTTCTGTTGATCCTCTGCAGCTGGTCTTCTTGGTGGTGAAGGTTCTCCCGAAAAGCGTGGAATAGTCCGAAATCCCAGTCAGATATCTTCAGGGAGGCTTCTTTGGTTGTAGCTTCTTTACAGAGTTTTTGTAATAATGGGCAGAACTTTTTTATTTTAATGTTTGAGGCAGGAACTGTTTCAGTCTGACACCGACTGTGCCTGGAGTGAGCAGGACAAAGGCATCGATGGGGTTTGGGTGTCACCTTGGAGACTCCAGGGGGGCTGTGCCTGGAGGATGGA
>NW_008235987.1:2226692-2254810 GCF_000691975.1 Corvus brachyrhynchos
GAGGTGCGCCAGCCCGGGGGTGTGGGGTGGGCTGTGCCTGGAGGATGGATGTGCTCCAGCCCTGGAGTGTGGGGTGGGATGGGCTGTGCCTGGAGGATGGATGTGCTCCAGCCCTGGAGTGTGGGGTGGGATGGGATGGGCTGTGCCTGGAGGATGGAGGTGCTCCAGCCCTGGAGTGTGGGGTGGGCTGTGCCTGGCACTGTCCCCTCTTTGTCCATGGGGAAGGGACCTGCAGAGGCTGGAACCGCTCACTGCCTTGTGTGGGTGACTTGTGCCTCATCAAGGACACCTTGGGTTCCTTCCCACTCATCCATCAGGACAGAAAAAAGAGTTACAGCCCTCAGCTTCCATGGTTTCGGGACGTAGCAGAGGAAGGATGGGCTGATCTTGCTGCAAACTGAGCAAATTAGATGGAGATCCACAACTCCTTTTTTTTCACATTAAAGGGTCTGTTTGCCATCACCTTAGAACAATTCCCTCCCATTCTCACCAGTTCTCTCCTTGGGTTTTTAAGGCTGTGAGAGAAAGGGAGATCAGAAAAAAGAAGTGGCAGCTTTTTGTTGTTTTTAAGTGAAGGAATAAGCTTGGAAAACATGGCCCCTCTCTCCCTTTGTATCCCAGCATCTCCAGGACCATCAGATCCTTCTGATGCACAGGACCCCTGTCCTGCAGGTCCTGGTCTTCCATGGGATTTTGCCTATATCCTTCTGTGTTTCTGGGATTTAAGAGAGCACAACTGACAGGAAAAAGAATTTTAGAAGGTCATTGGGGAAAAACAAACAATCAAAACCATGTCGGCATGACTCTACAGATAATAAAAACTAATGATTTTTTATTTCCAATTTAATCTTTGTGCTTTCTTACGGAAAGAGTTTATTTTGGGGTGACAGCTCTTCATTAAATAAAAAAAAAAGAACAATTAATGGAACGAAACTGGAATGCCAAACCGTGCTGCATTGTCAGATCCTTTTATGCAAGTCTTCCAGTAGCCCTAATGAGCTGTAGGCCTGTGTTTTCCTGCCTGTGTGCCTTCCTGGCTTTCAAAGTGCCAGGATAGGAATTGTTACTTTGAAAAGCAACACAATAAAATTTTATTAGACAGAGCAGGCTGGTTCTGTCCTGGGCTGGCCCAATGGCAGCGCTGGACGGAGGAAGCCCCAGGCCAAGCACAATAAGGAGAGAAGCCTGGAATGTGACACTGGCATTTGTCTCCGATGGATTCCTCACCTTGGAAGGAAGACCTCACTCTGCAGGAAACTCTTTCTTCTCGTTCATTGACAGCTGCAAAATAAGAGAATTGTTCCTCCATCAGTTGTTGTGAAGACAAAAATAGCTCGGAACCCCACCAAGAGCCCCTTGGCAGCCCAGGAGAGCTCCCCTCACTGCTGCCCTGGACTCTGGGCTGCACTTTCGGATGCTTTGTTAAACTTTCAAATGTCCTGAGAGCTGTGACCTCTCTCATTTCTCTCTGCAGTCTCTTGCAGCCTAAGAAATAGTTTAAAAAGTTTTCCCTGCTAAATGCTAAATACTCTCAGCCCTTTACAAATAGTTGTTGAGGTGTTTCTTTTTCCTTTCATCTGCCTGATTTTAATTTTTCTAATTCTTTGGCATATCCAGTGGGTGGAAAATGTTGTAAATTAGAAAATTCCTTTCTTGTACTGAGCTGAAAAAGGAGCCTAGGATCAGCTCCAGGTTTCACATGACTGCAGCCAACCTTGGTGCTCACCCACATATAAAAATGCAAATGATATTTACCTGCCATGAAAAGGTAACATTTAGTAGCCAAATTCATTGTTATAAGGATTCATAAATGCTGTTTGCATAACACAGCACCATAATCAGATTTTTTAGTTGGGCCTGTAATGAGATCTTGTAAATTGGCTGTTATCTGAAGGGTTTATTTTTATTAAACAAGTAAATAGCACAGTCCAGCAGCTTTCCTGTGGCCAGGCTGCCACGTCTTCACAAGCTTTTTTTTCTTTAACAGCCCCCTTTGGTGCCTTTCTCCTTTGGGAATTCCTGGCTCTGTGCAAGGAGTTCAGGTTCCTTTCCCAGGAGGAAACTCCAGTAGGTGAGACCACATAAAGCCACATTTTTCAGGGATATCTGACAGAGTTTACCCCCAGGCCAGGCTTGATACCCCCAAGTTTCACACGAAGGGTACCTGGGATGTTTTCAGACCTTTGAGAGGAGGGTACAAAACCCCAAACCGCTGTCACTGAATGAATGTGCAAGAATTTCTCTAAGAATCCATTTTCTAAATTTAACTTCACTTTAGTCATTGCATTTCTAATGAAAGTAATTAAAACCAACACAAAATATTGTCTGAAGAGCATATTTATAACATATAATTTATAGTAATTTCTGCTTTAGTGGAGGCCATGACTGACAAACTGGAAAAGTCCGGATTTTAATTTTTCTCAGGAACTCAACGCTTGTCTCAACAATCCCAACCCAACTGTTTTCCTTATCAAAACAAAACACACCTCTGTGCTGTAAAAACTGACATGGGGGTGGGGAAAGCAGTTTTCTTGTGAACTGGAGGAAGTTATTCACCTGTATTCTGGGAATAAGCGTGACCTGAGCTTTCCCACGGAGACTGGAGCCGCTCCTGTCCATCCCATTTTGTGCTCCTTGCCGAGAGGTTCGCGGGAGCCGAGGGCTCTTGCCGGTTTTGATTAAAGACTGAGCGAGGCCAAAACCACAGATCCCAAAACCTCTTCAACTTTCCCAAAATACAACTCTTCATGGGAATTCAACATCTGTCTCTGCAATGAGCTGAGCTGAAGCTTGACCTCCACCACCAGTGAGCTTTGGGAAAGTTCGTTTCCTTTTCAAAGCTGGGTTTGCTCCCTCCGGAGGAGCTACCCCAGGAAATCACTTGGGGTGTTGATAAACCCACAAATAATGCTTCTAGGTGTTCTATATCCAGGCTGCTTTGTGCCAAAGTGTTGTATCCAGCTCCCTCCAGATGATATCTATTTAGTGAACAGCCGTGTGCGAGGCCTCGTGCACCTAAAGGAATTAACAGCAGTGGAAACTATTTGAGGAATTGCAGGTGAGGCATTTCTCTGTGCCCAGGGGGATTTCTGACCTGCTTTTCATAATGAAGACGGTGTTTTCACAAGGTCACCAGCAGCATTCAAACCTGTCCCAAGAAATACAGCCAGCAAAGAGCTGGGATCAAGGAGAGAAACAATAGGAATAATATTATTGTATCCCTTACCCCATGGATAAAGCAGGCTGCGTGTCCAACTGCAGACATCCAAGGGTTGATTGAGGTTCTCAGGGATGCTGCATCCCCAGGGGATCCAAACCCTTTCTTTCAGGATGCTGAGGTGTTACATAGTCATGGTGGGAATGTTCTCCAGAAAAATCCCTTTTTGTCTTGCATGGTGTGTGATGTTAGCAATGTCAGCAGGCAGAAGGCCTGGGCAGCTCAGCATCTCTCCTGTGCCTCAGCCACAGCAGGGAGCAGTGCCCTGCAAGCAAGGAAAAGGTTTGGTTTAGCAAGCACAGAGAAGTGAATAAATAAAATAAGATGAAACAAGGCAAATCATTTGATAAATACGAAGATTTCTATCTCCCAGATATCACAGACACGTCTGAGTAGACAAACGCTGTGCAGTGTAACCTCCTTGAGCCCTGAAGCAGCAGTTCTGTGTGCCACTAGTGAGCTGTGTAAATATCCTGCAGTGGGTGAAATGACTGGAACCAGGGAATCATCTCCATGATTTGCTGCTCTGGAGTTCAGCTCCTGTTAGGGGGAGTGAGGGGCACTGCATCCCAAGGGAGTGGGAGAATGGGAGTGCAGAGCATTCCGTGGCTGTTCCTGAGCCTGGTGTAGCTGCATTAACGACACCCAGCCAATAATCCCCAGGTCAGACACGCACTGCAATTTCCATCCCATAATTGCACAACGAGACACCCCGGGCCGTGCTTTTCCAGGGGATTATTACACTCCACTGAAAGCTGGAGTCGCTTGGCCTTTGGCCTCCCAGAACCACCCGAAGCTCTCAATAATCTCCAGGGCTCTGCTCCCTGTTGTGTCTCTCTCAGACAAATGGAAAACACATTTTCACTTCAAACTAATCCCCATTAAACAGCACCAGGCAAACCCTTGAGCTGATTCTAATAAAAAAAAAAAAAAAAAAAAAAAAAAAAAAACATATTTAGAAACAAATTAGCCTTGTAAGTGAGGCACTGCAGGATCGTTCTGTGAAAGCGCTGCTGGACAGCTGGGATTTGCTGCTCCGAGGGTGTTCCTGGGCCTGAGTGACAACAACCACGGGGAGCTCAAGCTCAGGGATGAGCTGGGCTCTCCACAACCAGCTCAAGTCTTGATAAAAATTGGTGGGGGGCGTTTCTCAGTGCTGGGAAATCACACAGCATTGTGGGGTTTGGTGAAAAAGAGGAATTCTGAACAGGCTGATCCAGAGAAGGGAGCTCTCCCTGGCTCCTCTGGGTGCTGTGAGGGGTACCCATCATGGGAAGGACATGGAGCTGTTGGAAAAACTCCAGAGGAGGCACCAAAGTGATCAGAGGGATGGAGGAAGGCTGAGAGAATTGGGATTGTTCAGCCTGGAGAAGAGAAGCTTCAGGGTGACCTAATTGTGGCCTTCCAGTGCCCGAAGGAGCACAGGAAAGATGGAGGGAGACTCTTGACAAGGGTGTGGACAGGACAAGGGGAAGTGGCTTCAGACTGACAGAGAGGAGGTTGAGATCGGATATTGGGAAGGAATTTTTCCCTGTGAGGGCAGGAGGCCCTGGAATGGATTCCCAGAGCAGCTGTGGCTGCCCCTGGATCCCTGCAAGTGTCCAGGGCCAGGCTGGAGCACCCTGGGACAGTGGAAGGTGTCCCTGCCCAAGGCAGGGGTGGCACTGGTTGTGCTGTAATGTCCCTTCCCACAGAAACCATTCCCTGATCCCATGATTTAGCAAAGTGTGTGCTGCGATTTACTGAGACACCGAGCAGAGTGTTACGAGTAAAAATCTCAGCTCCGGGATTTTTGTTGGTGAAGCCCAAGAAACTGATTTTTCCAGGATGATCCACTGAGCCCTTCCATCTCAGTACCATTTTTCCTGGGCCACCTTCAATATTGCATCAATGCTGCCCCAACAGACAGCAGCTCCTGCTCTGCCAGGTCTGGAATCCAGCCCCCAACACCGCTCACTGCTCCACAAAGGTGAAGCATTCCTGTGCACCACCTTTGCCAGTGTGTTCCACAGGGAATCCATTTCTCCCTGATCCCTGCAGTGATCCGTGCACACAGGGAGCATTTTTGGATCTGTGTTTCCAGCTGTGGCGTTTGGAACGTGGAGCAGAGCTCGCCTTCCTCGCCAAGCATTGTTTTGAACATCGCTTTTGAGGGCTGGGGTTGGTTTGGGGCTGGCCTTTTCTCTGTTGCTGTTTTTGGGAGCGAAGGGCTCTGCATGGAAAATGGCTTGGTGAGCTCTCTGTTCTGCTCCCCTGGAGCTGATGTGGTGCTTATTTTTAATTCTGCATTCTCTGCTCCGGGCACTGGTTACATCCAGAGATCATTTAGGATGTGCAAATGTCTTAACAGCCTATTCCAAAGCCCACTGAGGCTTTCTCTTTCCTTCAATAGGCTTTGATTGGGCCACAAGTAAACAACCATGAAATCTGAGTTGTTTTAACCTTTGTTCTACCTTTCTCCTTTCCTGCACTGACTGCGTTACTTCATTTGTTACCTCACACCTATTTAAAGATAAAAATTCTTCCAGCTAAGAGTCATGGCTTTAATTTTTCTCTTTTTAACTTTTACAGATTTTGATTTATTAGCTCTAACCACCTTCAATGGTTTAGACTTGTTGAGTAAGTGCAAACGCTGAGTTAATTTTTGTCCCCACGCCTTTGCAGAAATAAGAATGTGGAGGATAAATCTCTCAGGGGTTGGGTTCTATTTCCCCTGGCTCAGGAGGTGGACAGCACATGCCCCCCATTATCCCAGCCTCCTGCCTCAGGATGGAGGAGGGGAAGGCTGTGCTTGAGGAGGGGCTGTGCTCTCATTTTTGAGGAGATGAGGAACAATATCCACCTCCTTTGGCCCATGGAAGATGTTCAGGAGGCTTTTTGCAGGTGAATTTTCTGACTGGCCATGGGTGACCACCTCCATTCCTGTCCCTTCCCTCTGTTCCCTGCCCAGTCCTCCTGTTCCACTGGGCAGCACATTCCAGGATCACAGAATCCCAGAACCACCAGGTTGGAAGAGACCTCTAAGATCATTGAGTCCAGCCCATGCCCTAACACCTCAACTAAACCATGGCACCGAGTGCCACATCCAATCTTTTTTTAAACACAGCCAGGGATGGTGACTCCACCACCTCCCTGGGCAGACAATTCCAGCACTTCACCACTCTTTCTGTGAAAAACTTTTTCCTAATATCCAACCTGTATCTCCCTTGGCACAGCTTAGAGGTTGTGTCCTCTCGTTCTGTCAGTGGCTGCCTGGAGAAAGAGACCAACCCCACCTGGCTACAGCCGCCCTTCAGGGAGTTGTGGGGAGTGATAAGGTCACCTCTGAGTCTCCTTTTCTCCAGGCTAAACAACCCCAGCTCCCTCAGGGTTCCCAGTTCCTCACAGGGCTTGTGTTCCAGGCCCCTCACCAGCCCTGTCACCCTCCTCTGGACGCGTTCAGGCATCTCCACGTCCTTCCTGAACCGAGGGGCCCAGAACTGGACACAGCACTCGAGGTGCAGCCTCACCAGTGCCCAGTACAGGGGAAGAATGACCTCCCTGCTCCTGCTGGCCACACTGGTTTTGATCCAGGCCAGGATGATGCCGTGAGGTGCTCAGGGAGCAGCAACTGGGTGAAATGGATGAAAAAATGGCAAATTTAGTCTGCCTCACCTGCCCTGCTCACCACGAGCACTGGCCACTGCCACGTTCAGAGGGGCAAAGCTTTGCACTTTCTGTCCCTCTGCACAGGGAACTTTTCCACTCATCCAAACACTGGCTTGCATTGTCCCATCCATTATAGAGGTTCAGTGCCAGATATTTGACAGTGTCTTCATTCATCCTGCAAATAGGAAAATGGGTTACAGTGTGTCGTGTTACCTGCGGGCCCTGCTCGGCCTTCCCTGGGGCAAAGAGGAGTACTTTTATACTTCTAGGCAATCCTTTCTGGAAAACAGAAAAGTTTCCAGCTCCCAAAAGTCTGTGAGGGTCACAGGCTTTGCTTTGCAGTGGCTAAATTCAGATCAGACTCAGTGTTATACCCTGCAGCTACACTGGGGCCACTTACTCAGGATTTAATGGCTTTTATGATGGTCTTAGTTGGCTTGAACAGAAATAGTTAGCAAATAGTAGTTAAAATTCAAACAGCCATTAAAGTCTGGTCCTGACAAGATGCAACTACTCTGTTCCTAATGGACTTTTCCCCACAAGGACACAATTGTTAAAGGAAAATGTTTGAAATATTTGGCTGGTTGACAGTGGAAAAAAAAAAAAAAGGAGAGAGCAAATTCTAAAGTTCTGAGGAAGCTGAGGTGGCAGGATGAGTCTGCACACATCAGCAAGATCCCTGACCAGGAGAGGCAGCAGTGCCCCTAGGAGAGTTTTCCATGAGTTGTCTTGATTTAAACAGATCTGCGCTCACACATCCCCTTAGCTGGTGGGGACTGCTTGGAGAAAAAGCTGCTGGAAGTTCCAGGAGTCATGTTTGACCACTCATTCAGTCAAATAAAACCTCTCACTGCTGCTGGAGCCTGGAGCAGCTCAGCACTGCTCTGGCACACCGAATTATCCTGTTTGGGAGGAGAAATCGAGTCAGAAAGACTCAGGGGACTAAAAGTTTGATGTCTAGAGCTGCACATGGTGTGGCAAACACCATGCCCAGAATTTGGGACAAGAACTGGGAGGTTTGGCATCAATTCATGGAGGCAGAAGCACCTGCACAAACTGCAATCTGTAGGTAAAGAGAATTTTGGTTTAGTTCTTCATTTACGAACACTGAAGCTGTAAACAAGCAGGTATTTTCCGTCTGAACAAAGCTGATTCTTGGTTTTACACTGGATTTACTCCTTGTTGCTCCATGTAAAGGTTTGGAATACAAACTTCCCTGAATGGATCAGCACCTGGAGCCCTCCTGTGGATGAGCAGAAGGGTTTAATGAATTTTCTTTATCTGCCAACACAGAAACATATCCTAGAGGTGACAACACTCAGAATTTTCCATCTGACCCACCCAACCATTCAGATCTTCCAGCTGTTCCAGGAGCTTCGTTGGGTTGAGTGCATAAAGGGCTGGAGGCAAAGGTGTGTTTTGTACTCCATGAATCACTTTGTTCAGAGCAGGTGAAAGTGAAAATAATAGAAACACCTTCTTTTAAAACTGCAATTAGAAAAGAGGGGGAAAAAAACCACCTAGGAGTAATTAAACTTAATTTTGTTTCTAACTGATGCTGGTGTTAGAAACCATTCCAGAGCTACTCTTTGCATGGTTTTTGCAAGTTCTCTCTACCAAATGAGCTCTGGAAGTGACAAGTAGAGATCTAATAAACCTCCTGATCCTCCTCTGCCTCTGGAGTAAATTTATTCCCAGTGCCTGTGATTTGCTGATATTTTTAATGAAGTTTTTTGCTCATGGTTCTCGCACTTCCAGTT
Organism: Corvus brachyrhynchos; assembly: GCF_000691975.1. NCBI lineage: Eukaryota > Metazoa > Chordata > Aves > Passeriformes > Corvidae > Corvus > Corvus brachyrhynchos. The sequence goes on from NW_008235987.1 coordinate 2,235,318, forward strand.
CTCCAAATATCCACGTTCAGGTTGTTTTTCTGCCACGTGCTTTCTGTTTCAACCTCTCAGTACCTGATCTGAGTGTGCCATTAAGGGACTCATTCCCAAATTGCTCAAAGTTTTAGAGCAAAAGCCAAAGTCTCTTATCCTTTCTCTCCCATCACATCCACATTCCAGAAATCTCAAAGGAAGCTGAACGCCTTTCAAAATGAGGACCCATTGGCACCTGGCCAGACATTTTGGCCAGGTTGAATGTGATTTAAAGCTCATTAGGCAAATTAGCACCAATATTAATGAGAGCAGGTCTCCCTGGTCTTCCAATCTTATCAGCCACTTGCTTATTTCTTAATTTTATTGTATTTTTTTAATAGATTTATTTTCACTCAGCAAAGACATTGTGCACACACAATATTAAAAAAGATGGTTTTGTGAAGAAAAACCTGATCCTGTGAGCCAAGGCCCCTTTTTCTTCTGTATTCTGCACTGTGCTTGCCCATACTGCGCCATGTAAGTCATGAGCGATAATAAAAACATCTGGTGTGGCTTTCTGCAGCTCGTTTCACGTCAGCTGAAGGCTGAGAGATAAAATTCAGCCCTGACAGACCACACTCAGCCTTTGTGTTTCTACCCCCAAAACTCATTTTTAACTTAAAGTGGATGTTAAGAAGAGGGAGAAACCTTCATTCTCACCTATAAAAGTTGCAGCTGTTTTCCTGTTTTTATAGAAAGCAGCGGGCAGATTTGCTGTAAAAGAGTCAAAGCTCTGCTGCAAAGAGCTGTTCACCTTGAGGGGTGATGTCAGAGCCATAAATAACAGCACAGGAACTGGAGATGTCCTTAAAGGCCCATTAAGAATGATGTGAAAAGGAAGTGGGAAACAGAGAAACAAGCGTGCTCTGCACAGCAGGCACATGCTAAACATCCCTGTAATAAGGGAGTCAAGAAACACCGGGGGAAAAGAAAGAAAGGGGAGGAAAGGAAATAACAGAATTTCTTCTTTGGAAGTCAGTTGTGCATTCTGACACGTGGCAAAGAAGGGTTTCAAAGGTATCTATGGTTAAAGGACTACTGATGCATCTACTTTTTAGTGCCAGTTTCAGGTTTGGTGTTTCATTCTCCTGAATAAAAAGAACTACGCAGAATATCAAAGTAATCATTATATTTGAAAAGGAAAAGACACTTAGAAAGAGTAACTTATAGTAATACAACAGTAATAATTTCCTGTCTGGGAATATTTCCTCTGATGGAGTCTAGAGCTGGATTAATCTTTTTCCTCTGTTCATAACCACATCTTCCTCTTTCCCCCTTTTTTTTCTATGTGTTATATTCTGATCATGTAGCAAAAATTCTTGCTATTGCCATTTATGCTCTGACACTGTGTGTTATTAAATTTCCATCTCACTGCCATTACTCAATCCCTTGGGACTGCTGGGTTCTTCCCCTTTGGTATTTCCCTCCTCCAGCATCTGTGTTTCAACCCTGACTTTTCAAGAAGTTCAGCATCGTCAGTGAAAATTTTAAAATGAGTTTAATTTGAGGATTGATCCCAAGGAGCCTCATAGCAGCATTCCTGTCTCGTGTGTTCCCTTTGACTAAAACACCCTCTCCTTCCATCTCTTCTGCTAGGCTGGATCTTTAGTTTAATGAGTATCTTGGATTTTTAGTTTAATGAATATCCTGCATCTTTGGTTTAATGAATATCTCTGCATGTGGCACTTCAGGTAAATTTGTCTCCCCTACCTGAAGAAGCTCAGTAAACAGTTAGCAGTAAACAGGTTCACAATTAACCACAGGTGACCTTGGGAAAACCTTCTCTGACTCTGATCCCTGCTCCTGGACAGGTCTCAGTGCCTGGCAGTGACACTCCAACAAAATATTCCGTGTGCTCCACGTGCTCCTCTCTGCTCCTGGAGCAGATTCTCCAGGATGAGAACAGCATGAGAACTCATTTGCCTCCCTCTGTCCCACCACTTCCACCCCCCAGGACGGCTGGAGCTGCTCTGCTTCCACCTCCCCCCCGCACCAGCCTGGTATCTGCAGCTCCGGCAGGGTTTGGCTCCTTGGAGAAGACAAAAGGGAAAGCAGCACGGAAGGGAGAGGGTAAAAAGCTGAGCTCTGTTCCTAAAAACCAGCAACGTAGTCAGAGGAGGTGAGTTCTGTGGACATGGCTTCCAAATGGCATCCTCAGCTCATTTTTGTGGTTTCGACTTGAAAACTCTTGCCATGGCTCTCTGAGAAGAACAGCTGTCTACCAAATGCTCCAAATGCCTCGAATTAGCTACCCAAGAGCACCCATCCGAAGAGAAGGGCTGTGCTGGCACTCCGGAGCAGCAGGCTTTTATGACACGTCATTCTTTGCTCTGTCCTCGTTCAACCTCGCATTGTTTCCCAGGCAGGGCATATCTTCTGCATTAGAGCAGGAGTCGTTATTGGGAAAACGTGGGGACTCCAGTAATTGTCCTTGTCCTCGCTTGTGTAACCTCAGCCTCAGCTGCATCCCCCTCCTTTAGCACCAACGGTGACACTGCTTTCCTCCAAGGAAATGGGAACCGAAGAGTGCCAGGGCAGAAAGAGGAGCCATCCTCAGCGCTGGTTCGGCATTTTTTGTTACAGAGTTGTTACAAACTTTTTAATGAGGAGAATAAAGGAGAAACTGCATCCCAAAGTTTTCTGCCGCCGTAACTCTGGGAGGTTTCAGAGCAGAAATTTGCTCCAGGTTTCCCGTGACGACCAAGTTGCTGGTTAATGACAGGCGTGTTCAGAACTGAGTCTTTCATTCCTTATCACGGTCCCACAGGGGTTTTTGTGAGCCAAAAAGATACTCAGGTAATCAGAACTCATGGAGCAATCTGCTGTCAGCCAAAAGCACTGACACTCTGCTGATTTCCACAAGTTGTTACCATGGAAATGGGGCCTTTCCATGCCAGGAGCATCTCATCAGAGGAGTAAAACAAAGGGGACACTCACCTGTGTTCAATTTTTGGCACCAGGAGTGCAAAGGCCTTGCAGGAACGTGGACCCCAGAATGTTCGCTTTGGATGGAATCAGTTCTTCTGCTTTTGTTTGGTTCAGTGTCTACTGGCCTTTAGGGGTTTGGGGTTTTCTGCCAGGCACAAATGGAAAAAATGGCCTCTTCCTTTGGGAGAGGGAGCCAAAATCTCTACTGGTAAAAATAGGGGTTTGTTTGTTTAAATCTCATCTCTGTCAAAACAACAGGATGATCTTATACTTGTAACTGACACTTGTTCAGGAGGGAAAGTGCTCCCAGAAAAGCTGGAAACTGGTCCAGTGCTCCTTTCCAGCAGACATCCCACCAGTCTGGAAGTGTTTGCTCTCCTCTCACCTCCTGGTGTACCCCAGTGTAGATCCCACTGTGGCATCAGGCTCAGCAGGGAATTCTGCTCCTACAGAACAATTCCTGCTTCTCAAGGCAAACTCCACCAGATCTTTAAAAACAGCCATGGAAGGGAGATTTAAGTTACATAAGTGAGTTTTTTTTTTTCAAGTCTAAATTAATCAGTGGTCAGCTCAAGCCATGTGTGACACAAGGAGTTCCAGCAAGCTTAAAAAATCATGCCAATATTCTATTTCCAGAGATTCATTATGCACATATCATTTTCTTAATCCACTAAATCTGTGATGACAATGATCTCTTATCCTTTTATTTGTACAAGGCAGAAGAGTCCTTATTCATCCCAGCAGCTTATAGGCACTGGATGATAATAATAGCAGTAGTAATTTGTGCCTCATAGTAACGAATTTCAGGGGTTGCTTTGTTTTCTAAAAGCTGCCTTTTCTTCTCACTGAATTTTGCTGCCACAAAGTTTGTGGCAGGGGTTTTTTTTTAATATTATCACTTCGGGTGAGTAGGAGCTAAGTTTGGTGCATTCAACACTTCCAGGCTCTGACTTCACTGCCAAAAATCCTGCGTGGATTCGAAAGAGACAAAGGCTATAGAGCAGGAAGATCTGCAATTCAAACGGGTTTTTCTCTGTGGGATAGCTGTGAAATGTTTGCTTGCAGATGCAGATTCAGTGCCCAGCTTGTTTGTTCACAGCTTTTTCAGGATATGAAGCCGTTGTGACCCACGGATCTGATGAGCTGCAAAACACAGACAAGGGAATCCTGCCCAGTAATTTGTGTATTAATTCAGTAACTCATGTTCTAACTGCACATCAGAAATCCAGGCAACAGTCATTTTCCTTCAGAAATGCAGGAAATACTGGATTTAAAGATATATTTAATACTAATTCATTTCACACTATTCACAGCTATTCATACAGGCTGTGCAAGTGCTAAAAAAGTATTTCCTGAGATCCTTGGTTGTGACAAATGTTTCCAGTTCTTGTCATTTGATCAGCACTTTAATAACCCCGTAGATAAACGGGTGATGTAATGAATGAGCTCATGCACTTTAAACTTGAGCTGAATATAAAAACCTCACTTAAATCAAATGAAAATTTTGTAGGATAGAGGCGTTCTCAGGGGAGAATGCAGACAGCACTTCAGCCTTCCCTCAGAGAGCTGCCACATAAACCTCTGCTAGAAGGAAATGTTTCAATACTGGAAGGCAAACTGGGATTGCTGGTAATCCACTGGTCTGTGTGCTTGTTCACCTCTGCTCTTGCGTCCTTCCCCAGGGTGAGGAGGGAGATAAGCACCAGTTATTTTTCCCCTCTGAACTGCTGCCTTGGCTGCCCTTGAGCTCAGCAGCTCTCGTGCACATTCCAGATCTGTGTGGGATCCAAGGGACACCTGCCCAGGTCCCTGAGGAGGTCTGGGAGCACCTCTACCATCTCCTTGCTCGTCACCCTCAGCCTTCCTCCCCCATCTGATGCATCCTTTCTCTCTGCAGGGGCTTTATAGGAAGGTGACTCTGGGAAGTGTCATTGGGAAGGGTAACTGGGGATTATGGTGTGTCCCTAACACGATTTGACAGCCTGGGCCACCTTCCTGTCCCTGCAGAAAATACATGCTCCTGTTTCCCTTCCCTTGCCCAAATACTGCTTTTCTGAGCCTGGTTCTCCATGGTGGAGCTCTTTTTATCCAGATCAGTGTAGATTAAGCAGGATTATAAAACCAGATTTATCCAAGGCCATAATACTGTAGTTGCAAGGAGCACTTCCCAGTGGCTGTGAGGCGCTTAATCTTTTAGATTAACTAGAAATATCTATGGCTTTAAACCGCTGGTTTGCGTCACGTCCCGAAAGCTGCTTTATGTTGGGAAACATTAGAATGGTGATAAAAAAATTGTCTCTGCTGGTGGGTTCTGCACGAAAACTGGGAGGGGAGAGCATCAGTTCTTGACAGTTGAGTCCATCTTTATCCCCTCAAGTAGCCAGGCTTCCGTGTGTGCTGGAAACAGCAGCACTTCCAGGAATGATGGAGCATTTCCTGGGGATGTGGGAAGAGAGAAGGGAAACACCAGGACATGCACTCTTACCACTGCCTCTTTGGCCCTTTAGAGCCAAATATTAGCCAGAAAATCAAAAAGCACCTAAATAAAGCAGGTATGGACCAGCAGGAAGAGCTCCACTGCAGCCTGCAGAGCACCTTTTCCTTTCTCCCTCTGCTAACCTCCATATCCTCCCACCTTTTCCCATCTTGTTCCACTTGCAGAGATTCTTGATTCCAGCCCGTTCTGAGACACACCAGGTCACAACAAGAGACACGGGTGGGAGATTCAAACTGCAGAATACCCACGCCAGGGAGCCCACCTGGAGCCGGACACTCCAGTGGGACATCCTGTGCCTGGGTGGCTCATGCCCTGGTCTGGAATGGTTTTTCCACCTCCAAACACATTCCTTTCTCCCTCCAGACTGTTGGGAAAGAGGTAACAGGGCATCTCCTCTGCCTGCCAGATGCCTGCACGGGGCTTGGAATTTTTGTGAATTAATAAAGTCACCCACAAGCGCCTGGGACTTTTTATTGCCTGTGCAGCCACTGAGATCATCGGGACAGCAGTGAAACCTCTGTCTAGGTAGGAGAGGCTGGGAGTGCTTCTCCTGGTGATAATATTCTAAAAAAGGAAACAACCAGCAGAAAAACACTTCTATAAATTTGTTTAGAGAACATCCAGTGACCGTGAATCCTGCTATAAATATCCCAGGCTATAGGTTTCAGGGATTCTTTACCGGATTGGTGCCGTGCCTTGTCACAGACCTTGGTAACAGGAGCCTCATGATGGTTGTGATAAACTGTTTTTATTCCTTATCTCCCTCTCTTCCCTCCTTCCTTCCAGCTCCACCAGGCTTTTACCCGTAATGTTTATTCCTCACCTCATGGAAAATTTTTGACCGAGAAAAAGATCACTTCAGTTGGAAAACCAAAAATGTCCAGCCAAAACCAACGTTTTCATTGTTTGGCTGAAAATGAGAGGTTTGCCATTTTAAGCTTAAAGTTTTTGGTTTGGAGCCAAAATAGTTTTGCTTTTTGCCCGAAGTCTGCAGTAAAAATTCCCAATTTTTCAGGGAGGCAGACACTTGTTTTTACATCAACAAGGGAAAAGTTAAAAACCTGAGTGCTCACCAGAAGTAGTTTAGACCAAAGCAGCTCTAGAAAAAAGTCCTTTTTCCTTCAGTGAGTGTTAAATAGTGAGTGAAACATGTTCCAGTTCTTCTCCCTGTTCCATGGACATGGCAAAGCTGCTGGAGATCCTGTGCCAAAAGAATTCCTGGTTGGAACAGAGATGACTCCATGTGATTTCCATGTTTGATGACAACTGGGGCTGTCCTTGTCCCCTGCATGGCAAATCCCATCTCCAGATCCGTGAGGAGCAGTGTTGGACAGGGAGCCTGGGGCTGTGTGCTGGCTGCAGCCCCAGAGCTTTGAGAACCACCCTACAAACCCTGATTTCTGGGGCAAGCTGTGGGGGCACTCCCCTGCTCCCAGCCATGGATTTCCATTCCACTGGGGACTGGGATTTTCCTTGCTGCCATTCCTGAAGTGACTCCTAAGGCTCCGGATCCGTGAGGAGCAGGGTTGGACAGGGAGCCTGGGGCTGTGTGCTGGCTGCAGCCCCAGAGCTTTGAGAACCACCCTACAAACCCTGATTTCTGGGGCAAGCTGTGGGGGCACTCCCCTGCTCCCAGCCATGGATTTCCATTCCACTGGGGACTGGGATTTTCCTTGCTGCCATTCCTGAAGTGACTCCTAAGCCCCAACAAAGAATTGTATCAGTGGAAGCTGTTTTGTTTCTGACACCATATCAAGAATTCCTATGAGAAGTGGGGAGAGGAAGTTGTTTGCAGCTCCCAACACCACACCAGTGAAACTGTGCTGGATATCCAGGTGCTCCCTTACCTGTTGCCTTTCTGCACACCTCTGTTTCCAAGGATTTGCTATTTGGTGGGAGGGCTGAAGCAACATCTAAACCCCTGGTTTGAACTGGAGAGGTGAAGAGAGGAGTGTTAGTGATCCAGGTGTCTTGTGGATTCCTTGGTGCAGAACTCCAGGCTCAACAAATGCTAACAAAATCAGTTTGAAGTAAAGAAGGGATACAAAGAAGCAGGAACTGTAGATTTCAAGAAATTAGAAGGGTTGGGCAGCCCATAAGTGCTGATTATTCAATGTTCCAATAAACCAGGCTATTATTTAATTTCAGCTGGCAGAAGGACACAGGAGGCACCAGCCATGACATTCCAAAAGAACATTCCAGGGCTCTGATACCTTTGCTCCCCTCTCTGACAGGCCAACTTCGTGATGCCTTTTCATTCCATGAGATCTCTGTGGAAAGGACCAAGCCAAGGAGGAATTATCTGCCACAGGTGAGCTCCAAAAGGATCCTGAGCCCAGTGAATGCCCAGTGCCTTGATGGGAACCAGGGAGATCATGGAAAGAACCTAAATATGGCATTTCTGGCTGCCCTGCATTTGGCTGATTTTGGAGTGGGTGCCTTTATTTTGCTACTCGTGTTTGTTCCCTTGAACTTCAGACACATTTCAGCGACACTTCTCTCAGGAAATTACCACATGGAAAGTTGGTATTTTCCAACGATTTCCATGGAGCAGTTTCCAACTGAATCGAGATCCTGTGCAACCCTAGACCAAGAAACAGCAAAGCCTTCATTTTCTTACCAAGGGATCTGTATCTGTTACTCTCCACAGAAGTGGGGCCAGCGCCGTGGTGGTCTGGGGTTGCGATTTTTGTGTTTCCACTGCATCAAACCCCACGTTGTTGTGGTTGGCTGGGGCTGGGGGTGAACAGTTCATCAGGGAGAGACCAGAACACATCCACCAAAAAGCTGACTTTGATTCGTGGAGATGGCTGAGTCACTCTCAATGCCACCACAAAATCTACTGACACGAGCATCAGAGTGACTGCAAAGCTCTGAAATTCATCTTCAGGCGTTTCTGGGGCCTGAGGTGAACTTGAGATGAAAAATAATTTTACATGGATTTGATATGAGCAGCTGGTCTGATGAAAGGTGTCCCTGCCCATGGCAGGGGTTGGAATGAGATGAGTTTTAAGGTCCCTTCCAACCCAAACCATTTTGTCATTCCATGGTTCTAGGAGTGCTGATTTAAACTTCAAGTTTGGTGTTTTGGTGAAGAATTTTAAAGATCAACTCTGATCTGTTGGAGAGAGGCCAGAGAAGAGTCACAAAGTTGATTTGGGGTGTGGAACTCTGTTCCTGTGAGGAAAGGCTGAGAGTACTGGGGTTGTTCAGCCTGGAAAAGCTTTGGGGTGACCTAATTGTGGCCTTCCAGTGCCTGAAGAGAATCTAAAGAAAGATGGAAAGGGACCATTTACAAGATCATGGGATGACAGGACAAGGGGGAATGGCTTCAAACTGACAGAGAGTGGGTTCAGATTAAATATTAGGAAGAAATTCTTCCCTGTGAGGGCAGTCAGGCCCTGGCACAGGGTGTCCAGAAAGCTGTGGCTGCCCCTGGATCCTTGGCAGTGCCCAAGGCCAGGCTGGACATTGGGGCTGGGAGCAGCCTGGGACAGTGGAAGGTGTCCCTGCCCATGGCAGGGGGTGGCACTGGATGATATTTAATGTCCCTTCCCACCCAAACCATTCCATGATTCTATTTCTTATCAAATTGGCACAATTTCCAAGTTGCCTGTAAATTAATATCAAAATAATTAACAAATGTATCCTGCTGTTTGAAGAAACATCATCACCGGGACCAGATAAAAGAATGGAAAGAATTAAAAATTGCTCCCTGGCATGAACAGTAGTTTCATTTACTGCATTGGAAATATCTTTACTGGGCACTCTGGCACAGAAGAGCTTAAACACAGAACCTTTTCTTCCCAGAAAAATTGGTTTAGACAGTGGTAGGTTTGGGGTAATTTTTCCTTTTATCCCTCTGTTCTTTTCCCTGCCATGTCTTTCTCAATGAAGAAATTTTATCCCTGCATTCCATATTAAGAAAAGGGGGGGAAAAAAAGTCAGTCTGTGGGTTCTCTTTTGTAGAAAGCTATGGTTTCCTACATGACTTTTCCGTGGAATTTGTTCGGGAAAAATGCAGAGTGCACCAAAATGAGGTAATGACAGGGTTTGGTATTTATCAAAGCCCTTTTCCCCCTGTCATCAAACTGCATCAAACTGTCAGCAAACGTCCCGCTGCCTCCTGGAGCAGGGGAGCTGCCCAAGCCAAAATGGGAAGCACAACTGATCCCTTGGGAAGGTTCTTCTCTGCAGAACCCAGCCCAGGCACCTGGGACATCTCCAGGCTCTGTGACTTCGTGCTTCCAGGATAATTTCAGGTGAGGTCAACGAGTATGTGCATGAGCACACAGCAACGAGGGCTCCATAATGGATTAAATGTCATATAAATCCCAGTAAAAAAGGAAAGAGAACTCAATTTCTGCCACCTAAATGCCCTGTGGGGTGGATACCTCTCAATTAAGCAAATCAGTGGCTTATTGTCACTGTGTTGTCACTTTTGACAGACCTGTTCCTGCCAACCTCTGTGGGATAGGATGAGTCCCATTTTCCCTGGGACTTCTCTGTGACTCTTGGAAATGCATCCTTTTAATGAGTGTTTTGCTGATCTTAAATCATCTTAAATGAAACATCTTAAATATTGTCACTTTTACCATTTTGTTTGATCGTGAAATACTCCTTGAAAACTCTGCTTGACTCTGTACTTCAGGGCAGTGTAATCCTGAGGTTGATCATAAAAGTAACCTCATCACTCACCTGTGGTCAGATCATTTTTCAAACCCTAAACTTCTGTTCTTTACACTCTGTCCTTCAAAACTGGATCTCACAGTGAGAAAGGTCCTTCCTTCCTTCCTTCCTTCCTTCCTTCCGAATTCCTTCCTTCCGAATTCCTTCCTTCCTTCCTTCCGAATTCCTTCCTTCCGAATTCCTTCCTTCCTTCCTTCCGAATTCCTTCCTTCCGAATTCCTTCCTTCCTTCCTTCCGAATTCCTTCCTTCCGAATTCCTTCCTTCCTTCCTTCCGAATTCCTTCCTTCCGAATTCCTTCCTTCCTTCCTTCCGAATTCCTTCCTTCCGAATTCCTTCCTTCCTTCCTTCCGAATTCCTTCCTTCCGAATTCCTTCCTTCCTTCCTTCCGAATTCCTTCCTTCCGAATTCCTTCCTTCCTTCCTTCCGAATTCCTTCCTTCCGAATTCCTTCCTTCCTTCCTTCCGAATTCCTTCCTTCCGAATTCCTTCCTTCCTTCCTTCCGAATTCCTTCCTTCCGAATTCCTTCCTTCCTTCCTTCCGAATTCCTTCCTTCCGAATTCCTTCCTTCCTTCCTTCCGAATTCCTTCCTTCCGAATTCCTTCCTTCCTTCCTTCCGAATTCCTTCCTTCCGAATTCCTTCCTTCCTTCCTTCCGAATTCCTTCCTTCCGAATTCCTTCCTTCCTTCCTTCCGAATTCCTTCCTTCCTTCCTTCCCTCCTTCCTTCCTTCCTTCCATTTCCCCATGGAAAATATTGAGTATTCCATGTTTTTCCCTTCTTGCTGTGGATGAAAACCTTAAGGGGTATAAATCAACACAGGCCCACTCTACTTCCACTTCCACCAGTGGAGATCACCTATTGAATTTAGCATTTTTCACCAATTATCCTAAGTCAGAAGCATTTCCGATTCTCCTTTATCCCATGGATAAAATGGGGTTTTATGTGTCTGACTCCTGGGGTGATAATAGCAGGGAATAGTTTTACTGCACACATAGAACTTCTCCCGAGGCCAAGAACAGCAGCCACAGCTTTTCATCCACTCCCAGCAAAAATTAAGCAGGATTTAAAAAAAAAATAAATCCAATTGATGGGGACAGAAAGTGGTGGGAGAAGAGAAGCTGAAGTATGAAAATTAACAATGTGAAGTACACAAAAATCACCCTGAGTAGTCTGTCCTCTATTCTGACTGTTTCTAAACTCTTTCAAATTAAACATTCAGCTAAATAATCACATTTTCAGGGCTTTTTCCCCCCTGCTACAGCTACATGAGATGAAAACCAAAGGAGGAAAAATAGAAACAGGAATGTTTGTTCTGCCTGTTGCTCCTGCTGGCTTTTCCAAGTGCAGTTTCCTGCCTGCAGGGTAGAACAGCAGCAAAGTCATTCCTGAGGTCATCCTTGTCCAGGAGAGCTCATCATCCTGACATTGATTAGGGGAATGGGGGACCTTCCATCTGCATGGAGACTGTCCTGAACGAAAAACATCCCTGGCAGTGTCCAAGGCCAGGCTGGACAGGGCTTCGAGCAACCTGAGATAGCGGAAGGTGTCCCTGCCCATGGCAGGGGTTGGAATCAGATGATATTTAAGGTCCCTGCCCACCCAAAATATTCCAGGATTCTATGAAAATGAGTGTTATTCTGGAAAATAGAGGAGAACAAAAAGCAGATCTGGGTGAAAGAAAGACCAGGAAGATCCCCGTTGGAGCAGCATGCCCAGACACCCGAAGTATTTTGTGGGATTCAAGCTGTGAAAGAAATCCAAATTGAAGTTTGTCTATTTCCCTAAGAACTTGGTTCAGAAGAAGAATGGGTTTTCAGCAGCATTCCACGTGTCCACACACAGACAAGGAGGAGGATCAAACAATTTCTCTCTCTGCCCTTTTCTGCAGAGCTGTTTAATCACAGGAAGCAGCAGGTTGTTCATCCCGCTTGGCACTTGGTAAATCAACGCTGACCTTTGCTTCTCGGCTCCTCCCTCACGTGCCTGGGTTGGCCTCCAGGAGCCTTTTTGAAGGACCAGTCCCTGTTTTCCAGTGAATGCCGACAGTGTGGAGAACGGAAAGGAAAAAGGGAAGATCCCACAGTGCTTGGAAACACGATCTGTGTGGTTTAGAGCCCAAGAGCTACACACGCTGTAGGGTTTATGGGCAATAATTAATGCCCCAATCGACTGGACACAATCACCGCCTTGCTGGTTCCCTTACAGTCCATTTCCCCCCAGCAATTATTAATTAGCATTTTAGAAAATCACAATTACTTCCAGGTTAAGTAACACCAACCTCAACCTTTTATTGACCAGTCTGGTGGAATGGATGGGGCATTGAGTTTGGATGATCCTGAGGCTGCGGAAGGAAAATGGGCAGCAGGAGGGAAGGGAACAGCAGCACTGACATTTGTGGGTGTGAATAAATATCAGAAGGACTTTTGGGGCTCCACAAAATGAGAGAAGGCCCTCCCTGTTCAGGAGGAAAGGGCAGGTGGAAGCAATGGGAGATAGACTGGGGAGGTGAATCCATGAAAACCTGTCCTAAATCCTGCTAAGGATCCCTAGAAAGCTGAAAATCTCAGTACAAATACCCACAAAACGGAGCTCCTCAGTGTCCTGCCTGTTGAACTGCCACGAGAAGCTTCAGAGTTCACTGTTGATTAAAGAAACTCTGTTTAAATCGGAAGACATGCTGATATTTTAATCACCCTCTTCAATAGACTTAATATTTTTTGGATGGTCTGCTCATGGCAGGGGTTTCCCAGCTCTGGCAGAGGACTGGGGATGAGTCTTTAGCCTGATTATGGCCTTCTAAAAGGAAGTCAGTGGTGGACCAGGAAGGTGCGTGGGAGAATTATTGACTCCTGGTAAAGCACTGGGATTTGTTGATGCTGCTCAACGGCCCCAGGAAGACGTCTTTGCTCACAACATCACTTCCCTCTGTGCTCATCTCTCCTGAAATGTGCTCTGGAAGTATCCTGAGGGGCACAGCTGATCAAATGACATTTATAAGTCTATAGGAAGACACCCCATGCACATGCAGTTGGGATTTCTGTAAGGTTGTGTGTTCAAGAGAAAGTAAACTCGCTGGTTTACATAAGCCTGCCTCTTCCTTAAAGGCTGAGGTTTTTAACAGTGCATTCCACCAAAATGAATAATATTTGGCTTTTGGAGGCAGATTTTTCTGTGGTTACAACCTCTTTTGCACATCATAAATGTCCAACCCCATCCCCTTGCTTTTCTTTCATTAAAAAGAACAACAACTAACCTTCAAAAATACCGTATTTGTCATGGGCTCGCTTGGGTTTCAGCTGGTGTGATTTATGTGTCTGTCCTCAGAGCAAACACACTCATTGAGGAAAATTAGCAAGGGTTTCACACTGCAGAAATGAAGGGTTTGGGTCATCTCAGGTGGTTCTGCAGAGGATGGGGTCTCCTTGGATCTGGCTTCGGTTGAGGTGGGTCATGAGTCCAAGGTTGGAACTGGAAACCTACAGCACTTGCAGGTGACCTGTGGGTCTCAAAGGGAGCTGAGGTGACAGCAGAGCCCTCCTGGGAGTGTGACAGTCATGTTCTGTCCCCGGATGGGCAAAGCCAGACTCCTAAATCCTGAATCCTCCCACATTTTACAGATTTGTGGTTCCAGGTTTCCTCCGGTTCCAGCCCAACTGGGCGTCAGCACCTTCCATTCTTGCACCAGATCCTGCTCCCAGTTCCACCGCCCTGAATCACCCGTGGGTCCTGCAACACTGAAAAACAAACAAGTAGCACTGAGAGAATCTGGCCTGGCATAAATAATTTTGTCCCCTGACTTCACAGTGACAACTTTCAGCTGGTGCAGATCTCCCGAGACCTGGAGGTGTCCCCTCCTTACACAGGCAAGAGATCAGATCCAAAACGAGCAGGATTTCTTGGAAGAAGGGGAAAACTCTTTGAGGGGGGAGTAAACGGCGCTGTATCGTTCCAACTGCTCAGAAATTTGTTTTGCCAAGGGAACAGGAGAAAGCTGTTAAAAAAAGATTTTAAGTGTAAGTCCTTTCGGCTTTCCCTGTAAGAAAACAAGGAAGAAGCAAACACAATGGCTAAAGAACATGAAAAGATCCCAAAGGTTAAGAATGCTCCAAGAAAAATACGCTCTCAATCTGCAATAGTGAGCAATGGAAACATTATTTGCACCACTCTCGGGGCTGGTGTTGGTTGCAAGAGGCAGCAAAGGCTCCGTAATTTCCAAGGGCTTCTCGGGAAGGGGCAGGAGTGGAGCAAGAGCAGAGCTTTGTGCTCAGACAGAGCGTTGGGCTCGGCCGTTCCCCCACCACAAAGGCTGTGTTTGCACAGCTCATTTGCAGGGTGAGTGAGAAGGCTCAAGTGGCAAATTGGATATTGATAACTTCCAGAAGCCTTGCTGGGGCCGCGGTGTTATTCCACTCACTGTCTGAAAAATCGGCAAACGCTCGCAGCAGAAAAGTTCCCTTGCTGGCAAAAGAGCGTGGCTCCAAATGAATTAACTTCCAAACCTGATATTTAAGGATGTTTTATTGGTCTGATGTCTCTCCAAGTCTTGCCAGAGCCATCATGTCAAAGAGCTGTGGACTCAGTTATAATAAAAGAGACGTTATTTGTAATTGTTTCCTCTCGGCATTATCATAGAAGGGGAAAGGCAAGTGGAAAAGCACTTTCCAGGGCTCTGATACATCTCCCTCACTGCTCAGCCCCCACTCGGAGCTCCTGGGAGGGGCTGAGCAGAGAAACCTTGGGGTGCCCCCAGGAGTGGGGACACCCCTGGCATGGAGCAGAGTCAACACAGGCCCATCCAACTCTCCCACACTGGAATTTTGTCATTTTTAACAGGGGGCAGAAGCTTTTCCTTGCTTTGCTTCTCCTTGTTTTGCTGTTGGTTTGTGTCATCTTGTTATTAATTAAGGAAGGGATTTTTAATTTTTTTTTTAAAGGAGACAATGATCCAAGGTGGGACTTACTTTGCATACATATTGGCAGAATAACTTCTGTGGGAGAAGGAAAACAAAGGTTATCGTGATCAGCACATGATTTTACTTAGGCAGAGTATCAGTTAAATTAGTCTTGAAATTATAACGTTTCAGCTGCTGGTACTTTTCATATTAAAAATCAAATTTAATTTTCCAGCTTTGCAGAAACAAAAATTCCAACCATTTGTTGCTTTCCACCGCCAGGAGGGAAGAAAAAAAAGGAAAAAAAATACTAGAATGAATCCAGCCTAATCCTCCAAAATAAATCTCCACAAAAGCTGTTTCTACCTGGGAGAGGTCACTGCTGATTTTTCAGCCATCCTTGGGTGGCACCTCCCAGGTAGAAGTGGGCATTTCACTCACGGTCTCAGTGGGGACAAACCTAGCTCAGTCTTCCAAATTCTGGGATTTACTCTGAAATTATGGCTGCATTACCTAGGTCAGAATATTCCATTTATTTTGGAATATGTGCAGATCCTCCTCATTCCCTGTCAGTCACTGGATGTGAGGAAGGATTTGGGGAAGCAGCAGCCTCAGCTCAGGAGCTGAGCCATTCCTGACCGTGTGTGGCAACGTTTTTCAATGCTTGGTTTAGTTCCATCCAGGAACTAAACCCAAAACAGAGAACCAAACCCAAAACAGAGAAGGAAAAAAAAAAAAATTTGAGAAAGTAAAAAGAAGGGAAAAAAGTCCTTTTTGATTTTCAACATAAAGCTAGGATTACCACCAAAGAACAATAAAAATTCCTTTATTACCAACAACAGGAAGAGCAAAGAGAAAAATAAACCACAGAAAATCTTTGTTATAATTTTTCCATAACAAATAAGGTCTTTTCTGGTCATGTTTGGCTTTTTTTTTTTTTCCCCTTCTCCTTAAAATTGTATCTGTTTAGGAAAAAAAATAAAAATCTTGTTTAGAATAAAAACAAAACTGCAGAGGAAAAAGCAGAGCTCTTATTAAAGAGATTGACATCACAACCCATCTATTAAATAGCAGGATTCTTAAAGGAAAGTCCTTTCCAAATAAAAGGGAGGAAATGAAAGGTTCTATGAGTTCCCAAAACCATTGTTGATGCCGTAGAGCACAGAAAACTTCCACTATCCGTAGTCAAGGAAGTCTTGTAGGAACAGGAATCGGTGCTGGAGGTTCCCACAGGGAGAAGATTCTTGGAGAAATATGGCTGGGACTTGTCTTGGGTTGCTTTATTCCCCACACTTTTTCATGGTTTAACTGGGGGGATTAAGGAAGATCAGTTCTCACAGAGGAGGGAAAAGCGCTGTTGCCTTGGCTGGCAGGAGGGATGGATGCGAGTCCCTCCGTGTCCGGCTGTCCCTTCTCCACCCCGGCTCATCCCACCAGGAGCATTAGCTGGAGTCCAGCTCATTGTGAGGGGGATGTGAGCTTATCACCAAGAGTTCTTGTATGTTCCCCTGGATCTGGGGGCTCGTTTGGGTTTGTTTTCCATGGCTTTCTGAGGAACAAGGCTCTTTTCCCCCCCCAAATCCTGGCACACTTTGTTCCTGCTCCGGCCTTTGCCGAGTGGATTCTTCCGAGGCTGATTAGGGGTGATAACGGGTGGCAGTGAGTGATTGCCCAGCCAGACCGAAAAGCCAAACCAGGCAGTTTTGACATAAAACAGTCACAGAAGTGGCTTTTTCCCCCTTATCTGGCCCTGCTCTCGATAGCAGAGGCAGCCTGGAACAAAGGCTTTTGTTCCTCATTAATCCAGAGTGAAAAGGAGCAGGGACTGACCCTTCCATCAAAGGGGTTTGTCCTCTCTGATCCTCTGCCACGGGGGCACAGGAGGAGCCGCTGAGCCACGCCTGGGGCAAAAGGTGTCTAGATCAGTGCCTGGGGTTCCCTGGCACATCCCAAAGGACAGCAGGAAGGCAAGGCTGGGATTTTCCCTTCAGTGAACAAGGGCCGCTTTTCCCAAGCGGACATTGAGGGTGGACCAAGAAACAAAGTTCTCACTGAGTTTTAATCAGAGAATCCCAGAATGTTTGGGGTGGGAAGGGACCTTAAAGATCATCCAGTTCCACAGGCAGGGACACTTTACACTATCCCAGGTGCTCCATTCAGCCTGGCCTTGGACATTGCCAGGGATCCAGGGGCAGCCACAGCTTCTCTGGGCACCCTGTGCCAGGGCCTCCCCACCCTCACAGGGAACAATTTCTTTCCCAATATCCCATCCATCCCTGCCCTCTTTCAGTTTAAAGTGAATTTTAATGGAGTTGAACTAGGAATAATTTCCAGGTTCTTTAATAAAATCCCTAAAATTATAAATAAACATTAAAAGGCTGACAAGATGCTCCTTGTCATGAAATGTCCTTCTTTTCCTTCCTTGGTTCTCCTCAGCTCCTTCTCACATCCAGGTCCCTTTCGCTCTCTCTGATTGCTTTGCTGTGAAATTATGGCCTGAATTGAGCAGATGTGTAAACAAGCTTGTTGGGGTCAGACCCCAATTCCCTCTCAAAAGATAATTTGGGGTCACCTCGCCATGAAATCCATGAAAAGCCTGAATTTTCCTGCTCTGGATCTGCACAGTTTAGAACCGGAGGTGTTTGTGCAGCACCAAAGGGATAAAGTTCTTTTGGTCACCTCTGTTGAATTGCACCCCCTGCTCCTGCTCATTTCACAGCCAAAGGGGTCAGAGCTTCTCCTTTTATTTTGAACACCGATGGCTGAGCCCAGAAATCATCATCCAATCTAGAAAAAAAATAAAAAGAATACTCTGTTTCCATCTACATTTTTCCAGATGTAAATGCTCCTTTAATTTAGTACAAAATTATTGTGCTGTAAACTCTTTTATAACATTGCTAGGTTTCATTTTTGGTTTTGTTTTTCATTTTCTGATGTCTTTTGTGGATTTGGGATACAAACAAATGACAGGGTACTAACAATGACTTGAACCAGCTTCTGAAAGATGTGTTTTCCTTGGGGTTTGGGTTTTTTTATCTCCTTGCACCACTGTTTTTTTTCTCTCTGGCTTCTTCATCCTGAACTTTCTCAGGAGGGCAGCACATTTTGGGATTAGGATTCCCATAGTCAAAATCTTTCCTGAGGTCCATTTGTAGAAATATTCGAGTATCCCTCAAGATAAATTCTGCAATGTGGTTTGAGGAGATCTTTGTGATTAAATGATGCCACATCTCAGGTAGAATCCGGAGGAGGAAGATGGCCCAGAAGGAAAAAGCCGAGTGCTCAGGAGTTATTCAGAACACAGGGATCACACCTGAAATCTCTGAAGAGAATGGAATTGGATATTTTCCTGTGAAAGTGCTGCTGGATACAAACCGAAATCTACAAACTCTACAGAAAAAGAAAGGGAAAGCAAGGCACAAAGTGATTTTAGCGGAACAGAGCTGAGGTCAGGCAGGCCTGGGAGGGGCCAGGCCAGCAGGGAAGGGTGATGGGATAAGGAGCAGAACAGCTCCATGAGTGGGGATAACATTCCCATGCTCTCCGATACAGAACAGAAACCCCACACTCAATAACCCCACACTCCAAACACTCATTTTCTGTTTCACAGGAGGTCTTGCAGCACCAGGGGCTTCCAGGATGAGGCAGAGCTTTCCCTCAGGTCTATCCCACCCTGAGCTTCCCACTGCCCATCCCTCTGTCCATGGAACACAAAATCATCCAGAGCTCCCTTCTGATTCATCCTTTCCCAAATCACTTTCTTTTGGGAACAGTGGAAAGTACCTCTTGTTTTCTTTATTTTCTTTCTTTCTTTTTTTTTTTTTTGTTTCCATGACCATAATTTAATTCTTCATTTTAACCAACTTGCTACGTCCTCTCTCCTTGATAACTCCCGAGCTCAAATGTAAAAAATGTATTATTACAAGAGACAATTACGGGGTTCAAAGCATTCTGAAGCATTCCATGCTCCCAGCTTCTGGTACTGATATAAGGAGAGGAATATTTGTGGTTTTTTGACTTGCATGAAGTGGAAAGGTTCCAAGAGCTGGTGGTAAAAGGCCTAATGAAAGTCTGCCTTCATCAGACACAACAAAGCTCCTGCATCCTGGGAGGTTTAACTGTTTCTATGGACGGGGTGCCCAGGACCCAGCACTCCACACAAACAACCCTTGACCGTGTAAACTCAACCACTTCAGGCTCAGTCAAAAACAACAACAGCAAAAGAGTAAAAAAGAAAGAATCCAGAGTTTGTTTGGCTTAAAATTCTTTTTTCTTATTTTTTAAACAGCGCGTGACTTCTGGAAGTTGAAAGTTTACAGCTCCTGAAGTTTGTTTGGACTGAAGATGTGTCTCACAACTTTGGGATAGAGTTGGACAGCAGAAAATTATGGAAATAGGGTTTGTTTTGAAGGACACCCAGTGGCTGCACAAATATCTGACTGCTGCAGAGCAGGAGGTTCTTCTCT
>NW_008235987.1:2254840-2281631 GCF_000691975.1 Corvus brachyrhynchos
AATACCGATTGGAAACTTCTCCTTGGAAGGCAGAGGGAAATCTTGTGGATTGTAAACATGGAGGAGAGGAGGAATTGTTTAGGATGGTGAAAAGGGTATAAGGACTCAAAGCATAATGTTAAGTAGAGGAAAGTTTAGGCTGGATAAACTTCCAAGTGCTGAAATCTTATTAGGCTATGGAAAATTCTTCCAAAGGATGTGGGAGAAGCTCCACTGTTTGAGCAGTTTGCCATGAGATTGGACAAAGCACTCAAACCTGAACCAATCTCGCCCCGGCAAAGGGGGTGAAGTGAAGAGGCCAAAATCAATGTATCCAACTCCTCCTTTGATTTCATGGACCACGAATCCATCCATGCCCAGAGAGCGAGAGCATCCATGGGATTTGTGTGGCTAAAGACGAATTCACCACTGGGATGGGCTCGACTCTGGAACCTGCTGGAGAGAAACCTTTGTAATCCACGAAGGCAGGAGGTGCCAGAGGCTCCCATTACAGCAAGGAACAGCAGTTCTAAACCAGGAAAATGGAAAATAAATAAATAAATTGGAAATGTTTTGCTGCCCAGAGGACAATTCATACCTTGGAGTTCAGAGATCCTTCATGGGGTGACCTGAGAGAGAGCACGAGGAACGTTTCAGACCATCAGGAAGGATTGAAAACCAATTTGACACAGCTGAGCCCAAACACAAAGATGTTTTACCCCAAAATCTGCCATCTGCCCTCAAAGGACCTGTCCAGGTTCATCAGCAGCAGCGATTCCCACGAGGGAGAGCGAGCAGCAATTGTGCATTTGCTGTGTCACTCTAAAATGATTCCAAGCACTTCATATCAGATGATCCAACTTTGAGGAGGGAGTTCCAGTTTTAAATATGCGTGGGTTTAACAACAGGATGATAAAATTACGGTCAGTGGGGAGAACTATGACGTGATGCAAGTTGTTAACTCAGTTTATGCAGTAAACACAAAGAAGATCCAGCAGGATTTACAGCTGTAATGATTCTCCAGGGAGATTAAAATAATTTGGATATTAATCCACTTGCTACCTTTTCCCTTCTCTTTATGGACGATCTAAAAGCAAATTCTGGGTTTTTTTAAAAATCCATTCATGATGGTGTTGACCTGAAGCTCCTGAAGAGACAAGAAATCTTCCCACTGATTTCCTGGGCCTTGGATTTTATCGGTCCAGATAAATTTATTACATAAACACCAAATTTCTGATCTCTCTGCTCTGGGAACTCGTTAGGAGTCTTCAAAATTCGCTCTGAGTTGCTTTGACTGGTCACATGGTGGGGTTTCCAGTCCTGGCTGGAGGCATTTGGGAGCACATCTGGTGCAAATATTTCCTGGTGGAACCCAAAATGTCACTTTCTGTAAACACTTCTCTGTGTGATTCTGAAATTCATTTTCCACGATGTTTTTGGCCAGTAAAGCCTGATAATGCCAAAGTTCTTAGAAAGCAAAGACAAAGAGATGAGAACGTGGCCAAAGGGACTTCATTGCAAATTCGGATGAATCCAATATTGGTTAAAGCACACTTTGAATCTGCTGTAAACTGAGTTTTTGTAGACTGGAGAAGTTGCTCAGATCTTGACCTGGTAGGAGAGCAGAGGGAAACCTCGTGGGTGTAAGTGAAAAGGAAATCAACTGTCACTGCTCCATGCATGGAAATATGGAATATTTACTTTTAATGGAACAAACCCGGGGTGTTTATGTGGATATTTGGTGGCTTTTGCTGTACATGCTCTGTTGGTTGAGAAGGCATCTGAATCCATAAACCATGGAGCTGATCCAACCAGGGGAACTAAACCAACCTCCTAAACATCTCTAAAAATCATTCTTATTGGGAGTGGCAGACTGGGAAGAACTTGGCTACTTCATGTCTAAACCAAATCCGACTTTTTTTTCCCCAAAGGAACTGATGGATATCAAAATTAATTTGAATTTTCTCCGTGTTATTTTTTTCTAAATGTTGCAATTGGAATGTTTTTCCAGAACCTTGGTGGGTTTAGAGGCAGCAATGGCATTTCTCAGCTCCAGCCTCAGTGAGAAGGGCCTCCTCATGCCCACCTTTCCCTGGCTGATCCCAAGCCTTAGATGAAAGATCCAAAGTGCTACAAATCTTCCAGAGTGATCACAGCAAGTCCTGGTGCAGTCACAGGATTGGTTTGGCATGGGGGGTTTCACTCTGGTTAAACCAACAGTAAAATCCTTTAATTCCTCTGAACATGCAGCAGTACTTTGGATCCTTGACTTTGGGACCAAAAATAAAGGGATTACTGGTGTCTTGTCTTAATTGTTACATTTAACAACAGATTTTTTATATTTATCCCCCTTTTTCTAACACATCTCTACATTGTTCCTTTTCTTTTTGTTCCATTTTTCCATCAAACCGTTCTTCCTTCCCAGCTTTGTCCTACACCTTTCCCTTAACACTACTCCAGATCTTTTTCCTTCTCCCACTGTTATGAATCCTCAAGGGCTGCAAGAATTTTCCATTTTCCTGCCCGAAACTCTTCGTATATCTCTCCCCACCTCGTTACAATAAAATAATTCTTCCATTTCGCTGTCACCTCAATTTAGCTCTCTCACCCTCCACTCCCTCTTTTTCCCCTGGTTTAAAGACCGACCAGCATTTCCTGAATTGGAAAAGCCACAATAATATTTTTTCCATTGAAAATACCACAAGTACAGTATTTCCATTGAACATACCACAAGAACAGTGTTTCCATTGAATGTACCACAAGGACGGTGCTTTTGAGGTATCTAAATGCTGAGATGAACTCATAATGTTCATCTTGGACTCGTTAAAGCAAAGCCCCTTCTCTCTTCAAAAAAAAAAAAAGTTTCCTCAGACAGAGAAAGAATTTTTATTCACAGGTTTCAAAAAAGAAGAAAAAAATACAATAAAAACAAGACCTAGACAGAGCCAGGACAATTTTGCACTTGCTTTGTGAGTAAAATATAAATAGGTTTTAGCAAGTTAAAAAAAAAATCCATTAAAAATGCTTAGAGTGGTTGAACAGCTGGAAAAGCAACTTTTTTTCTTGATAACATTTAAAGCTGCTTAGCAGCTGGGGAAAAAATCGCCTGTAAAAACACTTAACATTTACAGCCACTCAGTGGCTGGAAAAGCAACTTGTTATAAAATTGATTTAACATCTCAGTGGCTGGAAAAGACATCCCCACACATCCATCGAGCTGCAGCGTTTTACATAGCTATTTATGGCTATTTAGACACAGATAAGGCTATAAATAGATAAACTGGGCATTTCTGCTGATGCCATTGTGGCAGGGAATCATTTCCATGCGGATCATTCACCGGTTGATTTTATTTTCTGGGAGTTTTCAAGTAAGCCCTTTAAATTCCCATCAGCCCGGAGTCTGGCGGGCCTGGACGCTGAGCCCCCAGGAAGGCTGTAAATCAGTTTAGTTACAGAGCACTTTATGAAATAATAACTGAGTTCTGTGTTTGATGGGCTCGAGAGAAGCTCTGGCTGAGGCAGCAGAGCCCAGGTTGCCCAACAAAATCTTTGTAATCCGGGGTGCTAAACGGGGATGTCTCCATCAGCTCTGCTGAGCTGCCAGGAGCTGAGAGGTGACAGGAGCCTGCCAGCCCCAAAATCCCAAAAACGAGGGGTGTGAAAAGCCCCATCAAAGCAGTAATTAAGCCCATTTGTCTCTGTCAGAGATTAGAGCTCTTTAAGATGCTGATTTAAAACGTGACTCATGTAACAGCCCTGCAGCAGCCTCGGGCAGTGGTGCTGCCCTGCATCCAGATGTGCAGTCGGGCCCTGCATCCAGCTGTGCAGGGCTGACAGAGGGGGTGCACTGGCACATCCCTGCTCAGCCCCGCTCAAAGTCCCCCAAACCAGGACTAAAGCTGCTGCCTAAGTGTTCACAGGCTTCCTGTAACCCACGGAGCACCTTCCTGGGTGGGAGCCCTGCTGCGTGTGGGCACGAACTGGAATTAATTGCCGTCTGAAATGACCGTAATAATGCAACAGAGCTGATTGCTTTGTTCAGTTCCCTGAGGCAGGGATTTTCCCCAGCCCCTGGGGAACTGTCAGCACTCTCTGTCGCTCCCCCTCAGACTTCACCTCCATCTGACTTTTCTATTTCATTCTTCCCAGTGTTTGTCTCTGTGACAGAATTCACTGGACGCATCCGTCGTGCTTGAAAGATGTCATAAGACCCTCGAGGCACTTACTGCACTGCCACAACAAATTGGGGCAATAAAACCTTTATGTGATGCATGTTTTACTGATGGGGGGCAATCCAGGCAAACCAAGAAGCCTTGTAAAGCCCAGGGATCCAACCTCACTCCCCAAGGGCTGACCACAAGCTCCTGGTGAGCCCCTTGGGAGGAGCACAGAGTCTCCTGGAGCAAATGCAGCTCCTTACATTTTATTTCCAAGCAAGGATGCCCTGGCTGGCTGGATTAGGGATGAGGACCCAGTAAAGAGGGAGACAGAATGGTGCCACGATTGGGTGTCACTTCCCAAAGTCCCAAACTTCTCCTGAAGTCAGAAGTAGAGCCCAAAGCGCTGCTTTAGCTGGGTTTGATGCCAACTTTTGGAGCTCAGATGAGAAGCTGGATGCCTCTGCTGGTAACTGCAGATAATGAGGCAATGTTCCCAAAGTATCTGAGGCTGGGATCTTGAAGTGTAACCACTTTGTGGCCAAATCCTTGTGAAAGTGGAAAAAATAATAATTACCTATGAATATGTGAAGACGTATATTCCTCAAGGACAGACAGGAATTGTTCGGTGTCGTCCGGGTGAAGGGAGGAGGTGCAAAAAGAAGATTTTCAGCAGAGTTTTCCTGCCAGGGAGAGCTATTAGGCACTGGAATTATTTCCTCAAGGAAAGCAGAGGAAGGCAATTCCTTCAGACATTTAATAATAGCTTGGGCAAAGAATTAGGAAATATAAAGAAGCAGCCTGTACTGGCAGGTAATTGAGCTAATCAGGACTAAGTAGGACTCAGAATTTATTTTTTTTTAGGATCATTTCAAGCTGCAATAGATATTTCATTAATTCATTGCCCTTTTCATTGCAGTCCAACACCCAGGAGGAAGGCAGAACAAGTTAATATTAAAAAAACACCAACCCAGTCAGTGCTGGGAACACTGGGGCGAGGCGGTGCCAGCGAGGAGAGATTTCGTGGGCACTCATCAGACACAAAAACAAGCTCTCAAACAGGCCACAAAAGCCAGTGGGGAAGAGAAAGGGTAGAAGGAGCCAAGGTCTGATCTGGAAAATAAAAAGGGAAAAGCAAGGATGAAGAACCAGGGGATTGGACAAGATGGGATGGGATGGGAGGGGGTCCTGGAGAGCCTCTGTCTTGGCAACAGCCATGGAAAATCAAAGTGCAGAATAAAAAAGTGCTGTAAGAACAGCCCGTGATCGAATACCAGACTGGCTAATTTGTATTTCAGGGGCTCGAGGAGAGGATGCTGCAGTCTGTGCCTCTGTACCTTCCACACATTTGGTGTTCCTGGACAAAGAGCCAGGACTAAATCAGGGGCATCCGGCTCAGACTCGAGCTGGGGTGTAAAGGCTGAGCAGCATCAGACTGAGAAACTAAATTTGGGGAGAGGCAGACACTGCAGAGCCCTGTGGTGTCTGGATCACCCAGAGGATGCCTAAGCCAGGTACTTTTTTTCCCTCCCTGTTCATCCTGAACAGCACGGTGGGTGCCAGGTTTTATCCTTTCATCCTTTCCTTGTTCTGTGTTTTAAAAAGAACATTTAGAACATGCTGTAATTATTCCATGTGGGATTATTTACCAGCTGCATCCATTGCTGGGCATGACCAGGATGCTGGGGTAGGAGGGGGCACAGCCTGGGACATCCCATCAGCTCCTTGAGTGACAAAAGATGCCAAGTGCATCAGGAACACTCCCCCCGTGTCCCTGTTTTTCCAGGACATATGGTCCCTCCTGCATCCAGGTGGGACAAAGGTTGTTCCTAAAACAAAGCTGAAGAGAAAGAAGGAAAGAGAAAGTCCTCAGGTGACCCTCACCATAAAAAAATAAAATCCTCACCCATAAATTCCATTAGAGCTGAGTAGATGCAAATGAAGTTTATTGCCTTTTTAACAACCTAATGGCGTTTCAGCTTATCTCAAGGTCTGATGCAGCAATCCATGCACATTATGGACAATAATTACTCCCAGCTGGAATTCCACGAGGGCCGTGAGTGTTTATCGGCATATGGAAAATTGGTGATCAGTATATGGAAGATTGCTGTATCTGTCCCAGAGATGTCAGAGCCGGAGTTTTACAGACTCATCGATGGCAGTGGGTGGAGACTCACAACCCAACACACTTGATGTGGTTTAAGACATTGACTCCACCAACATCATCACTTTTTGATGCTGCCACCACTAAACCTGAGCCACAATTTCAGAACCCAGCTCTGAACTTGTACAATTGCTTTGTAACCTGCACAGAGAAGTCATCAGTACAAACCCAACCCACCCTGAAAGCCGCTCCCAAGTCCAGGTTATTCCCTACATGTGTGCACAGTAGCCACAGCCATTGATTTATCCCTTATTAGAAGCTGATATCGCCGCTGGATTTAAATCATGGCTATATTAACATCCATCAGCAAGCTGACCTAGAAACTTATTTATTTAAGAACACCAGTGGTCTGAGGGAAGGCCTTACTTCAGATGCCAAAAACAAAAACAAGTACAATGGGGTTTGGATCTGGACAATGCTTGGGAACCGTATTGGCAGCCACCAAGTTGGAATATTTGATCTTCACAGCTTGACGTCAAGAATGGCTTTTAAGTCTCCTGGCTGGTAAATTCATCTGGCTCATGCCTTGTTTAACATTTGAGGTGCTTATAGATATTGTGGTTTCAAAGTTGATCAAACATGCAGGGCTTTATTTGTAGGAAAAACATTTACCTTACTGGAGGGGTTTGACTTCTACTGAGGGCTCAAATGATTTCCCGTCTGCTTTAATGTGTGTAGGAAAGTGGAATTTGCTTTGGGAAGCGAAGAAAAAGGCAGTTTGACACATCCTGCCGTGTCCAGTGTGGCTCGGGGTTATCTGTAGGAAAGCTCAGCACCATTTATTTTGTCAGATAAAACTTGCTCAGAAAATCAGAGCAGTTTAATGTTGTAGAGCAAAGGAAAAAGAAAAACGAGCTGAGGTTCAGGAGCTGGATGCGAAAGTTGTGGTCATCATTTCAGTTGTTCCTCTGTCAATGGAAAAATAAAATGAAAGGGAGAAGGGTTGGGAAGGCAGGGGAAAAGAGGGAAGGAGAAGAGGAGAAAAGAGAAATGAAACACGGATATTTTGGACATGGTGGTTGAAAAGTGCACTCAAGGTTTTGCATTAAAAAGTTTGGGCGAGAAAGAAGGGTCCTGGTTAGGGGAGGTGTCTTCAAGTGAAGGAAAGAGGGAACTGGAGGGGGTTGTGTAGCTACATCAAGCCTTGCGTTCCAGTGGGACACGATGAAGGTCTCCTTGCTTTGCTGTCTCCATCTAGAGATGCTTCACCTGAGTAGGGGAAGCAATACTTGAAAATACTTGCTCTTCCCTCAGCACAGCAGTGTGAGGCAGGGAAGAACTGCAGTGGGAATTTCAGGAGGATTGCAGCAGACTAACAGCAACGAGGGAAGGGAAAAGGACTGATTCTCATCCTGAAAGCTGTTAAAGCCAAAAGCAGTGGGATCCATGGTGGGATGCCCTCCAAAGAGCACCACAGCAGCTCTCAAGCTCTGCCATTTCCACTTCTTTGAGGTGTGTGACCTGTGAGATGTCCTCGGGTTTGTCTGGCAGTGTGCTACCATGAGTAAGGATGGTGGAACCATGAGTCCCACATCATCCTGATGAAGCCAAATCCTGGTGTTTGCTGCCTCTCTGGACGTAAGTATCCCTTAGAAGACACCCCAGGAAGAATCACTTAACTGCCATCAGGAAAACACTATTTTTTTCCCTGCAGACTTTACAATTTTTCAATTCCTTTGATTTTTCAGGAGAAAGGAGAGGTCTGACTGTTCCGTGAGAGGGCAGCTGGCCCGTGTGGGTTCAGCTCTGTGCTGATGCTGCTCTTCTCACTCATGACTGAGATAAAGATTATCTGTCCACTCAGCTTCAAAATACTCCAAAAGCCTTTTCCTGGAAAGAGCAGGTTTTGAACTCAACCAGGGCCATTTGTGAGTGGCTACTGCTCTGATGACAGCAGACACCAGCTCTTCATCAGCCACTCGAAGGATTTTCACAAGAGCACCAAGAGGTGAGATGTTCCCAAGGGCTCTGCCGAAGGGTGTTCTGCAAGAGTCCAACCCTCCAAAATCCCCAGGGAACAGACACAGAAGGAAATCCCCAACAGTGGGAGAAGCCTCAGCTGGCACTTGCACTTGTATCAGCTGGCAAAGAACCCAAAAATCCATCAAAACCCAGTCTTCTTGGGAAAACCTTTCCCTTCTAACTTCCAGAGTGTGGAATTTACGTGGGAACGGCAGCGTGCTTCATTTTGAAGCTTGGTTTCCAGCAGAGGGGATGTGGGAGCCCTACAGACTCAGAAGCAAGAAAGCAAATAAAAAAGAACCGATTTTGATAGGTTTTTACTAAAAATAATCATGTTTTAAACTCCAATTGCCGGCGTTTTGGGCATTGACTCAGGGCTTCTGAATGCCTGGGACAGACGGAAACCGAGGCAATCCCGTAAGGGAAGGGGATTGTTACCGTAGGAGCTGAATAACTCCTCATTGGCACTGGAATTGCAAAAGTCTCACATACCAGGAGCTACTGCCGAGAAAATTTATGGACTCTTTGGAATCACAGATTCATTCGAGAATCCGACAATTTGTAGACAACCGTCGAATAAAAAAAAAAAAGCTCCAAAAACCGAGTCCAAAGTCTCTGGATCAGCAAAGGATATGTACAAAATTCCCTTTCGTGTTATTATTGGACTGGGCCAGACGTCCAGACACACCGAGTTACTCAAGCTCGCTGTCAGCTCTGCCGTAAATTTATATGGAATTTCAGGGCTACCTCAGAGGGGCAATATTGGCTTAAGGCGTTTCCATTCCAGAACCTTGTCCCACTGCAGACTGGTATAATTTTTTTTTGCCCAGTTTTGAGCTCTCTGAATGACTTTAGCTTCCCAAATCTTTATTGGCCACATATTCCCCTCCCAGCCCGCTCCAGCTCCACATTGCTGCGATCCAGAGCCTGACTGTTAAGTCAGACTTAACACCAGTCTGCTGTCAGTAGATGCTACTGGGCTATTTATAAACCCTCTGCTACACACAGGTATTTATGGCACTGAGTAGGGTCAGGAAGAACAAAAAATAAAAGAGGAAAAAAAGAAGAAAAAGTTCACTCCATTTTTATTAGCCCAATTCACAGCCAACCATATGGCCACAAACTGGGAGCCGCCAGCTCAGACAACTGGAACAGCAGCGCTCCCTGAACCCTGCAAAATCCATTAGATTGTGTTCTAAGTGTGGATATTTATCTCTGTCCTAAGAGAGGGGTGTCAGATATTTAATAAATGCTAACGAGTTCCTCTCTGAGCCCCCTGTGCTGGCCTTGTCCCTGATCCCCAGCCAGAACAGGAGGCCCTTTGCTGTCTGTGGCTCCCGAGGAGCTGCTGCCTTCCCGGCCGCTGCCACTTCCCTCCCGTTGGACTCTTCCCCAAAATGGTTTGTTTGCTGGAATAAATCATCCTGATGGAGATACATAGTCCTGAGTGGAACAGGAAGGACGTGCAGCTGTGCCTGCAAGTGCTACTGGAGGGAGGCTGAGAGTCCCTTAAGCCCCCTGCTCACCATGGGGTGTATTTCAGAGATCATTTCATGTCGTTTTCTGCTCTTTGTTGTTGGGTGGCTTTTTTCCTGGGGACAGCTCTTGAAGGTAATTCGAAAAAAATAAGTTTCTTTTAGATTTGTAAGGACAGAGGCTTTGGCCACCCCCACAGTGGGTGCACAATGAACAGGAGCACAATGTCTGAGACTCAATCCATGTCCCAGCAAACCCCACATCTCCCAAGGACCTGTCCCACATCCTCGGGTGGATGGTGCCCCAAAAGCTCTGAGGAAGCCCATCCATCTTTGTGGAGATCCAAGCTCTCATCCCAAAGGGTTGACAGCCATGTGTCATCCCAGGAGACTCCTGCCTCTTGGCCCATCTCCTGAACTCAGGCATTCCAAGATGCCCCTAAACATCCTCCTCCCAGGGCTTCTTTGGGCCCCTGCCAAGCACTGAACCCCCCAGGCACTCCTGGCATGGATGTTGCCTCTTATTGTGGCTTTCCCAAGGTCATTCCCATTCTTTTTGCATCAGTTCCCTATCTCTAAGATAAAGGTTCCTCATACTGATCTCCCTGAGAGCCTGAGTGAGGTTTAATTAATAATCCTGGCCTCTGAGGGAGTAACAAAGAGGCGGAAGGACTGGGGGAGGGAGCAGCCGGGTAACAGTGGTAGGAAACACATGGTCACGGAGCTGAGCCACGGGCAGAAATTCCCATCAGGGAACAATGCTGAACAGCAGCTGGGACAGGAGAA
The DNA here is from genome assembly GCF_000691975.1 of Corvus brachyrhynchos. Lineage (NCBI taxonomy): Eukaryota > Metazoa > Chordata > Aves > Passeriformes > Corvidae > Corvus > Corvus brachyrhynchos. The sequence goes on from NW_008235987.1 coordinate 2,265,364, forward strand.
GGTGACCTCAGGGCTTCGCCTCTCCATCGCCTCCAGTCCATTGTTCTATTGTGTCATTCGCAGGCAGTTCAAGGGAATAAACAGCATTTTCCAACCCAGCTTCACCTCCGGGATGGTTTTCTCCCCTGCTGGATTTATATGAGGAAAGAAACCCAGTGTTCATGCACTCAGCACCTGCTGGGGTGTGGGTTCAGCCTGGAGGTTTAGAGAGGTCCTAACCCTGCCCCCAGGTTCCTGGTGCCCTGGGCTGGAGGCTGAAGGAGACAGGAGTGAGCCAACCCCAGTGAAATGAAGGATGCTGTTCCCAAAGGCTCCCCAGGGATCTTCATTCCCAACACCCCAAACAAGGGGGATGAGTGAGAGGGAAGCACCTCCTCTGCACCGCAGCCATGGCTGAGGCACCCTCAGAGCCTGCTGGTGATGGGAATGAGCCCAGGGATGGTGACAACCCATTGAGGTCCTTCCTAACTTGTACCTGGAGCGATTCATCCCCACACAACCCAGTCCCAAAGTTCCTTAATTAAACTTAAGCTTTTAATCCCCTTACAGGCTGTTATTTTTGCATCTCCTTCTCTGCTGGCTTTTCAGAGCTCCAGAAACAAAGCACTGCAGGAACCTGGTGCAGAGAAGTCCTTGTCAGCCCCAGTGGAGCAGCATTCCATTTGGGATGAGGGCTGGGAATGGTGTCCACAGGGTAACGGAGCAGAGGAGATGCACGGGAAAGCCACCAAGATTCAGTGACAGACTTGAACCCTGAAACATCAGGGTAGCTTTATTTTAAACATGTTATTTATCCTACATCCCAGTGCTGTTTATCCCCAATTCATAAATATGAGTTTTATGGACAACCCCTTCTTGGCAGAGCATAACAAGACAATTCGGCAACAGAGAAAAATTAAAATATGGATGTGGAAAGGACCTTGTCTCCTAAAAAAAGGCAACAGAGCAAAGAAGGAAACATGCAAGTGATTGGCAAGGAGGGAGAGTGGAAGCAGGGAGGCCCAGGGGCACGGAAGTGAGGGGAAGGAGAAAATGGGAGCTGGTCGGAGCGGCGTTAGCCAAGCCTTTCCAAGCAAAGGTTCTGCCAGCCAAAACAGCAGCAAGTCTGAAATTGGTTAGGGATTGTTTATTTATTCATACCACAGGATGTAAACTTATATAGTTCAATTCCCCCAGGAGAATAAAGCTGAGTCCTTTTTTTTTTTTTGGTGTGTTCAAGAATACATTCATCCTCCTTTCCCCTTTCTTAGGAAGTTTAAGAGGCTCCTAAGAACCCTGAAAGAGTCACTACAGAATTCCGTCCTCTTCAGGGAGGAGGAACAGTTGTCACATGGAAGAGTGAGTGGTTGGTACCTTTGATATCCACTTGTAAGACATCGATGATGCCTCATGGTTCATGTTCAGGAAAGACTTTTCCACTCTGAACCACTCTATTTAAAGGTTTGCTGGGCAGTAGATGTGGCTGGTATCTATGTGAAACTAATCCCCCTGTGCAGCAGGTTCTGCACTCTCAGGTTGAAATGTGGTTTTAGCAGGAGTTAATTGAAGAATGAGTATTTACCTTCAGCTCAGCTTTTGCTTCCTCGGCTGCAGTTTGAGAGTGTTGAAGGTTTCACCTCCTCGACACAAAATGAAAAGGAAAGCAACAAGCTCCCAAATTGCTCACTGAGGATAATCTGAATGGAACTTTATAGAAAGTACAAATCCTTGAGGAGAAAATAACCCCAGACCTGCAGCTGAAAAACATGGTCTGCAGGGCTGTGGAGGATAAAACACCCCTCCAGGCTGGGCATTCCTCTGGCCCCACATTTCTAACCAAAAGAAAAACCAAAAAATCTACATTTAATTGACCAAAATCCTGATTGTCTTTTCAGACACCCTTCTTGATGTGGTTGGAGATTGGAACCCTTTTGAAAAGCAACCTGACATTTCATAGCTTAGATATTTCCTCCATTGCTTTTGACTCTCGGGCCTCAATTATTTCCACCAGGAGAGTGTTTGCCAAGCGGATGAAATTGGAGCCTGAGTGGATGTTATAAAATCCAGGTAGCTGCGGCCCCTGTGCGTGATGCTGCCTCGTGTGTTTTGTTCATTTGACTTCTCCTGACTCATTCCAACGCTGAGCATGGCACGGGCTGTGCTCCACAGGGAACGGAGCTCCCTCAGCGTCTCCATGTTCCTGTACACACGTGGCCAGGTATTGGCTGGGGCTCGGTTCCTAAACTGGAAAATTTCTTATGGTTTTTGCAGGGACAAATTATCCTTCCCGGTTGTGGAGGGAAAGGAGGGGAACCATCCTGTCCTTCAACAGTTTTTGATGGAAATTGTGTTCCTGTGCCAAATGATCACTGAAAACATTTTTAAAGGACATTTATGGGGAAAATGTTGCAATTCCCTGGCTTTTTGTGCCCTCTTTGATTTTGCGTGGGGGTGGAAAATGGTGAACTTTGAATTGACTGCAGCCACCCTGTTTTACAGCTTAGGAAAACACCTCGTGCTGTCCCACCTATGGGACACAACTGCACCAACAGAACTGGAGCTGCAGGAGCTCAGGAATCTGAGAATTTGGCTCTGGTGGTGGTGCTCAAATATGATGGACTCTAAATTTACACTCTGAGGGGATCTTTATTTCTACCAGTGCTGAGCCTGGGACTGAGGGGGCTGAGGAACCACCTGGAGAGAAGGAAAAATCAGCTGAACCCTCTGCTGACGCTCAAAACAGGAGGTGACACAGGATCCACTTCTCAGAGCAGCAGCTCTGTGCTGTCCCCACCCCCTGACAATGCCAAACTGTTACTTAAGTGTAAAATGGAGCTCTAAATTCATTGCAGTGGATGTTTAAGAAGCCAGCGGCATTGAATGGTTGTGTGGTTCCCACCAGCAGTGGGATGGGGATATCTGGGGACAAAGCTCATCCCACTCACCCAGGGATCTGAGAACTCCTGTTGCTGTGCATCCCGCCCAAAATCATCTGGAATAACAAGAGGCAGATGCCCTGAGGCAACTGTGATTTGTTTGGATCTGGCAGAGCTGATTACAGGATTGATGGGCCCAGGGAGGAGTGAGATCTGTCCTCTCTCCTGGGGCACTCCAGCCAAAGGCACAAGGAGTGATTTGTCTCTGCCAGCACTCAAAACTTGAGGACGTTTCTGTAGGAAGTGACAGTGGCAAAACATCCTCTGGAGCATGTAAACAATTTTTCCCTATTCAGGATGGTCAAAATAAAAAGGGAGCTGTGTAAACATCTCCGGGCTGTCCCTGCTCCTCTCTCACTCTGAGCTGTGGAGCTGAAAGCTCCGCTCGGGAGCCAGAACATGCTGCAGCTTCCTCCTGATCCACGATCCAGCACAAATACAAAACCAAATCATGTTTCCATGTAATCAATCCATGTTCTTAGAGAGGAAAAGAGCCCTTAACAGCCGAGTAGGAGACCTTGGAGTATAACAGAGCTGTCCAAGTGCGCAGGTGTGCCAAAGTGCTTCACCAGCAGTATGTGAGAAAGCATTCACGTTGTTCCCAAACCATGGGAGAAACATATCCTGTTCCCATCTCTAAGCTGTGCCATTCCTGAGGCTCTGTGTGTTCTGTGCGTTGTCTCCTTGCAGCCGTCTCTGCCTGGAGATGAACTTTCCCTGATTTCCGAGCACAGCCCAGCACAGGTGTCCTTGTCCTGCTCCAACAGGGATCCACGGCTGTGCCAACCACAGCATTGGGCTCCTTCTTTTGGGTGACTTGGATCAGGGTAAAGAGAGGAAGAGGCTTTTTTTTGGTGCTGTTGAACTCTTCCCTGTCCCTTTCCCACATGGATGCTTTGATGTGTGGATCTTCCTGTGCCGTTCCTGAGCTGCAGAGAGAACGAAGATCTTCAGATGGGGAGAGGGGGAAATGAGAAAGAGCAGGATAAACTCTGATTGTAGGAAACCTGGATGTTGTGGTGACATTTAAATGAACAACTTCACGAGGGAAATGGAGAAGTGACTGAGGAGGAGAATGACAGACATTTATTGTTTAGTCGTCCTGAAGTGCTTTTATATTTTTGGCTAAAGTGAGAGTGTATCAACAATTTCCACTTGAAATGTTTTGGAGATACAAGTGGCTTTCCTTTTCATCAAGAAAAGACTCATGCAACTTTTTGATTCAGAGCGCCTCATAAAATAACAACAACTGGGAAGCAAAATATGTTTGTGCTTTCAGAATGTTAAAAATGGCTTAATTTTGACTTTTCAACCAGACTGTGGGATGGGCAACTCCTTCCTTTGTGCAGAGGACATCAGAATAGCAGCAAAGGGATTCCACTTCAGAGTCATCCCAAAATACCCAGGAGCTTTCTGACAGTCCAAGATGTGCCTTTCTTGATAAGAATAATAAATTTAGAGCAGAACTACTAAAGCAGCATTTGAGTTTGAACATATGAACTGCCCAAGCTGTGTTTAAAGAAGCTTTTAACTTCAAATCAATTCACTGAGAGCTTCCAGCTCCTGAATTTCCCATAAGGAAAGCGAGGATACACCAGACAGGCAGAAACCCTGGAGTTTTCACAATCTGCTTCCAGAATTGCTAATGTGGCATCCAAGTGTCACAGCAGAACTGATGGGAGCTGTGCTAGCTCTGAGCTCAGGGGTCTTTGCTGTGGCATCTTCCAGATCCCACGGGAAGTTTCCTCTCCACATGTCCATGTGGAGGGCAGGAGCAGAGCCCTCCAGGAGGGCAGGAGCAGAGCCCAGGTGACATCCCCAGCAGCGTGGGGACAGATCCAGCACAGGGGGGTGAGCACCAGAGTGGCCTGGCAGGAGTTTTGATGGACTGCTGTGAGATCTGACAGCAGATTTATCATAACCTGAGCCCCAGTTGGGGCCAGCAGTGAGTGGCTCTCCCTTCCTGCCTGAGGAAAAGCTTCTCCCAGCACTCAGCAGCCAATCCTGGCCTGACTCTGGTTGTATCATTCAGGTATTGAAGGCACAAGGAGTTGCAGCCTAGGCAGAGTTTATTGGAGGTTCAGGATGCTCAGGTTGTGAATTAATTCCCATGAATGCTAGAACTTCCTTAATTTTAAAGAGATTGCAAAAATATCATAGCAAATAAAACCTGGGCATGGATTGGAGCCCTTTTTGTAGAGCTGCTGGGGCAGTTGGTGGCATTTCAGCTGATCCAAGTGATGTTTCTATATCACAGGAATATTTTCTGGACACTGTTTTCCACTCCAAACCAGCAATTGTTTTCCTATTGATCATTCACTTCCAGTGATCCAACTGGGAATGTGCAGTGATAGAGCAGCCTGCGTTTTCAAACAGAAATCACTCATTTGGGCTGTCCATTTTCAGACAACCATCACGAAATCCTGAAGAAGAGCTGACCCTGGAAAGTGGGTGATCGTGGAAATCACCGCCATCACTGAATCCCAAAATGGTTTGGGCTGGAAAGGACCTTAAAGACCATCTCATTCCACCCCCTGCCATGGACAGGGATGCCTCCCACTATCCCAGGTTGCTCCAAGCTGGCTTTGAACAGCTCCAGGAATGTTTGATTTTTCAGGACAGTTCTGCAGATGGAAGACCCCTTATCCCCAAGCTTTACCCCTGAATGGGCCCAGGTTTAGGAAAGGGGTTTTGCTGCAAGGACAATTGTTACAAACCCTGGGGACAACTGAGAGCAGAGGGCTCAGTGTCCCCTCAGAGCAGAGCTCAAACCCCGTGGCTTTGCAGCCCCAAAAGCACCCACCACCAGCCTCCCTGCAGGTAACTCCCAGCCTTGGGAGGCACCAGGATCCCAATTCCTCCAGCTGGAGTTGGTGGCAGCAGAGCTGACATTTATCAGCTCCCCCTCCCAAGGGAGCAGCAGAGCAGCAGGGAGAGGGCACAGGAGCTGAACCCACCCCTGGCACCGTCAGTGCAAACAGGGAAGTGCTTTGTCCCCATGACCCTGTTTTCAACCACAGGCATTGCACAATGAACCTTTTAAAAATAAAACTTCTTTAAAAACACTCTTTTTTTCTTTTTCTTTTACATTACGAGAGGCTAAGTGAAAGCAGCAATTTTTTTTGCCGTGTTTTGCTTTAAACCAATGAAACAATGTTTATAGCAGTGTAGGAGCTGGAAACCCAACTTAAGAAACACTTAATGTTTAGATCTACTTTGCGGTTGGAAAAAACAACTTTTTAAACGCTCCAGCAAGTGGAAACAGCCACCCCTTGTAAACAAATCTTTAGCATTAAGATATTTCTTAGCAGCGGAAAACCTTAAGTGCAGGGAGACGTATTTGTGAGGCATTTCAAAGTGATCAGAGGCTGCTGGCAGAGCCACGCTCTGTCAGCAGGGACATCAATGATCAATGCAGATGAAAGAGTTTCCATCCAGGATGCTTGCTGGATGTTTGTTTCCCAGTCCTTTACCATATTACACACATCACTCACATCCACCTCGGGCTCCACTTCAAGCCCATGTTACTCCAGTTTTGTGTTTTAGGGTCAGGGAAGTTAAACCAACACAAACAGCGAGGAGTCGGGCAGCAGAATGAGAAATATTGGTTGTTTTCTGCAAGTACAGTAAAATTTCCCAGCCGTGAGATAAAGGCTGCCAGATATTCCAGCGGTGACCTTGGAAAAATAATACAACAACCTGCTCAGGCCGTGTTTTGCCTCCAAAACCTTGTTTCAACCCTAGTCATGTGCTCTGGAGCTGCTGCCCTGCCCGTGGTTGAAGTGTCCCTGAGCTCAGCTGTGTATGGGAAGTTTTTTTTCCCCAAAGGAAGGGTGGAAGTCCCATGAGGAGACAATTAAATGCATCCGACTGGCTGCTGGCAGGGAAGTGGCAGGGATGAACTCAAAGGTCTTTTCCATCCTTTGGGCTTTAAATGTGCTGCCTGGATGGGGCAGTGCCACTTCCTCGGGGAATGCTCCAGTTGGGAGCAGCAGGGATGGGGCAGCAGCCAGGGCTGCCCTCCTGTGGTCCCACCACGCCATGGGTGACAGGAGATTGGTGTCCCCTTCTCCCAAAAGTGGCCAAAAACTGGGAAAAGCTCCAATTGAGGTGGGAATCTTAGTGCAGCCACCACTCCCAAAAGTGGCCAAAACCTGGGAAAAGCTTCTGCTGAGTTGGGAATTTTGCACAGCCACCACTCACAGAATCAGCCAACAACTGGGAAAAGCTCCAGCTGAGGTGGGAATCTTTGCACAGCACCACTCCCAGTCACGGGAAGAGGTGGGATTTAGGAAGCGCAGTCCCAGCACCAAAGGGATGCTGTGGCAGCGAGGTGCCCGCATGTCCCTCACCCCAAACGAGGTGCCCGGTGCCAACCGCTGCTAGTGAGGCTGGGAGCAAAGCCGGTGTCCAGCGCTCTGCTCCTGCTGGGTCATTTCCTTCGAAACAATTGGAGCTTTGATCCCGTTCTGTGAGCCAGGACCCGCCGCTGTTCTCACTGGGCGCCCTCGGCGGGGGCTAAAAAAAACCCCTCAGGCACCAACAATGAGCGCGGAGAAGCCGCTGCCGCTGACTCAGGCCCTGCCCCAGGTTAGGTAATTTCCTTGCATAAATCTCTTTTCAAGGAGGGCTTTAAGCAGGCTTTAACCAGGACCAGACTTCTCTCCCCTGGATTTGATCCTGAGGAAATACCTGATAATAAACAAATACCTTGCTGGGATCCTCAGCCTTGCCAGGAATGACAGTTGATTTAAAAATCACCTTTTTTATTTTTTCATTTTTTCCCTTCTGTTTTCTCACTTTATTCTTTAAAAAAAAAAAAAACCAAAAAAAAAAAAAACAACAAAAAAACCTCCAAGGAAATTATAACCATCCAGGGCTAGGAAGGTGTTGCAAAACAAACAAGCCCCAGCAAGGGCAGCATCCGTGGTGGGATCTCATTTCAGTGCTGCGTGTCCTCACTGCCCAAACACCTCCACTGCTGCTATTCTCTGCCTCACTTAAGGTTTCCATTTCGATTTGGACCAGCATTTGGGCGTTTCCAGGATTGTTTTAAAGACAACATGACTCATCAAGCTCCAGCGATGTATCCTGTGGGAAGCTTGGGTACCTGGGGCTACGCTTTGGCTGCCCTTGAGTCTGATTTTCTAAGAAAATGCGTCTGAAAATCAAACTCAAGTTGTGCAAAAGACTTTTCCATCCTTATCAGCTGGGCAGAGTCCTCTGTGTGTGATTTCAGTTCGTCTTCCTAAATTCCCCCAGCAATTTCCCATGGAAAAAGGCAAATTTCCTGCCCCAAATTGCTGTCCCAGCTGACTCCCACATTGGCCAGTTTCAGGGATGGGTTGAGTTGTTATTGACCCCGTTGTTTGTGTTGCTGCTACAGTTTGTAAATTCTCAGAATATGAGATTAAATAGGCTTGGGATCCCAACAATAATGGCCCAATAATTCATGGAAATCTGTTTCTATTTGGTGGTCAGCAGGGAGCAGCTGAGAAGAGGGAAATAGGAGGTGCAGGGAATGTGCCCCTCGTTCCAGTCCTTCTCCATCTGCTCTCGGGTCATATCCCTCGAGCAGGTGAGGAGGAGCTCTGCCATAGGTGAGGTCAGTTATCCATGGACATGTGGATGTGTGGGACTTTTACATCCCTGAAGAATTTTCCTGGCTAGAAAAAGCTTCAGCCAAGCTCTTAAAGAAGGCCTGTGCCTCTGCCATAAGGTATAAAGACATCAACGCCTTCTGCTTGCTGCAGTTTTTGGGGTCTTTTATATTCCTCTCTTTTCTGGTGATATAAGGTAAAGGTTAATTTTTTTATCCAGAGTTTAGGGATTTTCTCAGGAGAGAGGGACCATTTTCTGGACCTCATGTGAGAGCTGCTGATGTTCATGACCCTCTTGGAAAAGCAGATTCTTGCAAAAGAGCCTCTGCTGGGGATCAGCCGAACGGTTCAGGAACTTGTTCTGGGCTACCTGAACTGTCGTGTGCAATCGTGTCCATCAGCAAGGCACAACTGACATCACCTGCCAGGAACTCAGCCTTCATCTGCAGATCAGAAAATTGCCTAGAACTGTGATTTAATTGAGTCAAGTTTTTAGTTCTGTCTTCCTGTGCTTAACCCTTGGATCACTCCTGGCGTTTCGTGTCACAGCCGTGGCCGTGTCGGTGTCTGCGAGATAAAGTTTCCTCGAACAAATGATTTATTATTCTCTCTAAGGGATTAACAGAGGTGTTTAAACCCCTGTGGTTGTATCTGCTTTGAGGATTAGGGGGATTTTGGAGCAGTGACATCACTGGGCTTCAATGCAATTTATGTGGTGGTAAAAAGACATGAAACTGGGAGGTGATGGTTGGGATGGGTGGGGGTGTTGGGTCTGTCTGAATCCTGTCCAGAAGTGATCCCACTATCAGGGATGAGGAATTGGACACTCTTTGATTTAAATCAAGCTCCCTTTATAAATATCCACAGCAGCACCTCGAAATTCAGTGGAGTTTGCAAGTTGTTCACACTGGATCAGAGTGGTGAAACCTCCCTGGCACAAACTCTGTTATGTTTCTATCAAAGATCCAGCCTTTATCCTTTGATTTGTCTCTGTCAAAAAAGATAAACCCCACATTTCTGAGACCAATTTAATTCCCAACAGTATTTATGTATCTAAGAGGTTTCCCTGACAGTACATAAAATTAAAAGGAGAATCATTTAGGAAAAAACATATCAGTAATGTAATCCCTCATTTGGGCCTGAGCCTCAATTACATCTATTTCATTCTGACTTTCTGCCCAGGTTCCAGTGGAAAATTCTTTTTTTTCTCCATTAAAAAAAAAAAACCCAACACTTCTTTCCCTGGAGGCAACCAAAGCAGCAGAGCTTTTCTTTCTCTCTCCCTGCTTTATCCAACTATGGTTTTTACTTAATTCCCTGTCTCTCCTAATGTAGTTTTATACCTTCTGGTGGGAACAAAGATGCTCTTGGTGATATTTTAGGTTGATCACAGCCAATTCTAGATGGTTTTCTTCCCTTTCTTTGCTCACCAAAGCTCTGGACTCAAGCACGTTGGTTTAGGAGTTGTTTGCAGGTATGGCCAGGTCTTTCCTTCCCCTAAATCAATGCTGAGTTCAAAATAAAGTTTGTGCTTTTGGATTTTGCCTCTTAGATGTCACCACAACTCCCAACAACTGCTTTGCTCCCTGAGCAAGCAAACAGCCAGGTTTAAAAGAACAACCACTTGCATTTCTTCTTTAATGCTTCCAAAATGAAAAAAAAGCCATGTTTAGATTGATTACTGTGGATGTCTCCCATAATCATTAAAAGCAGTTCGAAAGCCAAGAAAGTTCTAAATAATTGCTGCAGGGTTGCCAGGTCTTGTCTGTGCTGAGGGAGAGCAGAGGAGCGCTCGGGGTGCCTGTGCTGGGTGATCTGAGCAGAGCTCGGAGGTGCTGCGAGGAAAAGCTCCACCACACCCTTTCATCCCCTCCAAAACAAACATGAAAGCAAGAAGAAGTGGATATCTTTGCTATAGCTTTCCATTGTGCCTTTTTGAAGATGTGATATACGAAGATTTCCTGTAATTACTTGTAATAGCTGGAGGGGAAAGAGGGGGGAAGAGAGCGAATGAAAGTCAGAGAAATTAATTCATTTAAATCTGTCACTAAGGCTTTCATGAGCCAGCCTGTAAATAACTCCACAGCTGAAGCAGCTTTGTTTGCATAACTCAGCTCAAACCCCACAAGGCTGAGGGACCCAGCGCTTTTCCCCTCACTCCTTGCACATGAAGTGCTATTTGAGCCACTAACAGTCTGTAAAGCTGCCTCTGTGGCGCAGCACCAGAGCTGAGGGGATGAAACAGTTCCCGGTGCCAGCAAAAGGCCTAAAATTAGCACCAAAGAGATTGGACTCTCGAGTGCTTCATTCCCTTTTTCCTCTCACAACAGGGCTGGGTTTTTTGGCTCCTGAGCACGAGTTAATAACATCAGCCTGTGGTTCCTGGGCCATTTAACAAGCGGAGTGGAGCACCTTTCGCTCAGGAGATGAATAATCACAGCCCTCCCTCCTCCCTCCCAGCACCTCCACCTCAATTATCCCACTGGGATGGCTGGATGGGGTTGTTCAGGAGCCAGTGGACTTTGAGCTTTGCCATAATCATCTGCAGATGGCAGTAGAATGTGAGCGTGAGAGAGGCAGAGTGGCTCCCTGGTGTCCGCCCAGGAGCCACCGCGAGGCCGCGTGCTGGGGGTGGCAGTGCTTGGGACAGCTCATGGGCCACCTTTCCCTCCTGTGTGGGAGCAGGGTGTTGGTGTTCCTGGTGGGAAAGGGTGGGGAGAGCTCAGCAGAAGATCCCAGAGCCTCGTGTGTGGCTGGGCAGTGCAGTGGCATTCCTCTGTCACCCTGGTCCATGCAGAGGGGTGGGCACCTGCAGAAGCCACTCCCACCCATCCTGATGTAGCTGTTTGAGGTCGGATGGCTCCTCTGCAAGTCCATCTCTTTGCTCTCCATGTATATCATGGACTCGACCCCCAGGCACAGGATCCAGCCCATGGACAAGCACGGGAGCTCCCTGAGGAGCAGAGCCTGTCCTGGCCCTGTGGGATGTGGGAAACCTGTGGGATCTGGGTCCTAGGAGCTCTCCAGTACCTTCTGATCTTCACACAGGCTGTGCTTGATGCCTTCAGAAGGTAGAAACACAAACACCTGCTGATGACTTCAATGATCCTTGTAGGTCCCTTCCAGGTCAGGATATTCCATGATTTTGTGATGGAGCATCCATCAGAGCAAGGCAAGCTGTGAGCAAAGAGGTAACTTTGGGGTCAAGGAAAACGCAGTCCAGAGAACAGGAGAAATGCAAGGGTAGAGGCAAAGTGCCACTGATTTTTCATAACCCCTTTGAAGGGCTCCAGCACCATTTGCTGTTTCACAGCAGGGTTTCAAAAAATCATCACAGGAAGTTCAGGTACTGGAGGAACAGGCAGAGCCAATTTCTCTTGCACTTATCCCATGGAAAATACTGCTAATGCCTCCTATCCCGGGAGACTGAGCTGATCCCCACTGGCCCAGCTTGTCTGGAGGCGTTTCTGCAAGCCTGACCTATTAATTCTTGTTTATTTGTTTGTTTATTGTTATTTCACAACAATCCTTCCCTGTCTCCTATGACAATGAGACATTTGGCAAGGCAGCACACAGGGAATGGAGAAATCCCATGACATTGTTTTCAGGTGGGCCAGGCACAGGCTCTTTACTGTCAGCTTTTCACTTTATTAGAATTTAGGAGACATTATAATTCGACTGAAACCCAGCCCAACAGCAGCAAAATTCCACATATCCAGGTTCTCCACTAGATTTAGAAGAAGAAACCAAAGGCCCTGTTTTCTTTAGTGAACATTTTTAAAATCTCTAAATCTCTTGGAATTTTTCTATCCCAGAATAACACCTGAAGTACAGGGACGCTTCTCTTTTTTAGTCTCATCAACAATTCCAAGCACCGATTCCTTCTGGGGAAATCTGAGAGGCTGCCTGAGGTTCAGATAAGTGATGGAGAGTTGGCATCTTGGTCCTGCTAAATTCATCCTCCAAACTCAACTCAGCCATGGAGACCCCATAAATTTTGATGGGGCTGATGAGAACCAGGGGATATTTCATAGGAGGAGGAATTCTGACTCCAACATTTTGCCTCCAGGTCAGACAGAGCAGTGTCAAGAATAGTCCTAAAATTTTCCATCATTTAAGGATGATGTCAGCTCTACTCAAATAGGAATAAACTTTTCAGGGTTTTTATTTTTTTGTGTCCTAAAGAAGTTTGACCAAATCTATGCTTTGGCAACAGCAATGCTGCACTCACTGCAAGATGATTTCTGCTGATAACACTCTAAAATCTTCCCTACATAAAATCTTCTGAAGGTTTGGCTTTTAATGAAAAAAAAGCCACCATATTCCTGAATTTATTAAGAGATTCCTGAGTTTCTTGCTGGCCTTTTACAGGGGTTAAAGGTTGATCAATATTTTAGACAACCTAAAGCCCATTTCAGCTTGAGTGTGTTTGGAATGACGAGTTCCAGAGTTAATGTGGGGTGAGGGTGCAGGCTGGAAAGCTGCAAGTGAAGTTTAGCTTGCTATTAAAGGGCTGAAAATATATGGAGGGCAAATCTATCATATTCATTTTCCACATGATTTCAAAGAAGGAAAAAGAAAAGAAACCACTTAGAGTTAAAGCTCTGAAAAAAAGATCACCTCTAATTCCATAAGTTATGGGCCTATAAATCAGTCAAATAATACAGAGCTGGCCACCAGGCAAATATATCTTCGAGCAGCAATAACTGAGAAGGGAGATTCTCTTATTGAAGGGCTGTTCATAATTCAATATAATTGGTGGGAAAGTGATAGCTGAGACAACTTAATTCATTCACAATCGCTGATGTTATTATTGCAGAGTAAAAATAGTGAGTCCGATGAAAACCATCTGGTGTCAACAGAGACCATCACTGGTCAAGCACCAGCTTGGGACAGGGGGATGTTGTTTGAAAGTGGAAGCATGGGGGGTTCCAGCTCAGGTATTAACCCCATTTTTAATGAGAATAGTGGCACCCACATGAGGAGTCTCTTCAGGTGTCTTTACCCCATTCTTGTGTTTTCCCAGAGTTTTGAGGCCTTGCCCAGGTGCAGTTTGTGTGGTGTGGGTGACCAGGAGACAGAGCTGTGAGGAGGAACTCATGAAGCTCCAGGAGGAAAAAAAATCCTCCCAGTTGGAGGATCTGGAGCTCGGTGATGGCTTTTAGAAGGGGATTATCAGCAGGGCTGGCAGGAGGGTGGCACCGCCTGTCACAGCCCAGGGTCTGCTCAACCTCCAGGATCCAGAAAAGACAAAACCCAGAGCTCTTTTCTCAGTGCTTTGAATGTCTCTGGAGAGCAGTGTGGGACATTTTCTGGGACTGACTGTGGGATCACAAGTTTTAAAGAGCTCCTTTTTAGGGGCTCCTGGGCTGCAACACTCACCTGAGTCTCCTCAGAACTTCAGATCAAACCTCTCCAAATCAAACCTTTCCTCGAGCATCCACTGGGCCTTGGAGGGGAGGGGGCTGCTCACTAACACTTTATCTTTTAATCTCCAGCCAGAACAGGAAGCAAAGGGAATAAAAAAAAAAATAAAGATGATCTTTGCACATGGTTTTTGTGGGAGCAGCTGAAGCCAGTGCCTGGGGGAGCCCATCCCAGTGGGATCCAGAGTTGTGACTGGGAGCACTGGGTGTACTGACGTGGGTGTGGGGGTGTTTGTGTGAGCCCAGACTCTGCTCCTGAGCCTCTGGGGGGCTGTCTGTCAGCACTGCTCTCAAATGTGTGTCCCCACATCAAAGCCCTGCTGCCTTCCTACTCAGGTAAACAAGGGAAAGCAGATTTCTCTCTGCATGCTCTTTATTTTATCGTGTTTTTAGTGTTTGATTGATCCCTTTTTTTTCTAGGAGAAAGCCTGAGGGGATGGTTTGTTTCATCAGGAAATGAGAATGAATTTACTCGGGTGCTGTCTCAACGTTGGTTCATTTTCACTCCACAGTGCCCCAGAGCGAGGGCTGATGGAGCTGGGACAAAGCTGCTGCTCTGGGAAAGATTCTGCTCAACTCTGCAGGGACAGAGGGACTTGTGAGGGGGCTGCTGTTGATAGAAAATGAGTATTGTTAGACAAAAAAGTGTCCCAAATTGAAATAACCAAAACCAAATTGCACTTTTTAAAAGTTCCTTCACCCTCTCTTGCCCTGCCTTTTTTCGGAGGGATGAGGCTGAGCTGTCTGTGTGGCTGAGATTTCAGTGACTGTCTCACAGACCCTAGAGATCCCCATGCCTTCAGGACTCTTCCTTGTTCATGGGTGCTTCTGGATTTACAAAACATTTCTGATTCATGTAGACATTAGCAGTCATTAGCACCAAAAGTGATCCCCAAAATCATGGAATAATGGAATGGTTTGAGTTGGAAGAGATCTTAAATCTCATCCAGTCCCACCTCTGCCATGGGCAGGGACACCTTCCACTGTCCCAGGTTGTTCCAAGCCCCGTCCAACCTGGCCTTGGACAATTCCAGGGGTGAGAGACCCCCAAATGTGGTCACCCTACAGATTTTAAACTGAAAACTGAATGACAGCAACGCCAGCCCTTACTGAATATCAGGAGGAAAGCTGCAAATTCCAGCTTTATCCAGTTTTATTTTCCTTTGGGCTCAGGTGTGCAGGCTCAGTGTTCCTGGGCATCACTGCCTGTCCCCAGTGATGTCACAGAGAGTGACAACAGCGAGCCCTGCACTGCCAGAGCTCACTAACCTGGCTAAACTCAGCACCAGCTTAGTCACAGAGAGTAAAACTTTCAGAAGAACTCTATTTAGTGCTCAGGAGTGAATCACAGCAGAGATAATATCCAAAGCAATTTCATCTGGAAGGGCAGGAAGTACTGGCTGTGAGCACAGCCTGGGCAGGAGCGTTTGCAGGGACAGACAGAAACACCTCTCCTCAGCTCCGGCTCTGTGCTTGCTGAGTTATTTGCACAATAAACCAAGGGAAAAGGCAGCAGCCACTGTGGGGACAGGATTGGAGCTGAAATTGCCTCAGCTTGAGGGGTCTCAGACAGAGGGGAGGTGTGGTGGCATCAGGAGTCCAAAAGCAGTGTGGCTTCATTGTCCTCTATCCAGTTCTCCACATGCCTGAAGACATTCCACTCACAGGGAACACTGAAATGCTGCAGTTCTTGACCTGAACATTTGTTCTTTTCCAATAACAACTCAGAAAAATGGCTCTTCAATCATTTATCCCTCTTCATCCAGTGATGGAGTTGTAGGGGATTTTTGGTGTACACCCACAGCCCCCTGGCCTGGCATCAGTTACTAAATCTGCAGCAGCATCAACTTCTGGAGTTAAAAGATGCAGGAGATTTGAAAGATGCCAGGTCTGTCCCAGTTTAATTCAATTTTTTTCCCATGCACTACAGTGATAAGGACCTTAAAGAACAGCCTGACTTCTTCCAGCTCAAGACAGAGGCTCTGCAGTAAAACTTTAGAGAAAGATGGAGAAAAAAGAGGAAAAAAGTGAGAATGAGCCAGGGGATGAGGAAGTTAAGGGACCTGCAGCTTGAGCTGCTCTCGAGGGAGACAGGAAAGCAGCAGGATTTCGCAATGAGCGCAGATCCCAAAAATTAGATCATAATACATAATTATCCTCCAAGCTGCTCCTGGTGCCAACATCTTAATATCTGTGATTGTTACATTTTGAAGTCATGTCGGAAACCCAGGGTTTCAATCAATTGCATTCCCATGCCCAGGAGCTCCGTGTCATTGCTCGTTCCACAATAAACCCTACATGGCATTGTGTAGGGCATGAGTAACAAT
>NW_008235987.1:2281747-2283624 GCF_000691975.1 Corvus brachyrhynchos
CTGCCACCGCCCCCCCACGTCCTCCCACAGCCACTCTGGGAGCTGCCCAACCCCTAAACTGCTCCAAAAAATGTCCACAGGTTTTGTATGGAGCTGCCCAGCTCCTAAATTCCTCAAAAAGTTTTCCACAGGGTTTGTGTGGAGCTACTCAACTCCACAACTGCTCCAACTACTCCAACTCCTAAACTGCTCCAAAAAGGTGTCCATGGGGTTTGTGTGGAGCTGCAAGCCTGCAAAATTGCTCCAGAAAGTGTCTGTGGGGTTTGTTGACTTGCATCTTCCCATTAGGAGTGCACCCAGCTCCTCTAAATCCCTTTTTCAGGAGCAACCAAATGCTGTTTGTTCCTAAAAAGGTTCATTGCACAAAGTCCCTCCAACTCCCAGAATTCCAACCAGCAGAGGGCATGGGCAGCCACTACCATGTGCTGCAACACCCAAGGCCAAAGAAAGGGGTTTTAGGGCAAAAGAATATATGCAGAAGGGGATTCATCCCCCTGTGATGGCACCGGGAGCAGACACCGCCTCATCCCAGCGTTCCTGCAGGCCCCTGCACAGCCTGGCATGGAACAACCACAAATGAACAAAACAACTCTGAAGTGTGATGGCAAAAAAGGGGATGTTTTCCATGGCGCTGAGCTGGAGGTTAAAGACATTTTGCCTGCAGAGGTGCTCGAGGTGCTGATGATGCCAAGAGCTCCCTGAGAGTCCACCTGAGAGTCCTCAGGGAGCTGCGGCTCTGCTGAGGCCCAGCCACTCCAAGCTCCAGCGCCTCCAGCCAGGAAAGGCAGCAGCGTGGTGGCAGCTGAGCGTGTGGTGATTAAGGGCAGGACATGCCTTGGGATTGAGGATTTCTCTCTTTTTTCTGAAGTTCCTGTTTATAGGTTGACTGTGTTTCCCCAGCGTTTGAACTTCTTCCTCACACCGTTCCTCCACTGCTGCCGACACTGAGGAGGGATTAAAAAGCTTCCTCTGAGCAAATCCCTTTATTTAAATGAGTGGCTGCTGTGCCCTGCAGGCACGAACCCACCAATAAATATCATTTTACAGAGGGCAGGATGCAGGCAAAGACCTTTCCTGGCATCACCACCACAGGCTGGGGTCTTCTCCTGCTGCACCAGGGCAAAGCTGCTGTGCAGAACAAGAATTTGGGGATTTGATCTCTTTTTCTACAAGAGAAGGAGGCTGAGCATGACTGAGAACCTGGCTCCAGCTCCTGGTACTGCACACTCGACCTCAGACCTCCCGAATCTCCCCCAAACCTGGCATGCCCGGCTTGCCCAGCCCCAGACTGTTGTGAGCAGTGGAGGGAGAGAGGGAGGCGGTGGCAGCTCTGGGTTGTTGGGGTTTTTTTTGCTTTTCCTGCATTTAATTAGAGAGCAGCCAAATCTCCAAACAGGACATTTTTTTGATCAGACCTGAAGTGTTTGTTTTGCTGGCCAAAACCAGGATCGGCTGCCCGTGGTATGTGTGGCATCTCGCATATTTACCCTCTGCCTTGATATTCCAACAGATACCACCACAAACGCGGGAAGTCACGATGGTTTGCGAGCTAATTAATCAATCCCTTTGCTCTACTAGCAACCTTAAAGGAATTCCGAGGCAGCCCCAGCGCTCAGGTCTGCCACACATCTGCAGCTGATCATATTTACATTGCCCAGTTAACAAATGACTCGTGCTCAGCGAGATACCCCGGGGTGGTTCGGGTGCTGGGGAAGCTCCTCGCAGCTCCTGCACCTACCACAGGCGCTTGTCTCAGCAGAGCACGCAGGAGCGAGGATTTCTGCAGTGGGAAAGGTTCATTCTGTGTTGTTGCACCTGTCACTCGGGCTCGGAGCAGTGTGAAGGTGCCTGGATGAGCTCGGGAGATGGGTGAGGTT
>NW_008235987.1:2283644-2293525 GCF_000691975.1 Corvus brachyrhynchos
GGGATAAGAGAAGTTGGAACAAATGCAGGCATTAAAAAAATCTTTTTATGCCGAATCTTATATAAAATTATTTTCTGGGAGGGTGGCAGGTCACTGGAGGGCTGGCTGGGTGCTGTGCAGGTGAGGAAGGCAAGGCAGGGAACTTTGGAGGTGAAGACAGGCTGGCTTTGCTCCGCTCCAGGGGCTGAGAGCATCGTCCCATCCATGCAGAAAGCCACCAGCCTCTGCTGCGTGCCCCAGAACCCCATTTTAGGGTGTATTTGGGATGAAGCTCTGCCCCAGCACTCAGGGGCCTGGCTGATCTCTGGCAGCAGAGCTGCTCCAAGGCCATGCTGTGCCCTGCCTGCACAGGGGGACAAGCAGCCTGTCCCTGTAGACCCTGGTGACCCTTCCAGTGTCACAGGGTGGGACATGCCCCCACTATCCTATCCAAAAATACCTTACAGATGTCCAGAGCCTCGGGGCAATGAGGTGACTTCATGGGGGCCACCACAAAGCCCGGGCTCTAAAAGCTGCCCTCTTGAAAAGCCTCCCTGCTCTGTCCTTCGCAAAGGAACACGCGCTTTGTTTGCTCCATTCATTTCCAAGAACTGTTTCTGTTCAATGGACGGTTGAGTGGTGCTTCAGCTTATTTTTACTGAGTGGCTCCAAGCCCTGGAGTGGCTCTAGCCTGTTCTGTGTTTGTCCTTCGTCTATGCTTCACAACACCGTCAGGGCAGCAGATGCTTTGCAAACTGCTTTAAATACAGATCCGGTGCCACGGAAGAGTTTGAAAGCTGCAGAGGGCAGGCAGGGCTCACAGAACATCGTGTACCATTGTATGCCCTTTATCTTTTCCCGGGCTTCATCTCTAAAGCCATTGTTTCCCCCAATTCAAGTTGCTCAGAACTTGAGTTGTGAATGGCAGAGGCCGGGGCAGTGGGAGGGCAGAGCTCAGGGCCAGCTTGTTCCATCGCCCTTTGGGAAGTGTCCAGGTTGTCACAGCACTGTCCCCAGCTGTACCGTGGGTGTTCCCCTCTGGCAACCCAGCACCCTCATGGAAAAGGGGCTCATTTGGGGTGGAAAGGTGGTACAGAGCCCCTTGAAGGAAAGGAGTCCTTTAATCCAAAGGAAAACAAAATCCATCCAATTGTGAGTCGCTGCTTTCCTCTCCTCCTCTCTCGTCCCTCCCCAATTATTTTGTGCCTGATGACTTCACAGTGGAGGCCCTGATGGGTTCTATTTGTCATTCCAAGGCACTTTATTTACACCAGCAGGGCTGGTGGCTTAATGAACACCACTGGTGAGTACAGCTGCCCATGATCTCGTCATTGTGCTGTTTTCCAGGGATTTATCCCATCCATCCATGTTTGTCTGGGGACAGGGAGAGCTGGGCCAGACCTCAGAGCCGTGGGGGAATGGGAGGTGTTGGTTTCACTGGTACAGACAGAGGACAGCTCTGCCCTGGGATGTTCCAGCAGCTGGGCTTGGGGTCACAGAGACAGTGGAGCTGTTTGGAGGAGAATCCACACGGGATCAGCAGTTTTCCCTGGTGAAAGGAAGAGATAATCCAGCACTGACGTCCCTGCTCCTGTGAAACAGCTCCGGGTGCTGCAGATTGTTGGGAGCTTCCTTCAGTGACAGCAAAGGCCAGTGAGTGAGTGAGTGAATGAATGAATGAATGAATGAGTGGCTTTTTTATTTGCTCTGTGTGCCTGTGGGCTTGCTTAGATAACATCCATGTTTTCAGTTATATTCCTCATCCACACGGTAAAACTTTAAGCCAGGCTTGGTGGAACTGCTCCTTCCTGGACAGGAATGTCTGAGGTTTGCTTTTTTTTAATCCCCTAAAGTAAAACCATCATATTTGGACATCTGTCCATCCTGAGCCAGGTCAAGATGCCCCTCTGGAGATGGACCCCAGCCCCTGGTGAGATGTTTGCAGCTCACAGTCAGCGAGGCAGCACCCAAAAAGCTGAATTCCCAGGCATGTGACATTAAAAGGCCATGGGGAATCTCCAGAACAGCATGGGGAATCTCCAGAACAGGGAAAAAAATAAAAACAACAAAGGAATGGGAAAAAGTGGGAAGAAAGGGTACTAAACTGGAGCAAAGCCTGGCTTTGGTCTCAGGAGCTTTGTGCCAGGAGCTCCTGCCCAGCACCACCGTGCAGATGGGAACAGTGTAGAATTTTTTCCTGCTAAGGGCCATGTGAAAAGCTCGATTTTGGACTCTGCCAAAGACAGGATGGGAATCCTCTTATGAGGATTAAACTTTCAGGGAAAAAAAGATATTTCTCTTCTAAGAAAAGCTGTGCACTTGGCTTGTAATGTGGGTAATTAGTTCTAAAACACCGGGCAGCCAATTCCACTGCCGGGGTGAGAAGCAGATAGAGGCACATTTGGTGAATTTGCTGTGATTTGGGTTCAATCTTTCATCCATAACTCCTGATTAAGTTCTATTTTCCTGATAGGATTATCAGTTTAGCCCTTTATTCTGCCACTGTACAATCTTTCCCAAACTGCTCAGCTCCTGATCCTGTGCATCACTTGCTGGTCAGCACAGAACATACTTTTGGCCAGAGGCCAGTGCCTTTTCCCAATGACACGGGGGAAATTTGGATTTCACCTCGATTACAGAATCTCTTTGCATTCTCTGATGTATTGCATAATGGAGATTTGATCCTCCTCTGGAGTCAGCTGAGCAATTTCCAGGGGATAACAGTTGGATCTCCCACTTCTTTGTTTCTGCTTCCAAGACAGAGTGGACTTTTATGGGGTATAAAATCCAAACACCAGCTCTGTCCATTGCATTTTGCTGCACAATCCTTCCTGTGCGTTGGTGGAAGTGCTCCCTGAGGCGTTTGGAGCCCGTGGTGCTGGTTTTGGGATGGTAAAACCATGGTAAAAGAAGGATTTGGACATGGAGAGCTGTGAGGAGGTGACAGAGCTGATCCAAGTGCCCTGACAACCAAGGGACAAAGCCTAGCAGAGCGTGGTGGTTCTTGTGAACGCTGCCCCACCTCACTCCCTGCAGTGACACCACCTCCTAAGGTGGCAGATGGCCCTGCCGAGACACCCTGAGTGACAAGGACATGTCTCCTGCGGGAGGAGGAGGAAGGTGTGCAGGCAGAGTGCGGTGCCTGCTCTGAGCCTGGGAGCGCTGAAACCATCTCACGGAACGGCGTTGTGCGCTAATTTATGTTAACGAGCTTATCAACAGCGATCCACTTCTCCTTCAGAGGCAGCATCAGCAGTGACAGATGCAGTGGGTGGGGTTTGGGAGGGGTCTGGACATGCCCTGCCTTCGCAGTCCCCCTGGGTGCTGAGGGGGTGCTGTCCCTTGCTCACCTCCATCCTCTGCGGTCTCTGGATCAAGCGCTTGGGAGCAGAAATCCGATTTTTCGAAGAACAGGTGACATCTGGAAAATAGGGAAGCTGGGTTTTCTTCAGGGAATGGTGTCTGAGATGAGGCACTGCTGCCTTGCCAAGGGTTGTGTTCCTAGCTCATAACTAACCCCAGGCCAGCACACCTTATCCCATATTGACACGGAGCTTTTCCCGAGGTGGATCCAGAGGTGCAAGCCAGGAGGGCTTGTATAACACAGGGTAAGAGGAAGTGCCAAGCAAAACCTCTTCTGAGAACACCAAGGTCCATCAAGCACTTAACGGGCAAGTCGATACAGCCCTGGAAGTCAAAGCTTCCTCCTCATCTCTGCCGTAATTCCCTGGGTGCCCATCCCTCTGGCAGCCACTGGCGTCACATGGGCACCGATCAGTCACCAGGAAGAGCTGAGCGCTTGCTGGAGGTACACAAACGATGACAGCAGATGCCCACGATGCCTTTGATCTCCACTCTGTGTTTAGCTTAGGGAGTTTATTCCTCGGCTCAGTGGCATTCGGGAGGCCTCTCTTCTGCTGCTGCTGCTGGTGCCGACAGAGGAGCTGTGGGCGCAGAGCCTGTCCCAAGGACACGCACTAAACAACAAGTGACTGTGCTGAAAACATTTCCAGCCTCAACCAGGAGCTCTCAGACTGGCAAAGTGACTGCCTGGGAGTCATTTGGAGGAACTCTACCAGCAAGTGCAGAATCAGTGGGTAACTCCTCCAGACTCGGTTTATATTTCAATATCCAACAGACAGCCTCGTCTCTCGGGAAGTTTGCAGTTTGCACAGGGAATATGGCACAGTGAGAAGGTTTCCAAGGAGTATCCTGTCATTCAGCAGCTCCTCAGCGCATCTATTCAGCCACCAGCCAAACCACCCCACTAAACCCACAGCTGGGGGTCTCAGTGTCTCTAAGAGCCCTCATGGACTCCCTGTCCCAGGCTTTAAAGCAATCAATCTCTCAGTTCAGCAATTCCGGCTGAGGGACACATTTCCAGCTTGGGAAAACGAGATGTTCAGCCCAGATTCGCTGTGCATGAGTGTCTCATATACATCTATACACACACACACATATTTACCAGCTCTCCTGTGCTAAATGCTTTCTAAACTCCTGCCTGTCAAGGAGCTGGCTGAGCCGCGAGCAGGATTCCTGTCTGATGGCTGCTTGATGTGTGCCAACAGCTCCCTCTGGGTTTTTTGTCTAAGATTTACTTCAGTCGCAGGAAAAAAAATCAAGCAGCGCCTTTGTTCCCAGAAGAATTTTTGGCAGCATGGCCCATCCGGGTTGCTGGGTCTTTGCATCAGCCCTCGGGGCCAGCACAACCTGGGGAGAGGAGATGAGATGAAATAAGATGAGCTCTGTAATGGAAACCGCTGTGCCTTTGTGTCTGGGAAGGCAGCAAGTGTCACTCTTTGGGACACAGAGGTTTTTTGGGAAGGCGCATCCCGAGCAGAGATCCCTGTAGCTTTCCAGGGCTCCGTGGAGCCTTCAGTTGCATAACCCCGACAGTCTGTGCTGGAAAGTGCCTCAAATTCCCCCTCTGCTAAACACAAAGCATCAATGACCTCAGTCCTTGGCCGTCCCATCCATCTCCAGCAGCAAATGTTAGAAGGAAGAGCATCTCAGAGCCCCTCCCATAATTTATGAACTACCACAGCTGATTTTACAGCTACTAAAATACAGCAAAGCTCCAAACAACAGCTGGGTGAGCTGACTGAGTGTGAAATGGGAGCCAAAAGTAGGAGACACATGGACTGGGGCTGAGGTGAGCAACAGCCAGAGGTTGAGCTGCAGTCCTGCAGCCCAGATTTGAAGGCTGACACATTTATGCTGAATTTCAGCAGCTGAAAGTCTGGAGCTGTGGGTTTTTTACAGCCACCAGTGTTGATAGGATCAGATCTCTGATAAGAAGTGGCTGCTCCGAGTCTTTGTTCATTGGAACTGGAAAGAAAGAGCTGACCACTCTGGAAAAATTCTGTGGAGTCTGGTAGAAATGGGACTGAGCTGCCATGGAAATTTAATAGAGTCATATGCAGAAATTACTGTAAATAGCTGTAGAATTTAATAAGTGCTTTTATGCTTCCTGTTGGGTTATTTTTAACACTCTGGTAGAATTCCATAGTGGGATATGGTTATGTATTAAATTTTAACAGTTGTTTAAAAAAAGAAGCTGTTGAACAGTATCATTTTCTATTAGGTTATACGGGATGCCTCCATCAGGAGCGGTTTTCTGCTTCCAAACAAAGCCTGAACAGATTTGAACACTGTACATGAGCAAAATAATCCCAGCTCAGGGAAGATATTAATGAAATCCAGGCTGGAAATATGTGCAGGAAGCTGCTGTAATGCTTCTATTTCCAACTTCAGTTCACACAGGTGAATTGAAGAGCAAACTAAGGTTCACCACATCCTAATTGTATTTGGGGGCACTGTCAAACCCCTGAACTCTGAGATTTCCCTTAAGGAAATCTTTTTGATTCCTATCTTCTTCCGTGATCAAGGAGAAGTTTTCCTGCAATTTGAGGAGGCTGGATAGATTTCATGCCATTTTTAATCTAACCCAATGTGGTCCAGATGAAAATCCTTCATGAAGTTCAGTGATGAAGCTGGATAAACTTGCATCCTGTAGAATTTATCCTCCAGGAAAACATCTGAGTCTGCTGTGAAGATGTCCCCTGCTTCTATCCTCTGGTTGTGTGATTAATCACTGTGGTTTCTGCAGGACTAACGTGGTCATGTCTCATTAGCTCCCCTTGGCCACCACTCATTCATTAGTCAGGCATCATCAGGCCAGTTCTGGTTTTAAGGACTGCGGGAGGTTTGCACAAATCCTGCCCAATTCTTCCCCGAGTGCTTGGGAATGGTGGTGGAGTTCAAGTCCCTCTGGGAAAGGGGTGAATTGTTCCCTTCACGCTCATGGCTGAGCGTGCCAAGATGAAGAAACGATGAGGAGGTTGTGGTCAGCTGCAAGTGTCATGTCAGCTGCTCCCAGTGTTTGGGGTGGGTAGATTCTGGCAGGATTTAGGCAGGAGAATATTTGCTGATGAAAGAGGAAAACTGAGGAGAAGATCTCCAGGTGAGGGTGTCACCACACCTTCAAGGTGTCACCACACTGTCCCCAAGCCCCGATACATCAGGAGCTGAGTGTCTCCCCCATGGGAACTTCAGTTTTGGGATCTGAACTTCTGAGTTGGCTCCGTGCACCCATTCCCTGCTGTGCTCGTGTGCCATGGGCAGGTTTGGTGCATGAGCTGGAGGTTCTTTAGGCTGGAAAGGAAAGGGCATCATGTGAGAGATGGGCAAGTGCAGGGAGTTGTGTCCAGAGTTTTGACTCTTGCAGGGAGCTGCTCCAGTGCCATGGGCCATGTAGACATTTTTCCTGCTGCAGATCCTGTCTCCATTCATTTCTCATGTTGGGACTACTCCTTCTGACTCCACTTCCTTATCTAAACACGTTGCGTGCTGACGAATCCAGACAGGGTGTTCTCTTTTTTTAGCTCCAGAAGGAAAGGCTCATGAAATGTGTTGCCAGTCTAAATCATTCCATGACTTGCCTACATTTCAAATGAACTGGAGGAATATCAACAAACACAATGGCAGTTCCTTTCCAATTCCATCTCCTTCAGCCAGTCTTTAACCCACTTATCAGACACTTGTTATTACAGAAATAATCAGGAGAAGAAAATACACTGGTGCTGAATCAACACTACTGGGCTTTTTTTGCCCATTTTTCTTCCTCCTTTTTTTTTTGTACTTGTGTAACTCCCTTGGTTTCTGTTGGACACACACCAGCCTGGAATTTCAAAAACACAGCTGGCTAAATCCATCACATCTCATTACAGGTTATCAATTCTCCCGTGCAATAAACACATCTGACAATTAGCAGGGAATTGATGAGTGACTCAGTTTGGGCTTTGCCATTTAGAGGAGATTTTTGTTTCCTATTTGGTGCCTAACAAACAGAGAAGTTTGCAATACAGGCCCCACTTGCAGAAAATGCAAAATGCTGCTAAAGCCATTAGCATTTCTTATAACCAAAATGACAAATGGTCTTTACATTAATCTCAAATAACTTCTTTTAGCAAGGATCAGGAAAGAATTTTCCTCAGAAGGATATTGCTGCTCGAATGGACAGGGGCTTTCATGGGGCTTTCTCGCCTTCTGTGGGATTGATGGGCTTGAAAAAACCATTGGTCTGACTTCCTTTGCTGATTCTTCTGCTAAAAAAAATCATAATATTGCAAAGTCTGCATAGACAAAAGACTGAACCACGCTGTGACTCAGAGTGTCCAGTAAACCCTTTGGAGTAATAGTGCAGTAATTCAGATTTAACTTGTTCAGCTCCATATCTTGCTGCAATTAAACTGGGCTATTGTGGCCAGCTGGCTTTTGTCAATTCCAGCTCTTTATTTGGTGGGGGGAGAGCTGCCAGTGCCAATCACAGCTCTAGAGAAGTCTGGAAATAAAGCCTGAAGGAGATTTTTGAGGAGGGATCTGTTGGTTCCCTCTCCCCTAAGGTGACATCTCCACTCTCCAATCCCCAGGACCTGAGCAGTCCCAGGTGCCCTGTCAGGCACCAGCTCCCTGCAGCATTTCTCCCATTAGGATTTATAAAAAGCTGGATCAGCTTCACTCTAAAAAAGGTCCATTTATCAAGAAAAACATGAGGTACTTCCAGTGCAGCTCCACCACACCGGCCAGGCAGCTTTGATCTCTTCAATGTTCATAGAAAATGGGGCTGATCAGAGGAAGAAACCTCTTTCCTTTTCATTTTTTAAGTACATCAATGTGTTCTTGATCCCAAAATTGTTCTCATGTACTCACTGAAATCACAGTGAGTTCTGTCACAGGACTTAAGTTTTTCTGTTTGTTTGTGTGGATTTGGACTGGTTTGGGTTTTTTTTTGTGGGTATTTTTTCTAATCAAGAGATTTTTTTCTCTTCATGCAAGCTAAATATTTTTCCACTGGCAACCTTGTCCTAACTTTGCTTTTCAAATGCATTTTTCCCTTTGTTTTGTTGCCCTCTGTCCCCAACTGGGGCAGGGATTTATTGTGACCGTGGAAGAGAAGGGTGCAGGTGACACTGAGGAAAGGAAACAGCAAAAGGAGCAGATTGGGTCTGACCAGCAGCATGAAAATGCCCCACACATCCATTAGTGGGTGAAAAAGTTTTATTTGGCGAATCTCCCAGTCCAAATTTCAGGTGGGTTGGGATAGGCTGGGGTTTTTTCCTGTACTTTGGAAGAAGAGCAGTTTAGGATTACAGAGATTTGCTGATCACTGTGTAAGAAGGGAATATTCAATCAGAGTGAGGGTCAGAGTGGTGCTGCCACACCTGGGTGGGGACAGGGGGTCAGGTCTGGTCATGAGGCTCGAGCTGGAGCTTTAGGACACCGCTGTCGGAGATAAAAAGTTGCTGCCTCTGCTCATCAGTGCTAAACGTGAAGGAATGTGCTGGTTCTCCTTGAGACTTCAGGGTGTGTTTCACACTCTAGGCAGGAGATGCAGCCCCCTTTCCCCACAGATCCCCATCCCTGGGAGTGTTCAAGGCCAGGCTGGATGGGGTCCTGAGCAGCCTGATCGAGTCAGGTCACCCCTCCCTGTGGCAGGGGTTGGAACGAGGTGGTGCTTCCAACCCAAAGCATTCCATGATTAACGAGTTATTCCCACGTATCTAAGCCTGGTCTGTGCTTCCTGCAAGGTGACATTCAGCACACAGAAGCTTCAAACAGGATGCCTTGGTTTGCATTTGCCACAGATGCAGAAAACCAGGGGGAGAAAAACACGTGGAGATTTCCTTCAGCTCAGCTGATGCACAGCCACTTGTTAAATCCCAGGAACTCGAAATCTCTTCCTGGCAAATGAACTCCAGCTTTCCACGGGCTGGCAGGGCTTTAGCAGAACACAATGGCACTTCAGAGCACTTAGTGAGGTTCATTAAAAAGTAGGTCCAAATTATATCATGCAGGAAGTACGTAGGATGGAACAAAGAGGAGTGGGTGAAAAGCAGAGGTTCCCAAATCGATGTGTTTTGGGAAAAGCATCTCCAGGTTCCAATAACCGTGTCAGCTGAATCGTTTGAGGTGTTTTTGTGTGCAAAATCATGCAGGAAATCCCAACAAAGCAGAATTTCTCGTAAGACCTCTGGTGCATCAGCCCTGTGGGCTGAGCCAGAAGGAAACCACAAAAACAACTGCTGTCTTTGCTGCACGGCTACTGCGAGCCCCAGGTGGAAGCTGAAGATGAAATGTGTGTGTGAGAGTGTCCAAACCCTGCAGGGCTTTCCAAAACCCTCCCTTTGGATGGAGAAACAAGCACATGACCAGGGACACAGGGTCCCTCTCTAAATGATGCATTGTTCTCTCATCAGCTTGGCTGGAACTGACCCAGTGACTTCATTTATTTAAGAATATTTTCAAACATTTCCTATAGGCCTCGGATCAGGTGTCGCTTTGGAACGTCTTTAAGGAAACTTTAGAGCTTTTATACACTTTCCTGAACAATGGATTCACTT
>NW_008235987.1:2293599-2317871 GCF_000691975.1 Corvus brachyrhynchos
TCAAGGCTTGGTTAAGGAGTCCTATCATTACCTTTTAGAGGACCACAATAATGAAGGTCAAAGGCCAACAACAGCAATACAAGAGGGAAATTTAAGTCAAGACTAAATGTTATTGGTGTCTTCTGAATGTTTGGTGAATATAAGTTAACAGTTGCACTTGATGATCTTAAAGCTCTTTTCCTAAAGGGTTCTCTGATTTTAGGGCTCGCTCTCTCTTATGGGATTGTCTCAAAAAGTCACAGCCTCCCCCTCCTGGCTGGTTTCTGTGCACACTTGAGGTTTTCCCCATCACCAAGGAGGGAAACCTCACCCACTGACCTCATGGATCCTCTGTCCCAGGGGAAAGCAGAGAGGGCAACATCAAACCCCTCAATTCTCTTGCCTGTGGTGTTTCCTCAATGTGAGGAAGCTGAGGGCACCCAGAGCTCCCAGCAAGGTGTGTCAGCACCACAATTTCCCATTTTGGCAGGCACCTCTCCCTTTGCTGAATCCTGGTGAAGTCCTTGGCAAAGGAGCACAACACCCTGGAAGAGTTTTTGGCAAAAACTCCAGCAGAAGAGTGAATTTTCTGGGAGTGAAGGATGTTCTAATATTCTCACTACCCCTTTAGCTGGGTTTCCAGCTAGGAAATGTTCTTGGTAGAAATGCAACAAATTATATATATATTTATTTTATTTTATTTTATTTCTTAAAGTCCTATTGGGAAATAATTTTCTCAGATTTCCTCAGCAGTGTTCATTATCCTGTTTTCACCAGATTATGAAAAAGAGATGCCTGCAATTTCTGGTTTCTTTAGGGGTGAATTTCATCTCTTTTGCAAAGCTTATAATCTACCCAAGTCTGGTTTAATTCCTACCCCATAGTTTTTAAAAAATTTAATGGATTTCATCTTGAAGCAAAATTTCTTGGAGAGAGGAATCAAAAATTCTCAAATACGAGAGGAAAAATGAAAAAAAAATAAAAGAGCTTTGTATGGACGAAAAGTGGGGAAGCAGCACAATAATTGCAGAGTGAAAACAACATCTTCATGCCAAGGATCTTTCTTGTCTTGTTGTCTTCCTCTGCAAAATCTCCAGAAAACTGCTGGCACTACATGAAACTTGCCGTGAGGCCGAGGCCGAAAGCGCTGAGGCTCTGCTGAAATTGAAATCCTGCTCGAGTTTATTTTCCAGGGTTTGTGAGAGCGATTTCCCTTCCACCTGCTGAGCAAACAGGATAGCAGTAAAATATTTCCTCCGAGTGACTCACAAATCTGTCGGAGGTGATGAGGCCCGGTGGGAGCTGCATGATGTCTTAAATAACGATTTGCTTTTCTCCTCCTGGCAAGCGGCACTCGCCGGGCTGGTAACCCGAGCTGCATTCCCAGGCTGTGCAAAAGGGAACCAGGGAATGTTCTCCTGTTGGTTGTTTTGCTCTCAGGTTTCCAGCAGGCATCTGCAGCTCGGTGGGATTTGAGATGCACAAAAAAATAAGGGGGGACATTTCAGAAGTTTAGTGATGTGCTGCTTTTACAGCCTGAATAATTGTCTAATAGTCCAAAATTCCTGCTAGGAATGGGCTCTGCTGCATGGAACATGGGGTTTATCTGCTCAAAAGTTATTTTAGTGGGGCTTTTTTTTCCATTTCAAGGTACTGAAGGGTGAAGGTTCCGCAGCTCTGGGAGCAGGCACCTCCCTAGTGCTGATCTAGCCTGTTGGAACTACGTGATCCAATCCATTCCCAAGGGAAAAACCAAGGGTTTGTGTGGCCCAGCACAGCTCATTTCATGTCCGTCTTGGGGTAGCTCTTCACTGACTCTCAGACAAGGCTACTCCTCCAGCTGAAAGCCAGAAATCCAGGAGGCTCCAGCAAATCTCACCCGGAGCCCTTTTTATTTTTATTTCACTTCCATAAAGGCAAGACACCAACGGAAGATTAAAGTGAATTATTGTGTGCTATGGGTTTCGGAAACATCCTTGTGCTTCCTTCCTAGGTCATGCTCAGCCCCGTGGGTTGGGACTGCAGGCTCTGCTCCCATTCCCAGCCCAGGCCCTTCCCATTCCCATCGCTGCTCTTCCCAACATCCGACCGAACGTGTCACCCGGTGCGTTTCCAAGGGGAAATGATGAACTCCAGCCAGCTATAGAAAGAAATTCTTCCTATTTAAAGACAACCCTGACGAAGCCGAGTGGGAAAAAATGGCTGCAATTAAAATAGGCTGCGCTTTTTCCAAGCAGGTTTTAGTGTTTTCCGTGAAGGATAAAGAGAAGTTTCTGCAGGAGAACATCTGCCATCTTGCTCCCAATAATTACTTTTGAAATTAATATATCCGCTGCTCCCACACTTGAAATTGAATCCCATGTATCCAATGGAAATATTGATTTCTAAATAGTCGGAGTGCGAAATTAAAGTATAAACTGGGGGTGTAGTAAATTAAAGAAAAGGGATATTTAATCACACAGCAATTAATATTTGGGCTTGTATTTAAGTGCTGATCTGAAAACAAGGTGACACCTGAACAGCCAGGCTGAAAACAATTTGGGTTTATTTTCTTTTGTTTCAGAACTGTATTGACGACTGAAATGTTTACATCCTTCTCACTTCCCACTCCTGCTGAAGGTTTTAAACCAAGGTTAAAGAAGAAAAGAAACAACATAAGCAAATTTCAGGGGACATGACTGATTACAAAGCATCTGTAGTCTTTTCTCCCACTCTCTCATAATCTACCCTGGAATATCTCGGTGTTGTTTTCCCTGTGCCAGCAGATTCTCCCTGCATTTGCCCAAAGACATCTGAGTTCTTAACTCACCACTGGCCTCAAGCTGGATGCTGCCTCCAAAGCCAAATGGAACCAGTCCTTTGCCAGTGGGGTCAGGTTTGTTAACAAACTTTAACATTGAAATCCTGGTTTTTCTTTCCCTGAAGTCATCATTTTACCCATGCCATAGGCTGGACTCGATGATCTCAAAGATTCTTTTCCAACCTAGTTAATTCTAGGATTCTGTGATAACACCTCCAGGAGGGGGTTTTTTTCAGGCATCTGCTTGGGGGCTATTCAAGAGAAAGGCTCCAAACCCACAGCAGGAGGTTTCAAGGTTGATTCCCCAACTTGAGGCACTTGGAAAGTTGATGTGAGAGATGAAGCTGTTCCATTCACATGCAGAAAAATCTTCCTCTCGCAAGAAACAAAAAGAAATGCTTTCAGTTTGGGTATTTTCAGCTTCCATGGTGTGGAAGGTGAATGTAACGGGGGGGAAGAGGAAAACTGAGTGAATTCCTACCAGGAACAGCATCCAGAGCTAAAGCTGTCAGGCTCTGGGCTGGGGAGGATGCTCCAACTGACAAGTGAGACTGCAGAACTACAAAGATTTATTGTGCACCAAAATAATTCCTGTGCTTGCTGAGCAGAACTGCTGCCCCAGAGTAGCTGCTCTCGGAAATATTTTCCGTCATGAACTCCAAGTCCCGTTTCTTGCCCAGATTCCATCAGAACAAAGAGCCCCAGGATTTACATGCCTGTCACTTACCTTGGGGGGTGATCTGACTGCCTGAGGTACAGGTTTTGTGAAGACAAGAGTGAAGGGGTACAGGGAAATTGAGGAAATTGAGGAAATTGAATAAATTGAAGAAATTGAGGGAATTGAGGACTGGTCCATCATCCCGAGAGCAGGGATGGCCAGGTGTGGCTGATTTGGCCTCAGCCCTGGTCTGGTGTAAGAGCAGAGCAAGGTCATGTCTCACTCAGGGCTGACAGTGCCCAACATCAACCCCACCAGATTTTTTTTAGACAATTAAAGGCATTTTCAGCAATGTTACATCACTTCCTCGACTTGATAACAGCCTAAACCCAGCAGATTTTGAGTAATGATGGGGAAATTAAAAATCCTCATTCTCTTTTCATGTGCAGGTGCCCAAATTGAATGGGAGAGAATCTCAGCTTCAGAAAAAAGCCATTTTTTTACTGTCAGGCAGTTTCTGACCTGCAGCTCAGCAGCTGGAGAGGATGTACCTAAAAGTCATCACTACCTTGTTGATGGGGATACTTAAAAGTGAAATTAATCTTATCTGACTTCAGGGTGTCTCAAAGTTAGATGAGTAATCCTGGGCTTGTGCCCTGGCCTCCTTTTATATCCACTGAAGAAAACCAGACGTCACCCAAATTTCCCTGTGTGCACGAGTCTGAGGATGAGACAAAAACCCTGGGCTATAAAGGGATCAGAGACAGCAATCCCAGACTGTGTCAGTGGTCTGTTTATAGGATTTCAGGAATAAATCAGGGAAATTATATTGTTGTGGCAATAAAAAACTCCAAATAATGTCCTACTGCCCATCACACATCTCCTGCTGGCAGGGGCCTGGAGAGGACACAAGGGACAGCACCAGAGGATGGCATGGAAATGACACAAGGGACAAATGGCAGAGGCTGCTGCGAGGAACAGGGCTCAGGAAATCATGAATGGAAAAGGAAAATGTGGCTGCATTAAAGGTTGTGGGATAAACGAGTGTCAGGAGAGCTGGAAATGCAGGTGGGAGAGGAATGGTCCCTGCCTTGAGTGGGGCACCAGGACCTGGATCTGGTTGATGGAGCAGGTGCAGAGGAAGGTGTGGGGCAATCAGGGAGGGGCAGAAGAAGCTAAAATAGCTCTGTTTAGGCCAGGAAAAGCAGGAAAATGCTAGGAAAAGGTTTGCTTTCTATAAATAGCCCAGGTAAACCCCCAGGGAAGGGAGAGAGTCATTTAAACTAAAGGACAATGTTGGCCCCAAATCAGACTGGTTGTGAGTAAACAGAAGGGGGAAACATGCAGGAGCTTTCTGAGCATCACAGGAAAGATGTTCTGAAACAACTTTCCAGTCACAGCAGGAACCTGAGCACTTCTAAATCCGTCGGAGCAGGAAATTGGTCTCTGTGCCAAGATAACTGCCAGATCTCCATTCACATTACTCAGGCTTGATTTAATCCTTATTTTGCCAATGACAAATTTTTGCCCTGACTTGGGAAATAGGAGTGGACAAAAACTTGAGAGGCTGTGGTTGAGAGCTTGTCCTAGGGCAGGTCCATTCCTACAGATGGGAATTGGACTGGCATCAGCTGGGACATCCACCAGTGACATCCTACAGCTTTCTAGGCCTCCTTATTACCTCATTACTGCCTAATTCTGTTAATTGGTTTGGGGGTTTTTTTGCTATCTAACCTCATCTCCCTCCCTGCAGTTTAAGTAGATTATTAGGCTGATAATGGCTAATGGGCACTGGCAAAAATGGTGGGATTTTTTTTAGCCTGGGAAATAAATGCCATGAAATCTCCTTGGGAGAAACTTCATATTCAGTCAGCAACTGGTTTGAACATGGAAGTTCAGCAAACAGGGAAACTGAGGAAACTGGGTTCAATTTTCTTGTCCTTTAATTATCCATTTCACACGGCCGCAAACAGAGGAATTTGATAGTGACACAGGAAAAAGCTATGTTCCCACAAAGCCTTTGGTGCACACGTTCCGGTAGCAGTGGGTGAGGATTAACCAGGGTGGTCTCTCATTTTGGGATTAGCCTCATGTGGGAGTTTGGCTTGGCTCTGAACCCAGTAAAAAATCCTACTCTAGCCCACCTTGCAGAGTTGCATTCTCAATGTTACACAGTTGTACCAAACTGATTTCTTTTAAAATCCTTTTATCTGAGGGAAAAGGTGCGAGACTGACACTCACTCCTTAAGTAGTTAATACACCGGGGAAAGAATTTTTCTTGCCATATAGCAGAGATTCTACCCTGTGGCCCTGAAACAAATAAGTGATTTTATTAAAAATACTTCAGTTTAAATAGGAATTCTAGAGGAGACATAGATGCATCATTTCCTTTTTGTTCTTTGTTTCTGCTTGTTCCAAAGACCAGATTCACACTACCTGAATGTTGGGGAAGATGAAACAGGAAAGCCTTATAAATATGATTGCCTGACAAAAGATTTTGGGAATATGAAAACTATAAGCGACATCGAAAATCACCTTTGAGATACCAAGTCTTAGTTACTGAACAACTGGAAAACAATGGTATGGCCGACTGAAGGTAATCCCCTCTTGATTGAACAATACCCTCTCCTTGCAGGCAGGTCCAAGGGTCAGAGCAGACCCTACTAGCTCAGCAGAAGGGGTCCAAAGAGTAGTTTTTAGGAGTTAAGATGTAACACTCTACGGTAATATAAGAACTCTTATAGGCTGTATGTAAATGCTATAGGATTTGTATCTTGTATTAGATTGGTTAGTGACAATTAGAATATTCAGTACAGAAGATGATTTATTGTATTGTAACGAGGACTTCTGCAACACTCTACTTACTCCCTTACCCGCTTACTCTCTTACTTACCTCCTCTTCGCTCACTCTTACTCCACTCTTACCTACTTGCTCTTACTTTTACACTCTTGCTCTCTTGGGCCTGCTCAGAGCTGCCCGCTGCAGCTCTAAGCAGTGCCCCTGTACCCACGCCCTTTGCAATAAACCGCATGTTCCAAGATCTGACTTCAGAGATCTCTCGTCTCCGTCCGTCCCGACCGTCCGACCCACCCCAAGCTCCTACACCTGAAACTTCTAACTTAATCAGTATACCTTTAATCATTCACCACCGAACTGACCAAAGAGCAGCAAAGCAAGAAAAGAGCTTTTTCCCAGCTGAAAATGAGTCACGTGTCCATCTCAGCCCCTCAAATCAAGGGCAGGCAAGGCTGGCACTGAGAGCAGGGAGGCAGCCAGGTTTTGTCCATAAAAGCAGCCTGTGTCCCCACGATGGAGAGCAATAACCCCGTGCTCCTAACTGGGAGAGCAAAGAGAACCTGTGCAAGTTCATCATCATCATCATCATCATCATCATCATCCTCCTCCCTCATGCACCGCTCTGAACCTTCACTCCCAACCACCCCACAGCAGGTGCTTAGCAGCACTTGATGAGCAGCCTGTTTCCTCTGGAAATTCTCATTTAACACAAGCTCCTGTGTCCCAGCAGTTGCCCTGGGAGCCCTCTCCATCTCCCATGTCCTAAAATAAGCCATTTGTGAGAGCAGGAGCTGAGTGAGCTTGGCCACAGCTCCCAGGCAGTGCAGGAGCCCGTTGCCAAACAGGGAGGAAAGTGCATCTGATTCTCCTGCTGAGGCGTCCAAGGAGGGCCACAAAATCATAGCTCGAACTATAAACAGAATGAGTACATTTTGTTCATTTTCCTGTTCTCTGCCTAATCGATGCAATATGAAGAGCTGCTATCAGTGCAGAGTTATACAATCAGATGGCAGCAATAAAAGGAGCGTTAGCAAGTCGGGGCTATCATGGGAGGTTGCCTGCAGGAAGCAGTTATAAAACAAGACCGTTTAGATCTGTTTAGATGAGAACATCAGATTCGTGACAAGGCCATTCTGATGCCTGTCTGCCCACTTAATACTCAGCTAATGGACATCTGCATGGAGATTTACAGGGGCTGCCTGGCCCAGGAGCAGTGCTGAGGGTTGTGGATGCACAGACAGGGCTCTTTGTGCACCTTAAATAAGATGTGTCTTATATCCAGCAATAAAACATCCATATATCCCTGAGTTCATCTTATCTGCGCAATATATCATGTGCAGAACTGAATAATTGTTGTCTGGTTTATTGTTTCCTCGTTCTCTGAGACTCCTGGAAGGTTTTATTGTTCTTTTAGCACAAATCAGACTGCAGGCTCACAGACTTGAGCCTAGGAACACTGTAGAGGGATAAAGCACAAGTTGGGCACCTCCACCAGCTGTCAGCAAGGAGCCTTTGCTGTAAAGTCTTTTGTTCTTTGGTATCTGAAAAGTTCCTGGTTCTCTGATGCTCCTCAGACTCGTTTTCTTCTCTTCCAGACATGTCTCCTCTGGTATCTGCACAATGCACTTGGAAAACCCAGGGACTATCAAGAATGAGAGCAAGGCTTTAAAAACAAACAGACATTTCACCTGTCTCCAATCAGCCCCTTCTCAGGGCTTGGCTTTGATTTCCCCAGTGCAGAGAAGAAACGGAGAGGATTTTAATTTCCTTGGCTCCCCAAAGCAGCATGAATGAGGCTGCAGCCTTGCACTGGCCTTGTGTTATTAATGGGCTCCATGCTTGCAAATGTCTCATTCAATATATTTGCTCCAAGTGCTTCCAAAAAAAAGGGGGAAAAAAGAAGAAAGCAAACCTCAGGTTTCTGGGCCTAATGTATGTGACCTGACAGCATGAATACATTAGATCTTCCCCAGAAACACACAATTCCAGACTGTGCACTGGATCTCCAGCCTTTTTATCTTCATCTGGGCTCTAATCAATGTGCTGGCAACGAGCCCTATTTTCCTGCCAGTCTGGCTCAGGCTCTGTCTCCCTCTGAAAGGGTATGACATGCCTGCTTCCAGAGTGCCTGGGAGCTGGGAATGTGCCTGAGCTCCCTGTTCAGGCACCCCCAGCATCTTTCCAACAGGAGTGTTTGCTTTTCTGCCGAGTTTCTTGGCCCCTCTGTGCCGGAGCCAAGCCTCCCCCAGCCCTCTGCAGGCACCAGGAATTGTGGCTCTGCTGAGGGCTCTGTGCTCCTGTCTCACTGCCAAGGATCTCATCCATCATTTCCCAGTCCTAAAGAAGGGCCCGAAATCCAAACCCGTGGCCTACGAGCTCTCAGCTGTCTTCTTAAAATTCAGGCAGGTCGTGGCATTTCCCCACTTTGTGTCTGGTTTTCCCTTCCCAAGCTCTGGTTATCTGCAAGCCTTTCAGTTCCTAAAAGGAAGAGCTGGTTTGTATTATGGGCCTGGACAGTGTCTAACCCAGGAGGGCCCCCACTTTGATTAGGGTCTCTTGTGACTACTGTAATACAAGCAGTGCTAATAAAATGCATTTGAATCAGAATAAAAGGGCAGTGATACTACTTTTCCAGTTATTTCCTAACTTGGGGAAGCCTGGGAGGTGCGATTGTCAACCAGAGGTGAGGTGGCCCCACTTGACCCATCCCAAGCCTTTGAGCTGTCCTTGCAGTGCCGCAAGCTGAGCTTAGCAAGAGCTGTGCTCATCTGTGCAAAGCCTTCTGTGCACACCCAAATGTGCCACATATTTGCCTTCCCAAAGCTGGACCTGTTTCTGTTAACAGCAATTAATCACTTTAGAGCCAGTCTTTTATTATGATGAACGCAGCAGATGTGTTTCCATTAATAGGTCCCCGAGTGAGCCTTATCCAGCATCACTGATACTTTAAAGAAGGAGATTATGTGGCCTAAACAGACTTTTCATTTGCAGCATCCTCCCTTTTCTATCTGCACTTCCCAGTGAGCAAACAAACCCGAGTGGGAAACTTGTTTTGGGCTCAGTTTCAGCACAGAAGATAAACTTGCTGCCAAACAATGAAATGTGTCCCCTGGTTTAATGTGATTTGTAAGAGCTAAACCTTGTCCCGCTCTGTTTGCAGGGCTCTGAAACCAAGCATCAAACCAAGCACAGAGATGTCGGCACACTGCAGTGGGGACTCAGAGCTCTCTGCTGCCCCAATTAACCCCAATATCTGAGCCAGGAGAGGGCAGGCACCTGGTTCCCCAGGGATGTGTCTGTCTCCACAATATGGGAATTTTTCACGCTGGTTGCCATTAAAAACTCATCACTTCCAACAGTGGCTCAGACCTAGCAAGTCTTTGGGTGCTTATAAAATACTCCCTAATTAATGACAGTAATCATGAGGGTCACCAAGCAGTGCCATGTGAGGTTTCTCATGCCAAGAGGATGTTTTATGTTTTCCAATGTTTTTCCTTTGGAAGGTCAGACTCTGCGATTGCTTTTGCTTCCCTAAACCATTTCTAGAACCAGATCCCTTCATCCCAAATGGCTTCTTCACCCATTTGCTGCTCAGCATTCTCTTTAACATACTGGATTTTTGTCTTTAACTTGGATACTAAAAAGCAGATAATAAAGAGGTTACACTGCTCCTTAGTGAGGAGAGGAGGAAGTTCCTTGTGTGACACAGACAGAAAAACTCCTGTGCATTTCAAACAAGTGCTCTGGGATTCCTAAGGAGCACCCCCACTGTATAAATGTATAATTTTAAAATCCAGAAGGATCATCTCGTAAATTCTATAGCTCCACCTTCCTCATGTCTGTGCAATAAAGGATGTTAAAATATGTCGTGTCTGCAGGAGGGAGTTCAGTCCCTCAGGACGGAGGATTTATCTGCTGGACAGTGACAAAGTGGCCTCAGTCCCAAAGGCAAGATGGGAGTGCAGCCACTGTGAAATCCCAGGGGATTGTTCTACGGAGCACTTCAACTCAGCAGCAGCTTTTGGGTCCCTGCACCAAGTGCTTGAGTTCTGACAGAATGGAAAAAGGATGAACTTTCCTTCACACACGCAGCCAAACAACTGTACCATGAACAAATAGAGATAACTAACGAGGCAACGACTGCCCCCCAGCCTTGTCTCTTTAAACCAAACCAAAACAAAGCGCTGCCTTTTTAATTTGAGCCCAATTAATTTGAATAAAGTGAGGAAATCACATCTGGGCCGTGGCTGCTCGAGAGCTCCTAACCACAGCCTGCGTGAGGTTATGTCAAGGACTTGCTTGTCAGCTTTGCTTTAACTCACATATGGGACCGGGGAGGAAAGAAAACCCAAGAGTTTTTACTTTCTGCAGTAAAAGCCAAACTAACATAAAATGAGATTAATGGCAACAGCAGTGACTGCTTTCATTTCCCAGTGAACTGTCTCAATAGTACCAGTAATCAAGATCAGGTTGGCTTTTGTTTCTTTTTTTTTTTTTTTTTTTTGGATAA
Source organism: Corvus brachyrhynchos (assembly GCF_000691975.1). Taxonomy (NCBI): domain Eukaryota; kingdom Metazoa; phylum Chordata; class Aves; order Passeriformes; family Corvidae; genus Corvus; species Corvus brachyrhynchos. The sequence goes on from NW_008235987.1 coordinate 2,304,344, forward strand.
AAAACAACTTTTCATCAGAGCAAAGAGATACTTAAAATACATAGACACATCTGTTCTCCCATATTAGCAACATTACGTCTTTCTCCATGTGATGCATAATGAATCATCTCGGTGTGTTTTGCTTTATAGTTTTGTACAAATCCAATTCCTTGTGACTTTTACTGTAATGATAATATTTTCCAATTCAGCAGCACCTTTCATTCTGAGTTTCTCAGCACTAATGAGAAGTGTGCTGAACCCATTGAAACAGCTCGAAAAAGGGAGGCACAGCTGTAATTACCAGAAATTGAATTTGTCTCCTAATGGGGAGAAGAGAGGAGAAGAGCACTTACAGCCCTTTTTCTTAGGCAGACATATAATTTTCACTGCATCCTGCTCAAAGGAGCCGGTGTTGTCAGCTCCCTTTGGAATGCTTGGAAACATAAGACTTGGAGCACCTTATAATTTGATCTTTTGTTACTTCTTAAGATTTAAATTATGTGGATCGTGCACTCTGAGCAGGTCATACTTATTCAAGCCACTGCTGGCCCTGTGTGATGAAGGTGGGGCAGAGGTTCTCCATCCATCCATCCATCCATCCATCCATCCATCCATCCATCTATCCATCCATCCATCCATCCATTTTTCCATCCATCCATCCATTTATCCATCCATCCACCCATCCATCCTTCCACCCATCCATCCACCCATCCATCCCTCCACCCATCCATCCCTCCACCCATATATCCATCCACCCATCCACCCATCCATCCCTCCACCCATCCATCCATCATCCATCCATCCATCCATCCATTTATCCACCCATCCACCCATCCATCCCTCCACCCATCCATCCCTCCACCCATCCATCCATCCATCCATCCATCCATCCATCCACCCATCCACCCATCCACCCGTCCATTTATCCATCCATCCATCCATCCATCCATCCATCCATCCATCCATCCATCCATCCATCCATCCATCCATCCATCCATCCATCCATCCATCCATCCATCCATCCATCCATCCATCCATTTATCCATCCATCCATCCATCCATCCATCCATCCATCCATCCATCCATCCATTTATCCATCCCTCCATCCATCCATCCATCCATTTATCCATCCATCCATCCATCCATCCATCCATTTATCCATCCATCCATCCATCCATCCATCCATCCATTCTCATCCATCCATCATCCATCCATCTATCCATCCATCCATCCATCCGTCCATCCTTTGGAGAGATGGTGTTGAGACACCAAAATGAAAATCCAACATCTTCTCCCTGCTTTGTTGCCCTTTGGATGCCCTCAGGGACCACGTTTGCCTTCATGGCCTTGCTCAGAACGGCTCTGGCTTTTCCTGATACTCCCCCTGGCCCAAAATTGGATCAATTTTTTCTTTTCCTTCCCCATGGCCACTTGGGAAAGGTGATCTGAGATCACTTTTCCCCAATGAATTTGTTAAACTGCACTAATCCCCAGCTCAGATGTGCAGGATTAGAGGGGATTAACTCTCCTAAGGAGGTACCAAACCGTATCTGAACGCTTCCAGCCAGTGGAAAACCTCAAAACTTGGGACACCTACGTGGGGTTTGTCGGAATTGTTAACCTCACTTGGCAGCACTAATTAACATTTCCTTGAAAGACAGAGATCCTGAGACATCAGACCACGTGTCTGAAATGCTGCTTGAGGACACAAGCCTTGTTTGTGTTTGCTTCCAACATCCAACGGGAGCGAAGGAATGTTTTCCACAGCAAGGAATGGGCATGATGGCTCTTTATTTTAAAAAATAAAACAAAAAAAAACAAAAGAGAGAGAGAAGAAAGAGTAAAAATTCTTGATTCAATTAAGTTCTTAGTCATGTAAATAGCTGGGAGTTTCCAGAAAGTAATGTCTTTATAGCAGGATGCCAATGCGGTGTATAATTAAAATGTAAAAAATGTAGGAAGTTGGCCAAGCCTTTGATTACAAACAAGATTTTCCTAACCCGCCCATGACTTGGCATTTTGATCCTGAAATTTATCAACAGGAAAAGGTGATGATTTCTTTTTCTGGACTGAAATGGAAAATAAGTTAGTTTGTAGAGAAATAAATCTCGTTCACAAACTTTATTTGCTCATTACAAAAGCTTTTAGGATTTGATCACACTTTAGAAGGAGAAGGATTTTCTGGAAAGGGGTTTTGTTTCCTTTGATTGCTTGCTTTATATAATAACTGCTTTCTATTGTATAATATGAAAGGCAATGCAAAGCAAAGAGCTTTTACATAACAACCATTTAATTACAATAATTCAATTCAACTTTACCAGGCTGTACGAAAATGATAACAAGACTAAGCCTGACACTGGCAGCAAATATCAGTGTTGAGCACAGAGGAATCCCGAGACCTCATGGAACACTCTCCAGTGTTTTAACCAGCAGCCCTAGGGAACTGCATTCTCAAACCTTGGACAGCTATGTCATCATTCACACTCGACACTAAACTGGAAATTAAATAATACCATTGGCAGAAGGTGGTTGAATGAGTTGACAAATGGGGTTTAATGGCACAATATAAGTGCAGAATCATCAAGCAGGGTCAAGCAGTGGGAACCACATAATGTCCCACCCAGAACTTCTAAGCCGAGTCAGAGCTTTTCCAAAGACTTTCAGCACTGAATAAGGATGAAATTTAAAATTTGATATTGTCTCTTGCTTTATTACACTTACCCTTGTGTTAAAACAGCCTTTAACTGGAATGTTGTAAGCAATAAATATTGCTGCACAAAGCAGAAAGGGTGAACAGCAAGGAAAGGCTTTTTAAACTCTAAATTTTGCTTATTGTACAGTTCCTTGGTATGGTCAGGTCTTATGCAATTGGCAGAAAGCTCAATCCATCTCTGAGAGGACTTTTCTACCTGAGCTCTCCAGCGTCCTTTCACCATGGATCTCCAGCAGAAAAATACCTTTTGCCAGTGTTTACTGCTCAGCCCCATGAGGTGCAAGTGAGGAAGAGACCCAATCAATAATAAAACCCACTCTGAGATGAACATCTTGGCCAGCTGGGGAATTAATCCTCCAAATGGTCACTCCTGCTTCCCCTGTTGGATCCTCCCACATGAAGGAATGAGGACAAGTTGGACAAAAATTTCACCCTCCTCACTGCAGAGTGGGAAGTTTCAGCACCCCTAAAATACCCCAAATTTACTTCAAAGTAGGAGCCTCCAAATGTCTGATCTCCAGTGCAGTCTCAACTCAATGCCTTGTTGATCATTTATTTTGCTTTGTAGCACTCTGTGGAGTCCAGGCTTTATATTTTAAGCCACAAATAGGTAGGATCCATAAAAGTTCACATAGCATGTGGTCCCTGATTAGTCGTTCCCAAACAGTTGGGGCTACAGATTTTCTCATCCAGGTGTCTTTAGTACGAGGCACATTCCCCTCTCTTTTTTCACTGTGATTGCAACGCTTGAATTTTGCAAAACACAAGCTGTGCAATTTCATCAAAATGTATTTCGTATGAGGCAGCCGAAAAGTGACTTTATGCCAAGAAAATGCAAGGAGAGAAGAATTCACAAGTCATATATTGTGCAGCTACACTTCTCAAAGGGTACTTGTGTGTTTTAGTGGAGCACCAAGCATGTTCGTGTCTTTTATGACAGAATAAAGCGTTCAGCAGCCCATGATACAACAATTCAGACCGTTGGCAGCCGCCAGCCAGTTTCCACTTCTTTGAGTGCAAGATTCAGGGTGTGGAAACTTTCTACTTCCTTGGAAACTCTTCTGAAAACGGGTTTTCACTCAATTCAGCCTCTAAGTGTTTAAGAGGTGACTGAAATTCTGAAAGTGGACGGGCTGTTTTAGTGCCATTGGCAACCTCGGGAAGTTTCTCACTATGTGAAGGGGAAGGAGGGGAGAAAAGTGGGGGAGAAATCTGCGCTATTAAAAATCGAACCCAGGATTTTCAGCGAGCACCTTCTCTCCCTCCCCTTCTCTCCCTTTGAAAAGCAGGAGGTGAAAATAGCAGGATACTTTTCACTTCCATGTATTATTCACCCTCTGCATCAAAATTTCTACCCCTGCACTTGCAGCTCCACTTTCTGCTGTTGCTCAGAGCTGCTGATTCAGTGAGATTGGCCAAAGCCTTGATCTAACCCAAAAAACTACACTTGAGAAAATTCCCACCATTGTCCAAGCAGCAGGGAAGATTTTACCTAAATATACGTCATGGCTCGAAGGATATTCCCAGTGAAAGTAGGGATGGGACATGCTTTATGGATCTGGGATAGAAGATCCCACTGGATGGGACTGATTTCACCCAAGTTTATCAATATAAAGTTAAACATCTATTTAAAGCCCATTTCAAAGCCTCTGGAGTCACTGGTCATGGGAGCTGGCTGTGTCAGAGGGTGATTCACCCCATCCAGGCATGAATCACCCTCTGGATGCTCCTGCCATTCCCTGCTGCCACAGGCAGAGTGTGCATGATCCAGGGGGCTCCAGAATGGAGCTGGCACAGGCTCCTCTCCCCACACTCCCTGGTGTGAGCACAGGAGGAGCTGTGGGTGCTCATCCTATCTGATGTGTCATAGAGCAAAGAGATTCGCAGAAATAACAGAGAATCATGGAATATCCTGAGCTGGGAGGACCCATAAGGATCATTGATCCAACTCCTGGCCCTGCACAGACACCCCAACACTCCCACCCTGGGCATCCCTGGCAGCGCTGTCCAAACGCTCCTGGAGCTCTGGCAGCCTCGGGGCCGTGCCCATTCCCTGGGGAGCCTGGGCAGTGCCCAGCACCCTCTGGGGGAAGAACCTTTCCCTGAGATCCATCCCAACCCCCCGACACTTATTTTTCTCCCTGGTAACAGGGAAAGCTTGTGAAACCCATGTTCTAATCCATAGCTCCATTGCTTTATCCACAGCTGGCTGGAGAAAACTTCTATCAGTGATTTGATCTATTTTTGTGTAGTATTAAACAAGATGGTCATAAGCCTTTATGAGCTTTCTGCCAGGATAAAATAGTCCAATTTTTGTCTCCACTTCACTTTGGTCTCTAAATCTTGTCCTGATCTCCCTATTTTTTTTTTTCCACTCCCCTTTTAGATCTCGACATTCCTTACCTTTGGGCAACCTTCATTATACAAGAAAAAATTAGGACTGAACAAACTAACCTTGGCGTAGTTAAAGACATAACTCTATTCCCAATGGAAATATCTGAAATTCCTCAGCAGCACCATGAGAAACTAATCTTGAATGTGATCTGATTTCAGAGCATGATTCATGGTTTCTGACTCAAGAGAAGTTGTTGATTACGGTTTAGGTGTCTCATCTTACGCAGAGACACTTTTTATTTTGAAACTTTCTAACTAAACAAACTCTTTTTTCTTTTCATGTTGTCAATATATTATGAATCTTCTTAACTGTGGACAGAATAACATGTGGAAAATTAACATTTCTCACTGAGCAGCCAAAGGAGACAAGGCAGTACCCAAAGCACTGCAGGGAGTCTGCCATGAAGCTCTTCCTGCGTGGATTTAGGGACAGCAAAGCCTCCTCTCAGCTGCACGCTTTGACCTCTGCTTTGTGTTGGCTACATAATTTTTTGCCGTTGCTGCTTTTTCATGGGAGTTCTTGGAACAGCCTGTGCATTTCTCAGGGCAAGGCTCCTGCACGTGCCATAACACAGCATTCCCAGTGTCCATGGAGGGACTGGGCCATAACACAGCATTCCCAGTGTCCATGGAGGGACAGGGCCATGACACAGCATTCCCAGTGTCCATGGAGGGACAGGGCTATAACACAGCATTCCCAGTGTCCATGGAGGGACAGGGCCATAACACAGCATTCCCAGTGTCCATAGAGGGACAGGGCCATGACACAGCATTCCCAGTGTCCATGGAAGGACAGGGCCATAACACAGCATTCCCAGTGTCCATGGAGGGACAGGGCCATGACACAGCATTCCCAGTGTCCATGGAGGGACAGGGCTATAACACAGCATTCCCAGTGTCCATGGAGGGACAGGGCCATAACACAGCATTCCCAGTGTCCATGGAAGGACAGGGCCATGACACAGCATTCCCAGTGTCCATGGAGGGACAGGGCTATAACACAGCATTCCCAGTGTCCATGGAGGGACAGGGCCATAACACAGCATTCCCAGTGTCCATGGAGGGACAGAGATGCTTTTCTGTCCCAGGGGAGGTTCTTCCTGGTCCTCCCTGGGATTTATTCACACACTGGGCTGGTCTGTTTGGGGAGCTGAGTGTGTGGCTGGTCACTCATTCCGCAATCCCAGTGCTGTGTTTGCATTCCTACTCCCAGATGCCCATCACTTGAAAGATTTCCAAGAGATTTTTTTCTTGTTTGGTCATTACAGGGAATTCCTTCAGCACAGTTCCCTCCTGGTGTTTGTGGGACTTGTGCTTTTTGGTGTGAACGTGGCCAAACCAGGATACAAAGTGAACAGAAAGCAAATGCAAACCCAATCCTGAATTTATCCTAATTTGCTTTTATCCTAATTCACATTTCAGCTGTCCCTCTGCCACCAGCAGATGGAAATGGGAGGGAACTGGTTTGTCCTTGCATAGTGGCCCTGCCACAGTGGGGACACATCTCGTGAGCCACCTCTGAGCTCAGGCACCCAAAGCAGGCGGATGTTGTCTAAGCTGAGCTGAGCTGAGCTTTAAAGCAGACGCTGGGAGCCTGGGATGCCTCTGCCTCACAGCTGGGAGAGAACAAGGATATTAAATTATGGATATTTCACTATTGTTATCAACAGCAGCACAGCCACACTCGCTGTTGTCAGAACGCTGCAGCGGGAGGAAAGACTTTTGAATTATTAATTCCTGAGGGCTAATTAATAGGAAGGATGCTGGGAAAGTCAGCAAGCAGAAGTTCAAAGCCTGCATGTTTGTGAACCTGGCCTGGGATTTCAGGCAGCCAATGACACCCTTTGACATCACACCCACATCCAAACAATGCTCAAATAATGACACAAACACACCAACCTGGCACTGCAGAGCCTTTGTTAGCAGCAGAAGGCAACTGAAAGAATTTGATTTATAATTGATTACCAAAAAACAACAACAACAAAAAAAATAAACCAAAAGCTTCTTGCCAGCTGTGTCCTCTCCCTGAGCCAATTCAGTGCACGATACAGAGCAGATTGCCTAGGCTGAATTTCTCATTTCAGACTTGTCTTTCTTCTGCCACGTGCAGCTGAAATCCAGTTGAAGATGTTGTTTCTACGAGGCAAAGATGTTGCTGCAGTTATTCCCTTTTGAACCTGCTGGTTCTGCCTCCCAGCACAGCCCTCACCCTGGCCCCGCCGTGTCCTGCCTGCAGCATCCCCTCTCTGCTGGCCCTGCACCTGGCCCCGCGGAGGGATGGACTGATGGGATCCCCATTCCCACACTTCCCAACATCCCTCTGCAAGCCCTGAGAGGGACAAATGCAGAGCAGCTGCCAACTGGCCTCACTTTTGGAGGGCTGATATCCAGTTGGCATCCAGAGGGCTCCTTGCACTGGAACAGGAAGCAAACTCCCTGCTGCAATTACCCTCCAATTTCTGCTCTTTACCCCAGGAATAAACTCATTGCTGCTGTAAAACCCCCCTCCCACCTGGTCCAGGAGGAAAGCATGGAAGGCAGGAATGTCAGCCAGCTGGTCAGTGGCCAAATAACTGGCCAGTGGCCAATTGGCATCCCATGTTTTACTCTCAGTGGAGGAAGGCTCACGGGCCTGGCTGCAGATCACCTGCCTGGCATTTCCTCCTGTTTATCCTACAAAAACCCCAAATGTCACACCCTAAATCAGTGTTTCCTTGGTGGCCTGGAAGACATGTGGTAACCAGGACAGTTCTTCATTCTCCCACTGAATAAAGTCAATTTATTTGAGAGTTAGGAGCGGGGCCTGAAAGGGGAATGCCAGCAAGATGGAGAAGGGTTGGATCATTCCCATGGGGATGCACAGGGGACATCTCTCAGTGACTCAGCCCAAAATGTCACCTGCCGCTGTTTATCTTGAGTCTTTTTCCTTCTTCTTTTTTATTTGCTTGCAGGGAACACAGCAGGGGATGGTCCCAGCCACGGGTGTGTGCTGGGCAGGCTGGGGGTTCACCAGCCAAAGAGAAAAATTCCTGAAGTTCTTCATCCCTGCCTTGGATTTGCTGCCATTGATTGTCTCTGAATCCTTTTGGGAAGGAGCAGGCTGGTTGGTGAGTCCAGCTGCGAGCAGAATCCTGCATCCCTCCCAAATTTCCAGCAGTTTTACATCCCATGCAGGGCAGCCAGCCTGCGTGGAGCCAGTCCACCTCTGGAGGAGGATCCTGAGGGCTGTCTCTTAATTGCAATGCACTCCATAATCACTCCTCTATTTCTGCCTTTCTAAATTCTGCTCGCAGTGTTAAAGCCAATTTTGGGCATGGCAGTAAATACCATTTGTTTTTCCCTCTAAGTGTTGTTATCCCAGCCAGGAGGAGTGACAAGGGTGATTCACCACGGCATTTGGCAAAACATGCCGGGAAAAGTGTTTGTCTGAAAAGCTGAGGAACCTTGACCCAGGAGAGGTGACAGGATCCTTCAGAGCTTCTCAAAACTTGTAGGAATGGAATATTCCAGCACGAGTGGACAGTGATAAGCAGCAGAAAGCAGCTCGCTCCCGAGCTGTGGAGTGCTCCACTCTGGCCTGGCAGATATTAGCAGCCGTATCGAGTTGCATGCCTGACTTTTCCTCTTTTTCCATGAGGAATGAGCCTTAGCTCAGCAGCTCAGGTCCCCACGCTCAGCCCCTACTCCAGGCTCAGCTTTAACCTGGGGCTGCCCCACGGAGGGGTCCCTGTGTCCCTGGCCCTGGTCCCATTTGTCCCCCACGTCTGAGGCAGCAAAGGACACATGGAGGGTGCCTGTGGGCAACAGAGTTGCTCCTGATCCAGTGGGAAGGATGCAGCAGGGCTGCGCTGGGGTTAGGGGTGAGCTGGAGAGGGCTCTGTGTAAAACAACGTGGAAGTGCAAGAATTCACCAATTCAGTGTTTCTACAGAGCATTTCAGCCCTTTATCATCAGCCCTTCAGAGTGGGTTGGTAAGGGAGGCAAAGGAGGGGAGGGCAAAGCCACAGCTCCTAAACCCTCATCCTGTGCATGCACCCGCTCCAGGTAACCCCAGCACATCGTGGATGAGGACACAGAAACCTTGAAACTGGGAAAAGGTAATTAAGAAAAAAAAAATTTTTAAAAATCTTAATTTCCCAACCTAATTAACCCTAAAAGTGCCTCTGCCTCCTTGTCTCACTTGTTCTTAAAGCTTGCAAACACCTCCACCTGATACTTTTTCTTCATCAAATGTCTGTGTTCCACTTAACCCCCCCAAGACCCGTGTGCAGGACTGGGAAGGGTAATAGCAAACAGATTACACACTTAGCAATAGACTAAGCACAATTAGGCCTCACATTCCTCTCACTCCTATAAATAACTCTCAGTTTCCTCTCTGTGTCTGCAAATTTCATTAGTATGATGGAAAGAAAAGGAAAATACACACACACACACACACACACTCACACACCCCAAGCTCGCTTTTCTTGCAAAGCCCAGAGTTGATCTCTCAAAGGCTTTGTTCAGCCTGGGGGAGGAAGGGGGGAGTTAAACCCACACCCCCACCAAGCCTTGGGCCATGTGTTCCTGGCCATGAAGGGGAAAATTTTCTGCAGATGGTTGAGGAATTCACCTGCAAGAAACAACAGAGAGGAAAAATATCCCCCTCTTTGCTGGGCTGTGAGTGCAACCTGCAGCTGTGGGGTTTTGGGGCATCATCACCTCTGCTTGTCCTTGACCCCAGCAGAAGGGTTGGTGTTACTCCCAGGGCAAAGCCATCTCTCCAACACCTCCAGAGTGTGTTCTCTTCAAGACCTCTGCCTGGGTGGGAGTGCTCCCAATACTGGGATTCAGGTGTGAATTTCAACAAGTAGAGATGGAAAATTGAGAGGATCCTAAAGGCAGTGAAATTGGGAATTTCATTCTCTACAAAGGACACAGCTGTTCATTGAACATTCAAGGTTTGCAGGTCTTCATCATCTTCCCTTCCCTCGGTGGAGACCCCTCAGGTAACCTCTAAGTGCAGGTAAATACAGGCTGCAGTTGCAGGGGGGACAAAATTCTTCTGCCCATGGGACCTCAGCTAAGTTATTAAGGAAAAAAAGAAGATTCTTAGTAACTGTAGAGAGAATAGGATTTTAAAAAAGGGGGGAAAAAAGGTCAGGCTCAGACAGGAGTGTAAAAACCCTTGGAAACCTGCTGTGGTCAACATTGTGATTGAATTTATAAAAGTTGGAGGTGTTTCCCTGGCTCTCAGGGCTGGACTGGCTGCTTTGTCCAGGGTAACTTCAGATATGGTAACTTCAGATATATGAGGTGCAAGGCAGCCTGGGCAAATGGAGCTCTGGCACCTGGAAATGTGAGAATGTGGGAACTCAGGGAATATGTCCCATGAAAGGGCACCTGAAACTCTGCACCGACATAAATGTTAATTGTTAATGGCTCTTGTAAAGTTTGGCAAGAGAGAACTGGAGAGTTACACCAGGAAAAAGCTCTTGAAAGACAACATCGATATTTTTGCTGGGCACAAGCTCCCACTGTGCAAGGACGAGCTGTGTGGAGCTGTGACCACATCTGCCACTGCCGCCTGTGCCACATCGCCCCTGCTCTGCAGCAGCAGTGACAGCAATGGCACAGCCAATGCCACCATCCCCTCAGCCTGGATTTGTTAACCTGGCTCTGCTCTTCTGGGCATACTCCTCCCTAAGCCATGGCACAGGTGGGAAAGAAATGAGGTGCTGAGGGATTTTTCCCCTTAACAGCAGAGACATCTCTATTTTAACTTCTCTCTGCTCTCATCTCAGTTAGTATTCCCAAGTATGGTGCATAAATAATAAAACCTGTGCAGTTCCATGGATTGTTTTCTCTTTTTTTTCTAGAAAAGGTTTTTTCCCTTTTTTTCCCCTCCCTTCCCACACCTTTCTCCTTTTGTCTTCTGAATAAAGACCCTATCAGAAATGATGGCCAGCCCTCCAGGAGTAATGAGACAAAGATGATAAAGCAAACCTCAGAGGAGGAAGAGTTGGCTGTTGCAGCAGCCTTTTTGCATTTGTAGGGCCAATAGAAAAGCCAGGGCCTGTCAGGCTTGTGAAGCAATCCAGGAGACATTAAAAGATCCTGCACCAGCTGAATATAAGGCCCAGACAATTGTCTAAGTCTACGTTTAGGTGCTGAACTGGGAGGCACCCCAAGCATCTGTACGTAGATGTTGACAGACAAACCCTTCAAGTTGTGTCAGTGTTTGAATTCAGGGCTCCTCCTGAAACCATTGCGAGCCCCCAAAGGGGAGCAGTTACTCACCGATCTTCTCCCTTTTTGGTCTCCCACGTCAGAGCCTCAGCGACCCAATTTGCTCCTTGTGCCGTTATCTGTCTCCGACCAGAAGAATTTCATTAAATTCCTACTGAAGTGCAGTAATTGCCTGGCTTTTCTTGCCGCCTTCAGCCCATTGTTGTTTTAGTCTCCAGTGGCTGGAGGATGCTGAGATGGAAAGATCCAGATGAATCTAGGGAGTTAAAGGCCAGGAGAACCCATTGTTCTGACTCGACATTTAATGAGTTCTCCCCCAACCCATTACTTTGCCTCATCTCTTCATTGCTATCAGCAGAAAAGTGCCTGCAAATAATCGTGTCCCAGTCCTACAGCCCACAATGAGCTCATCCCAATGCAAAAGAAATGTTATCTTAATGTGTTAAAAAGCCAAATTGCTGTCTGCCTTTGAAATGGTGTAAAATCCCAATCAACAGCATTGAGCCAATTAATCACTTGGGAAGCCATACTTGTTATTATTAGAATGGGGAAGAAGAATTGAAGATAAAGTTCGATTCTACACAATGGAGACTTATTGTAGAGAGAGAGAGAGCCCTGCCTGCTAAAGAGCTAGTGCCAGGTTTTATGAGGAAACACTTTATATTTCCCCTCCCTTGAAATCTGGGTGCACTTTTCCCAGGTCAGCTGGAAAGAACAGGTTCGAAGTTGTCACTCAACACTCGTGGAGAGGAGCCCTCCCTTTTCCAGATCCAGAGCAACATGGAATGCTCACTGATACTGTCTTACATCACAGAGTCATGGAATGGGTTGGAAGGAACCCTACAAATCATCCTGTTCCATCCCTGCCATGGGCAAGGACACCTTCCACTGTCCCAGGCTGCTCCAAGCCCCATCCACCCTGGCCTTGGGCGCTTCCAGGGACCCAGAGGCAGCCACAGCTGCTCTGGGAATCTGTGCCAGGGCCTCCCCACCCTCCCAGGGAAGGTGGAAGAAAGAAAGGGGACAGGAGGACCTGGCTGTGGGGGACAGAAGGACACAGACGGGAGGACACTGTGAGTCCATGGGTTGCACATCCTGATCATCACTAAAAGCCCTCCTGGGATGTTCCTCCCACAGCAATGAGACGCCCAAAGTGAGATCTGAGCTGGGCCTGGTTGAGTGTTGGGTCCATGGTTTCAAAGCTGGGAAGTTTTCCAGCTCTAGGAGAGAATGTCAGCTTCAGTTCCTGACAGGGTGAATTTTGCTGCTCACTTGTTTCCCGGATCTCCAAACTCCGCTGTCGGTCAGACAGGAAGGTCCCTCGTGGTGCAGAACACATGTTCATCCTCTCCTGTGGCTAAAACAGATCCTTATTCATTCACCTGACTCCTGCTTTGGCTGGATAAAGAGGATATTTTTCCTTCATTTCCCCTGTTCATTGGTGCACTCAGGTACGTTCCCATCTTTTCCACCCAAGGAAAATTGAATCTCCAAAGCCCATCGCCATTATCAGCGTTAAATCTTCCCTGACATAGATCCACTTTATTGCATTTTATTAAAACACATTGGTTCTCCACTGAAGCACTGAAAAAGCCTCTCCCTGGGAAACTCAATCTTTTTCAGGAAACCAAAATTCTGTTTTGAGCAGCCCGGAACAAATGATGGCAAAGCCTTGTTTCATGGGATGTAAGTGAAAGAATATTTTCACTAAATGTGAGAAGATGCACAAAAAATCAAAAGTGAATTTTTCCCATGGTGATTGTGGGTCCACAACAGGTTATATCCAAAATAAGACTAGAAAGGCATTTTAGGCCACCAAACCCATGTGGGTGCTGTGGTCCATGGCTCCAGGGGGATATTCTCTATGAAGGGATCTGGAGTTTCAGAGCAGTTTGGGCTCCACTGAAGCAATGGATGACTGGCATTTAAGTTACCTACTTAAATTAAAAAGTATGAAATTAATAAATTAATGTTTATTAAGTGTGTAAAAGTTAATACTATTTTTTATATAAAACCTTATCAATTAATTAAAATATACTAATAAATTTGAGAAGGCTGATGGGCTTCTTCACTTACTCTTTCCTCATGGGCCTGGGATGGGGCCATGCCAAGGTCTTTTGAATGTGGTCAGACTCTCAGGCTGGTCCATGCTATGTGAGGGCAGAACATCCTCAGCAACAGCAACGGAAACACCAAAAAGAGTTTTGGCGGTTT
>NW_008235987.1:2317899-2319261 GCF_000691975.1 Corvus brachyrhynchos
ATTCCTGCTCAGCACCTAAGAGTGTAAAGGCACGGAAAAGCTGCTCTATAGAGGAAGGGAAAGCATCCTTTGTTGTTTGAGTTTGTCCTGAAGAGCCTCAGTAAAACCTGCTCCTTCTGATGTTCCACAGTGCAGCTGGAATTTGTATTCCCATTCCACGAGGCAGCCCTAAAGACAGGGAATCCTGTGATGAGTTTTCTCCTCTAGAAAGCCACCAACAGGAATGTGAAATAAAACTCTGTCCTCAAGAATGTGCCCACTTCATAGAAATGAAGAAGCAGAGTGACCGGAATCATTTACTGAGCTCTGGTGGCCACAGCTTCATTCTCACACATGAGGAAAGGGCTTGTCAAAGGTCCCAACTCCTGCTGACAACTTCTGGGAGCGTTTTTCCCTTTGCCTGTTTTTGGGAAGCACAAAATGGGAAAAAGAGCCAAAGGTCTGTCCACAGGCAATGGAGAGAGCTGGGAAATACAGGACCATTTTTTCCTTTTTTCCTAGAAAAAGGTGAATTCTGTTGTGAAGGATAAAATCCCTGCCACCAAACTGTGACGTCATCATTGTCCCTGCTCTGGGGCATCCCCTGTGTGTGACACACGGTGTGGTCCTTGTCACCTCCCATGAGGATGATGTTGGAGCTTACAGATACTTTCGGAACACAAAACACTTCCTTGTGAGGTCTTAAGCTGCCTCTGCCTCCAGCACTGCAATCAAAACAAAGGAAAGTAATACTTTTGTTTCACTAATCTTCTGTAGACTTGGTAAAACATATAATAGCTTCCATTAAGCCCGAGTTAGTTAATTACTAGGTAGGAAATCCAATATCTTCTCAGGGTTATTTTCCAGTTGTCATTTTGCAAGAGAATTTTTGCTTTGACGTCATTGCGAGACAAAAAACACTCTGTGGACAAAAGAAACCACAAATCGGGGGAAAAATACATCAATATTGTTTTTCTTATAGCCTGCAACTCGTTGGGTGGAATTTTGTGCAATATCGTGATCCTGCCTCTGGCAAAACTCCGTTTTCAACCCAAATGTGTGCAATAGCAGGAGACAGCTCATGGAGCCATTCCTGGACAATCTTTGCAGATCTTGCAGGTCCTTTCAGGGCCACCTTCGGGTGCTGACCAACACTGCTGATCACTCCACACTGAGGAAAAAATAAAATAAAAATATAAATGGACATTTTCATGTTGGAATTCAGCACCAGCATTTAATTAATGTCCCATAAATTCCGTTGCATCCTCACACAGGCATAAATCAGTTCCACGAGCTTCCTTGGTTAACAAGGATATTACCATTACCAAGATGCCATCCTTGGAACAGGGAGGTAATTATGCTCATTACTATTAATCTGATCAC
>NW_008235987.1:2319284-2319908 GCF_000691975.1 Corvus brachyrhynchos
TGGGTCAGCAGGAGCTGAATTAAAATGCAAACTGATTTTAGCAAGGTTTCTAATCTGATTAATTACTACTCAACTTATTATTATTATGTAAATACAAAGCCATAAAAGCACCTATCAAACCAAAATACCTGGTCATTTGTCCTGCATGGTTGTGTGGAAGTGCTGACTGCAAAAGTTCCTACAAAAAAATCCCGTATTCTGTTGGAATCTGCAAGGCTGAGGTGGAAGTTAAATATAATTTAATGTTGGGGGGGTTTTCTCGTCTGGAATTTTGTTTTGGAAGAGAACCTGAGGGAAAAAATTCTGACAATGTCAAAATATTCTGTTTTGACTATTTCAGAACAAAATGTTTAGAGTTTCCTTTTCGAGATGGATTTTGTTTTGGATTTTTTGGTTTTGTTATATTTTTTTTATAATAAATACATTATATTGTATTATAGAAAGAAAAGTTCGAGAGCCATAATGTAAAAAAAAAAGATTTTATCTACAGAAAACATTTTCTGGATTCTTCCTGTGGAAAATGTGACTTTGGAGCTTTGCACAGACTCTGGTTTGTAACAAAGGGCTGGAGGCTGTGTTGGCCTTGAAGGAGGCAACAGAGAAAACCTGGCCCCATTTTCATAG
>NW_008235987.1:2319933-2363571 GCF_000691975.1 Corvus brachyrhynchos
AGATCCATTTTTATCATACTTCCAGCTTGGATTCAAAGCTCCTGGTGCTGTTTTATGAAAGGTAAATTGATGGAGAGTGGCACATTTGCTTCCAGCCCTTTTCCCACCAGATTCCTCCAGACTTACAGGCAGCGATGACAAATGATGGAGAAATAAAAAAAGCTTATGGACTTGTCCCCATCCCATTATGATGGGATCCTTCACCACCCTGTCAGACATTTGTGACACAGGTCAAGGAGAAGGGAATTCCCTCCCAAGGAGACCCATTACAGTTAGAACAACTTTTCAAGGGCATTAATAGAATCATTATGCTTTGGGTGGAAGAGACCTCAAAATTCATCCCATCCCCTGTCGCGGGCAGGGACACCTTCCACTATCCCAGGGTGCTCCAAGCCCCATCCAACCTGGCCTTGGGCACTGCCAGGGATCCAGGGGCAGCCACAGCTTCTCTGGGGACGCTGTGCCAGGGCCTGCCCACCCTCCCTGGGAAGAAAAAACTTTAATCTTGTTCCCTTTGCCTTCTCATTGCTCCTTATTTAAAGGGTTAAATGTGTACTTTGGACCTGCTCCCTCTGGCAAACAAAATGCTAGCACTCCCTGGGCTGAAAGGAGATGTGTTATATTAATAAAATTATTTTCCAAATGAAATTTAAGCCTGAAGAAAACCCCAACCCCAACAAGGTTTGTCCATGGAGGGGAAAATTTGTTTGCCATAATCCACTTTGCTTCTCCCTGTTGTGGTGGCTGCTGGGAGGAGTCTGGGAGGAAGGAAAGAAGCTCCTGAGCTGAAAAGTTATAGTCTGAAGGCATAATGTTGGAGGCAGCTTATTTTTAAACTCTTGTTGAATAATTAAATTGATAATGGGGCGTGACCTCACTCCTGCTGCCATCTCCCAGCTGAAAAGGTCTCAGCAGCTCCAGGCTGGATCCTCACCTTGTCCAGTGATGCCAACAGAGACCTGGAGCCTGCAGGTCCCACCCTGGGGGATGCTGCAGGCCCTGCCCATGCCTGGCTGGAATATGGGAATTTGGAAGCTTTTTGCTGCAATCTGTGGTTGTGATTCCCAGCCCTGCCGGCAGTGCCGGGAATCAAACCACAGCCTTTATTGTAATCCGATAATACCTTAACAACCTCTCCTCCTCCCTGATGGCAAATTAAGGGCCTCCTTTACTCTGCAGTGGCCCCCTTGGCCTTTTGTTTAAGTCTCAGCAAAGAGCCAGGCAGGAACAGGGAGGGAAAACGGATCCCAGATTCCCCCATTCGGCCGCGCGGCTTTGAAGAACACAAAAAAATCCCCGATCTTCCCGATACATCCAGTTTCCAAGGGGCACTTTGGCACCTGGCTGGAGTACCTTGGAGCTGGAAGCAGGGCCAGCTGTAGGGCTGCATGGGATGAACTCCAGTGCACCTTCTCTGCAGCCCTGTCCAAGTTTCCCTGTTTTATTTCTTGGAAATGCAATCAGCTCCGACGGCTTTGAAGAACACAAAAAAAACCCTGATCTTCCCGATACATCCAGTTTCCAAGGGGCACTTTGGCACCTGGCTGGAGTACCTTGGAGCTGGAAGCAGGGCCAGCTGTAGGGCTGCATGGGATGAACTCCAGTGCACCTTCTCTGCAGCCCTGTCCAAGTTTCCCTGTTTTATTTCTTGGAAATGCAATCAGCTCCGAATCTTAGATTTCTCCCATCCTGGCAGGAGCGAGCTTTAGCCTCAGACTGGAAACCTTCCAGTGAAACTTTCAGCTGTGTTGGTTCTTTCCCTGTGGAATCCTCCCAGTGCAAAGCGCTGTCCCCTCAGATGGAGCCGTGCGGATGCTGATAGCTCACAGCACTAATTCCAGGGATCCATCTCTTTATGGGACACAGATGGGCTCCCCAGGGACACTGCTGCTCCCCAGGTCCCTCTGCACAGAGAGTTTCCATAACTCCAGGGTAATTGATGAACTTCCTTCTTGTTTTTGGGAGACGGCTAAGCCCCTGCACCCCACACCCGCAGCTCGTCCCCCTGCTGGGGTTTCGTCCCTCAACCCCACATCCCTGACCCAATCCTGAGGGTTCATCCCCCAACCCCACATCCCTGACCCAATCCTGAGGGTTCATCCCTCAACCCCACATCCCTGACCCAATCCTGAGGGCTCATCCCTCAGCCCCACATCCCTGACCCAGTCCTGAGGGTTCATCCCCCAACCCCACATCCCTGACCCAGTCCTGAGGGTTCGTCCCTCAACCCCACATCCCTGACCCAATCCTGTGGGTTTGTCCCTCAACCCCACATCCCTGAATCCCTCAATCTGTTCAAATCCATCCCCCACCTCTGGGGAATCCCTTTGATTCGGGATTGCCTCATTCACCTCGGAGTTTGGGGTTGCCTTTGCAGCACCCTCCCATGAACTCCTCTCTTGCAGCTTTGTTGCTGTGATGGGACTGAATCCTGAGAGGGAAATATTTGGGAATTGTTATTTTGGTCTGATTATTCAGCTGTGGCCTCAAGAGCTGCCACAGAGTTGCCACCTCTGTGTAGTTGCATCAGGATCTGGGGAGGGTTTATCACAGTCTATATTTCTTTGAATCATTCCACAAGTAGGTGTCAAGCCCCTCATAGCTTTAATAAGAAAGGAAAAACATGTTTCAACAGCGTCTTTTTCTTCTTTATCGATTATTTTAATATATTTTCCCTCAAAAATACAAAACAAACAAAAAAAAACCCATTAACAAAAAAAAGCACAATAGTATTATACACTTCATGGAAAAGACATTAAATTATCAGTTCCTTCAGGTTGGTAAATAATAGGGAATTACAATTTGAGTTTTGTGCCCAAGAAGACATAATTTTAATTTGTTTAAAGGAGTCCTGAGCACCTTCATTTACCAAGAGCATTTCTGAAAGTCAGGCCTGAGAGAGGTCAGCCTGGATTTCCCAAACTGAAGAAATCTAAATCAGAAATCAGCTTAAATCGTTGGTCTGAAATGCCTCAGGCACCTTCCCTGCTTCTCTTCTTATTTCCCGGAGCACAAACTTGAGTGGAGCTCATTATCTGCCTTAATCACCCATAGAATCACAGAATCCTTTTAAAAGGCAGAACCAGCAAACAAAAGCAGCTGGAAAGAAGATTTCAGGCATCATAAAATGCTGAAAGTACCAATGGTTTTCAAGAAAGCCATCTTGATTTAGGATCTCTCTTTCAGAAAACTGCACATCCTGATTATTCCTGGGATATATTAAAAAAAAAAAAGAAGCAAAACAAAACAAGCCCAACCAACCAATCTTGAAGGTATTTTTGTCAAACATTTCCATTCTTTTTCCAAAGGAAATGGTTGATTTTATAACTGCAGATGCCTCTTCGTGAGCTGTTCAAGAAAAATCCCAAGATTTTTCCATTCATTAGCCAATCCAGGCTCACTCTTGCATCCACACAAAGGTGTTGCCATCATAAAACTGGCCCATGGTGTTTACATTTTTATGATGTTCTCATAATTAGCAACTTTCTTCGCTGTCCCTCTGGTGACTAATTAAAAAGCAGCTGATCCTTGACGGAAACTTTAGGAACATCCTGTTTTGAGATTATTCTGCTGCTGTGGCCCATATTTTCTGCTTTTTATTAAAACTGAGAGTAGTTCTACAAAAATCAGCTTGTTATTGTGTCAGATGGGACGTGGTGCTTATGAATTCTGGTATTGTCACGTTCTGTGTGACACCATAATGTCACCTGCAGCCATCTGATGTCACAGCTGCACCAGAATTTCTGCACTCAGGACATCTTTGTGCATGCAAAGGTATAATAGATTAACCAGGAGTGGAAAACACAGCTCTGAGGATGCCCCACACCTGGCAGGCCGGCTAAAATAATAGCAAGAAATGGGTACTTTTTGGTATTCCCTCATCTGTGGGGACTAATCTGACACAAAGGTGTTTCCACCATGCAGGTGCCTCTCATTTTCCAAGCCTGGAGGCGCCAGCAGACACCCCAATCCTGCATGATGTCAAGAACCAGATATGTCATGGGTTTCCAGTGAGGTGGGACCAGCCTGCTCCTCACCTCATATCCATGGTCATCATCATCATCATCATCATCATCATCGGACCCTTCTGCATTAGATCCAGTGGGAATTGGGGTGGGAGACCCTCAGCAGTCTCCAGAGGAGCCTTTCTGGCACGATTATTATTTATTTATGCCCCCAGCTCCAGGCCTGCAGTGCAGATCTGATGGAAGCTGTGCACCCCCAGATCCCATGTCCTTGGAGAGGATCCCTGTTTGGCTGGAAACAAGCGGAATTTGTCATAAATTTGGATGCCCTCCATAGAAACACTTCCACAGGAATGAGAGGAGGGCTGGTAAATCCATCTCTGAGGAGCAGGGGCAATTTGTGCCTTCTGCTCTGCCTGCCACAACGAAAAACCAAACAAACCACCCCCAAAGAAGTTGTGGGATCACTCCAGAGTCCTCGGGCTGGGAGGTAACTCAGAATTAAATGAAGAACCTCACATTTACCAAAGGCTGGCAGGTCCTGCTTAGAGCCCTCTGCCTTTTCTCTCCTGATGGATCGTTCACTCCTCACAAGCTGATGGCATTCCCAGGTTACACGTGCGGCCAAATTGCTCCAAAACAGTGTTAAAGTCACCTTTAACTCTGCAGCTCTCCTGCAATTCACCTCCTGTAAGCTGGGATTATCTGTCTGTCTGCCAGGCAGAAAACAAGACGTGGGCAGAGAGTTTGTTTTTCCCACTGGGTGACAATTTTCGAGACTTCACCACTTCTCTTTCCCCTCTGCTTGCTCCTCCAGCTATTTTTGGACTCACTGGTGTGGCTGTTGCTCTGCTGGCTGAGGCTGCTTTGCAGATGACCATTTCCCTGTGTGTTTGCTGAGTGTAAACATCGTCTTGCAAAACAGAGCTTGTGCTTCCAGGAGGTCTGACAAGCAACACAGGACAGGGGGAGTTGCTCAGAGCCCGTCTGGTCTTGTAGCAACAGCAAAGAGTTTCTCAAGTTAGAAATCTGGCTGCAAGATTTCAGTGTCTCGGGCTACTGGAGCCATCAATGAGTGAGGAAATAAAGAGGAGATGGGAAAAATAAGCCCTGCAAACACACAAGTGTTTTATGAAATGCTTCAGTACTGCTCAGAGCACCATGGTGGGACATGTCCTGTTTTATAGGGGAGGGAAACTTTGGTACTCCCCTTGTAGCAGCTCCATGGGGAGGGGTATCCCAAATTCACACTCCTGGGTTGCAAATAAAACACAGAAGAAGTCTCAGTTGACAGCTGAGGGTCTTTCCTTGCAGCCAGCCTGGAGTTTCTGGATCTGCAACACCAGCACCACCTTTGCCCAGCAGACATCACCCCTTCCCCAGCTGCGAGGGCAGAGTTTGTTTTCCTGCCTTTGCAATCACTTTCAGAGAATGCTTAAAAAATACTTAAAATTCAAAAATAAACGCCAGGTTCTGCCAAGAAAACAGGTGTCCCCTCATTAATTCCTCATCCCAGGGATTTTAGGGCGAGTGACGGGACAGTGAACACATGGGAAAACACAGTGCTCTGATGCTGCATTGTTTCTTATATTTTTATATCGATAAACACTGACTCACCTTCAACAACGTAATCCAGAGACAATCAAGGGAAGTACCTGGGGATCTCATGGTCTTTGCTGACTTTGTTTTGTTTATGACCCCAAAACACCGCAAAAGACATATCCATAAGTGTGTCCCATGAATGCAAAGTATGGGCTACAAATAGAAGAGAGCTGAAAAATCAGGGAGAGACTCCTTCCCAACAGAGGGAGCTGCAAAAGTTGTGGAGTCAGAGCTCAGCATTTCAAGTTTGCACACACAGCCCATTTTTTTCTGGCTATAACTTCTTTCAGAGAGTGAAAAAGCCCCATATTTTTCCCATTTGTCTTTTTCTTTCCCACCAAAATGCTGCATCTCGTAACATTTGAAACGTTGGAAAAACACATTTCCGATTTTTAAAGGGGACCATGCATGGAATCAGCTCCAAAAAGGGCCAGCAATGCTCACAACTGATCAGCATCGAAGGGAACATTCTTCTCCTTGCACTGCTTCCTGTGAATGAACTAATATTCCCACTTTTCAGTGGATCTCTGGGTATTAGGAATGTGTTCTGGACAGCATTTTGATGAAACTCAACAGAGAAATAACCCTAAAAATACAGTGCAACCACATGTCCTAAGAAAAAGGTGATGGGATCTCAAGCTCCACACCCTGATGGCTTTTGCAGGGAATCAGGGAGGATGACCAGAGCTGCCAGACCAGGAGAGGCTGGAAGATCACTTCTACAAGGTGTAGACATGGACAGGGATGCTCCACATGGCAAATCCTTCCTTGCAGAACTATTGCTGGATATGAAAACTCTCCTACACCCCCAAAAATCAGTGGGAATTTCTTATTATTCCCACTGAGAGCTGGATATTACCTTACAGGGCCTAAAGCTCCCCAAAAATCATTAGGGGTGTTCTCATTAAAAAGGAAAGAGGGAAAAAGGCAGAGCTTGTCCTGTGGCTTGGGCTGTGTGAAATCTGCCAGGATTTCACCCCTTCAGAGCCTCCACTGGAGCTCAGATTCCCAGATTCCCACGAGGCTCAGGGCGATGAGATGGAAGCACTTGGACTCCCCAGCCGAGATTAATTGCACAGCTCTGAGGGGGTTTTTTGGTGACAACAAGGCCTGGACAAGATGTGACGATGGGGAAGAATCAGAGGAGGGGCTCCCAGGAGGTTTTACTGCAAACCACAGCCCGGGCAGGGGCAGGGACTAGCTCTGGTCCTGGAATCCCAATCCATGATCTCCACAGACAAGGTGCTCCATGTCCCCTGTGACCCAAATGCCAATGGAAGCTGCGGCCAGCTCTGCCACCAAGAGCACAGGACATTTCCTTGGTTCTCCTCTTTTCTGCATGTTGTCCTTGCTCAGGCCCTGCCTCTCCTTGCCCAGGCAGAGGAAGGACCCCGGTGAACCCACGGATATTTCCCTGCTCTCAGAAAACAGCTCAGCTGCTGAAGCAGAGCCCTCCCCCTCCCTGTTTAGCTGTTTATCTGTTCCTACTTTTACCTGCTGTTCCAAGAAAAGTGACTTCTATCTTTCCCTTAATTTTCCTTCCAACACACACAAACATCCCACCCAAATTTCTCTTCGTCTCTTTTTCTTTTTTTTTCTTAGTTACCACACAACAAAAACGTTTCTCTTACATTAATTTTGTCACTCGGGCAGAGCAAACCATCGCTCCTCAGCGCATCCCCCAAAAGCCAGAGTGGAGTGACTCAGTCGGGCAGGATTTTATTCAAACCATTTGTCCTGTGGTCAGAGCAGATTAAAGGCAGATCAGGTTGCCCTCGGAGCAACATTGGGACAGTGAGAGTGAGAGATGTTGGCACTTGCTCCTCAAACCACAGGCAGCTCACGTGACTGCGGCTTCCTCCGGCCTCTCCTGCCTGCTGGAAGTGCCATTTCCATGTGGGAACACCTGTGTGTCCCTGGGATGGGGGAGCAGAGTGACCTTGGCGACAGGCATGGGTGGGGCTGCAGTGTGGTGACCCCAGGTGGCCACTGCACACCAGGGATGGTCACTGCACACAAGAAATGGTCAGTGCACACCAGGGATGGCCACTACACACCAGAGATGCTCAGTGAACACCAGAGATGCTCAGTGCACACCAGGGATGGCCACTGCACACCAGAGATGGCCACTGCACATCAGGGATGGCCACTGCACACCAGAGATGGTCAGTGCACACCAGGGATGGTCACTGCACACCAGAGATGGTCAGGGCACACCAGAGATGGTCAGTGCACACCAGGGATGGTCAGTGCACATCAGGGATGGCCACTGCACACCAGAGATGGTCAGTGCACACCAGAGATGGTCACTGCACATCAGAGATGCTCAGTGCACACCAGAGATGGCCACTGCACATCAGGGATGGCCACTGCACACCAGAGATGGTCAGTGCACACCAGGGATGGTCAGTGCGCACCAGGGATGGTCACTGCACACCAGAGATGGTCACTGCACACCAGAGATGCTCACTGCACACCAGAGATGGCCACTGCACATCAGGGATGGCCACTGCACACCAGGGATGCTCAGTGCACACCAGGGATGGCCACTGCACACCAGAGATGCTCAGTGCACACCAGGGATGGTCACTGCACACCAGAGACGGTCACTGCACACCAGAGATGCTCAGTGCACACCAGGGATGGTCACTGCACACCAGAGATGGTCAGTGCGCACCAGGGATGGTCAGTGCGCACCAGGGATGGTCACTGCACACCAGAGATGGTCACTGCACACCAGAGATTCTCAGTGCACACCAGGGATGGTCACTGCACAGCAGGGACAGGCAGGTCAGAAGGAGGAAAGGGTTAAAAAGGACATTCAGCATCTCCCTATCCCTCCCCATTCCAGGGTGCTTGCAGGGTTTTGCCCTGCCTCATCAGCAGCAGGGTTAATTCAGTCTGGGCGCGTGGGTCGGGTCCACCAGAGGCTTTGGGATGAAAATCCAAAGCCTCCCAGACGATCTGAAAGAAAATCCATGTGACGAGCTGGCTGTTGAGTGCAGAGAGGTCCCTGCTGTGTCACAAGGATTGGGGAAGGATCCAGGAGTGTTTTAATTGATTTAATAATTCCTGTTACAGTGTCACCCCCTGCACTCGGTGCAGACTTGGAGGGAGGTGAAAGACAGCAAACCCCAAACCTCTGGAGCTTCTCCTGACCATGATTTCACACTCTGGAGTGCTCAGGGCTGATCCTGAGCCCTCTGCTCAGGTCCCAGCACCCCGAGCCAGGCTCCTCCCGCGCCAGCACAGCCGGAGATTGCACCACCGAGCAGCCTGGGGATTGAGCTGGCTCTGGAAGGACCCAGCAGCAAAATAACATTTGGTTCAGTTTCAAGGAGCATCATTTCCCTGATCTGGCTCGCAGCACGTGCCAGCACTGGAGGAGTAGGAGCCGCTTCAAAAGGAGGGAACCAAGTAGGGAAACACCTCGTGCTGCCATCCCTGCAGGCACCCAGTGCCTCCCCGAGCTCCGGGAACATTAACTTCATTTAGGAATTTAATTTAGGGCTTTATTAGCTCTACAGAAAGTATTTAAAACCCTGAATCCGGCAGCAGATGGTCAGGGTCTCCTCTGGCTCTCACCGAAACACAAAGCATAAAACCACAGAAGTGCTGTAAAAAGAGAGAATAAACAAACCTGCAGTGGGAACTGCTGCAAATTGTCCTTTTCATGGCTAGAAGGGACATTTCTAGGGGTTTATATATATTTTTATGTATTTATATCACATGGGGGGATGGCTTCCTAAGTCCAGGCAGTGCTCATGCATTGCACAAGAGGTTCATGCAAAACCTTTCCCCCAAACTGATCAATCCAGCAACTCCTATAAACAATCATTTCCCCCTTATTAGAAAAAGATGTTGAAGGCTTTGATTAACTGCCTCATCTTCCTGAATCCCCCCTTTAGATCCAGGGCATGGGGTTGCAGTCTGGGATGCATTCTGTTAATGTCAAATCAACTCATTACCCAAATCCTTTGAGAAACAAAGCCTGGCAGCTTTGCCTGGACTTTTATTATGGATTACAACTCTTGTGATCAGTTAATCCAAGAAATTACTCAGTTCTTCCAGCTGACAAAGTCAAAATATGATTGCTCTTCAAAGAATGCAAACTTGTAGGGATTAATCTCTTCATCTCGGGGATTTAATCATTTTTTACTAATTTTATACCAAAATATTGCCATGTGTGGGCTCCATAAATCTGTCTCACCCTGTTAGCAGTTACTTTCCCCAGATGCTTTGAACTTTGAGAAAAAGTTGCTTAACCAAAAAAACACAGCTGCCACATGTTGTAATTTCCTCTTTGGGGGCATCTGGTGCCGTCTTTGAGAAGGTTCTGCCAAATTTTCCCCAGGACTTTTTCTCTATTTGTTGTATTTCTCAGTATCTTTGGGATTTCTTAGTATCCTTGGGATTTTATCCCAGAAAACAAAGCCGTTTGTTGCCGTGTTTTCAGCACCTTCCCAACTCCCCCTGAAGGATGCAGTTGCATAAACTCAGGTTTATATTCAACATTTAGCAACGAAATTACATTTCCCAGCCCTTTGAACTCTCCTGGACCAGTTTTCCAAGGATTATTGGGTGTTTGACTTTTTGCCTGACCAACAGCGGTGTCAAATTCAGGGAAAAGGAGTGGGGGGGAAAGGAGGGAGGAAAAACTTCCATGGGACAATAAATTAAGAAGAAAAAAGAATAAAAGGTCACAGTGTGAAATTTACCTTTATGTTCCAGTGCCCAAAAATTCCCCTTGTGCCTGTGAGTGTTTCTCCCGACTTCAAAGGCGTTATTTTGGTAGGTGAGCAGGACTTGGCCCCAATTACTGATGACAAACATGGACATTCCTTGGGTGACCTCTCAGCCCAACACATCAAAGGTTTTGCTGGAGTTGCACCTACAAAGAATTTGTCTGGAGAGGCACAAAAGCTTCTCCATTGTCGAACCAGCAGGCACCTGCCAAAACACACAAAGCAACACGCAGGAGGCGGGGAAGATCCCTGGGCTCTCAAAAAGGGGTCTTTGAGGTAGAAATGAGTGGAATTTCCACTGGGAAAAGCAATGTGGGAGCTCTTTGGAGCCTCCAGCTCCCATGGGAAGGGGATATCTGGAAAACGCTGTGGGGGTGGGATGAGATCCCACATGAAGAATGGGAACAGTGATTATGGGGGCCTGATGATTTTGGGGTCTCCAACGAGCATTGGGAATGCTGCAGGAGCCAGGGAGATGCACTGGAGGATTCTGCCTCGCTGTGAAACCATCACTGTGAAAAATTCCCCAGAAGTTTGTGTTGCAAAGCACAATTTGCACAAGCAATCCTTGGGAATTCCAGAACTTCTCACCACCCTCCACACACAAACTGCTCCTCCTCCCCAGCACCCAGCACTGCTGGGGGCTCAGAGATGCTCCAGGGGTCACTGCTCTGCTCTCTCCAACCCAGGAATCTCCCTGATCTTGGGGAAAGAAGAAAGGTTTGGCAGGAAGGGCAGTCCAGCACCACCACCGGCTCCTCAGGGGAGTCCCAGCACCTCCTGCTTGGCCTCGGCCACCACTTGCCCAGGTGGCATCCCAAAACCAGAAGTGAGACAAATCTCTGCAGTCCCACCCAAACCAGCTCAATTGCTCAATCTCTTGTGTAGTTTGCAGTAAAAATCTGGTTTCAATAACTCCCTATTTCCGGGTCCTGGGGGTTCAGGTACCATTCTGCAGCAAGGTGCTGTTTCCCAGGCTCCTCTTGAGGAGCTGTTTTACTGTGTGCCCATCTAAAAGTTTATTCTTCTCCTGACTAATGCGAGCAGCGAGTGACTGATTTTATTTGGCAGATATTACTCATTTGTCCCATTGTTGGTTTTTTTTAACTGCCTTTTTTGGGGGTTGTTGTTTCTTTTTTAAACCACAGATAAAATGAGCCGAGTCTGAGTTTCATTTTGCTTTCTGCAGCTTGGTTTTAAGTGGAAATCTTGTCATCACTGCTCTCCCCTGAAGACACTGAGAGGGGAGTGTGAGTAAGCTGAGTTTATCACCTCCTTCCTGCAGAGGAGACATGGCTCAGGTTGTCAGAGCACTGGGAATTGGGACATAAAACATCAGGCTGAAAGTAAATGTTTGATTTTTCCTCTTAGTTTACACTTAAAGAAATCTTTATTTTTTTAAAAAATAAGACAAATTTTGTCTAAAAGCTCCCATGGACAAACAGGATTTGGCAGGCATGTGAATGTACAGGGCTGAAGGCATGGAAGAGGAGCAATCCTGGTTGGATGTGGTCCTTCCCTTCTCCTCCTCACACACCCACAGGAGGCACCACTCATTCCATCCCACCACCAACTCCAGGAGTAGCAGAGGATGGACCTACATTCCATAAGATCCCAGAATATCCTGAGCTGGAAGAGACCCACAAGTCCAACTCCTGGCCATGCACAGACACCCAACAATCCCACCCTGTGCCTAAGACATTGTCCCAGCATTTCCCTTGGAGTTCAAGCTGTTTTCCACCTTCCTTGGTTTTTCTGCACTGCCTGGGACTGTTCCTCTCCCCCGACCAAGGCCCGTGGGGAGGGTTCTTAGTGTCTGACAGTGCTTTTTAGGGCTGGGATGGCAATTCCCATTAAACACAGAGGTATAATCCCAGGTTTAGTACCTGTGGTGGCTCTGCTCTGGGAGCAGTGCAACATCCTGTCGGAACGGCAGCAGGACAGCTTTGCACACACATCATTTTATGGAATTCCAGCATGAAATCTGAAAAGGAAAGAAGGAAAGAAAGGCCAACCTAAGCTGCAGGAGCTCGGCACCCCCAAGAGCTGCACCCTTCAGAAGGAATCCCTTAGCAGAGACCCTGGTTCCCTTCATTAACGATCCATATGACCGCAATTTGCAGGAGCAGACTTGGTAATAGAATTAATCTTTGACTATAAAGGAACTGCTGTGAGGCTGAGAAAAATTCACCTTCTGGAAAGTGCTTTGTCGTGTAATGGGCTGCTCTGCTCATATGAGCTCTAATTCCAGTGTGAAGAGGAAAATCATTTGGAAGGGGATGTTATTCCTCAGGGCTCCCTGTTGGAATTCATGTCACTGCAGAAGTTATTATTGTAATAAAAGTAAAAACGAGTTCTCAAAATACACTCGAGCCTATTACTCAGGACAGCCTGGAAGCAGAACCTTAATGTCAAGCACATGCATGGATCACTCTGAAGTCAGACCAAGGGGATGGATTGAGGGGAGCTCTTTTCCTGACTCAGGACTCTACAGTGATCCTCCAGATAATATAAAAAGACAGGCACGAGCTCATGGGGAAAAAAAATCCTAATCACATTAAATCAGTGGTAAATTGCCCTTCACTCTTTTGCAGCTCAGTTTAGGACAGAGTAAATTATTGGTTTTGGGGCTTTTTTTGGTTTTAGGGCCATTTCTGGGCCAGCTGTGAGGCCAGGCATGCACAGGGGCATCGCATCCCTACACCCCATCCCACTGCCCACACACATTTCCAAAGGGATTCAGCTCCACCTTTCACACTTGGTTGATTTTCCTCTTCTGTGGGTGAAGGTTCCTCCAGTCCCTTTTGCTCTGATGGTTAAAAAACTTCCCCACTGCACCCCGGGCCAGTTTTGCCCTCTCCCATAGTTCACAGATCCTCTCACTATTTATAGGTTCATCCTGATGTTCTTTTATGCCTTTTTGAGCCTTCACTGCACAGGGATGAGCTGAACCAACCTCTCCTGTTTTCCTGTTAGAGGGGAGATCCATGTCCCACTAACACAGGTGACCTCAAGGGGAGCATGAAAATCCCTGACATTTAAGGGGCAAATGGAGGAAAAGCAGAAATGCAGAGTATGTGGCAAATGCGGACTGAAACTCTGGAATTTCAGGTCAGATTGTTCAGAGGGTTTCCAAAGTGAAGCACTAACTCGTGCAAAATATTTTAACAAACCCTCTGTATGGCATGTCTCGTTAAAAAATACCAAACCAAAACTCATACTGGGGTCAGCACAATGTATCTGATCTTTTATTTGATTCAACTGCCGCCATCCTGAATTCAGGGGATAAAATTGTAGGATTTCGGGAAGATTTCCCAGCCCTGGAGAGTTGTGAAGAGCCTGCCCCACGTGCAGGGACAGCTGGTGCCACCCAGGCCAGGAGAGCTGCTCTGGTCAACCCAGGAGATAAATGTCTTTAATTATTGATGAAAAGACAATATCCACAAGATATAGATGCAAATTTATCTAAGGCTTTTAAACTACACATAAATTAAAACTGATTTATAATTACACATAAATTAAAATTGCTGAAGACTGTTAAGTGAGATCCGGAAATTGAGATGCAAAGTAGATGCTGACAGCAGTTCTGCTTTTGATCTTTGAAATTTAAACACAGAGGGGGTTTTAATCCTTCCCCAGGAGGTAAAACAAGCCACTGCCCCACACCTGCCCATCTGGTGACCCCTGCCAAGGCCACAGCTCTGCAGGACCCACGACCTGTCCCTGCTTTATCCACCAACCCACCATGCAACAGCCCCGGCACTTGCCAGGAACACGACTCAAAGAGGAATTTCTCCTCCTCCCCATCTTCTCAAGGCTCACTACGAGAACTTAATCAGGGAAAAGTCGAGAGTGAAGTGTCTTTCCTTCCTACCCTGCAACTTGTCAAGACACTTAAAGGAATTTTAGGAAGGCAAACTCACACTGAGCATCAGCCTGGCGGGGCCGGAGAGCTGCCAAGTTATTATTGCAGCATTTTGTTATTATTTAATAGGAAGCATCCCAGACATCTTAACAAGTAGGAGTCCCTTGCGGCTCTTCTGCTCAGGATTCCTTGGATCCTGTGACTCAGCACTTCATCCTCACAGAAATGGTGTGAAAAATACAACCGGAAGAGGCAACAGGCAGCATTTGCAGATGAGAACAGCTGGGGGCACTCATCAGGAAAGCCGTGCTGGGTCCTGTGGAGCCCCCAGACCTCTGGGATTGTCCTTTCCAACACAAAATTGTCCATCCCACTGGCCAAAGGAAAGATGCTGCTCCCACACCAGGTGACCAGGGTAACTAATCCTGCTGGAGTGAGACTCCAGTGCTTTCCCCAACCTCCTCGTGGTGGCCACATGAGGGCTGCAAACTGGTTTCGCACCAGCATCTGCTGACAGCAAAATATAATGGAAAACATTTCCATGCAACAATGCCAACCACATCCTAATTGGCATTTTATGTAACCACCCCCGGGATCATAAGATTCCAATTTAGCAAAACCAATCACGGCATTGCTGGCGCTCCCCGGCATCGCTCCGGGGCTGCTCCGCTGCCCTGGGCTCCAGAGCTCATCTCTGGAGCTTTCTTCTCCTCTTGCCCAACCCTCGGGCACAGGAAGCCCCATGGTGGTGGCTGAGGCACAGGTCTTGTGGCTGGATCCCCAGGGAAGGGAAAAGAAGGAATTACAGTTCAGTTCAGTCCACTGGAGTTGGCCATCGCTGGCGTGTCAGTGGGTGTTGGGAAGCTCTTTGAGCCTCTTGAAGAGGAGCTAGGCCTGGGATCCCTGGACTTTCCATCTTAGATCATCCATAGGATAAGCTACGGAATCAAGGAATCATGGAACGGTTTGGGTTGGAAGAGATCTTAAAGATCTTGTTCCACCCCTGCCATGGCAGGGACACCTTCCACTGTCCCAGGCTGCTCCAAGCCCCATCCAACCTGGCCTTAGACACTGCCAGGGGTCCAGGAGCAGCCACAGCTTCTGTGGGCACCCTGTGCCAGGGCCTCCCTACCCTCCCTGGGAAGGTGAAGAAAGAAAGGGAAGAGGAGGACCTGGCTGTGGGGGACAGCAGGACACACCCTGGCAGCGTCCCACCACTGTGTCCAT
The DNA here is from genome assembly GCF_000691975.1 of Corvus brachyrhynchos. Classification (NCBI taxonomy): domain Eukaryota; kingdom Metazoa; phylum Chordata; class Aves; order Passeriformes; family Corvidae; genus Corvus; species Corvus brachyrhynchos. The sequence continues at coordinate 2,335,338 of NW_008235987.1, forward strand.
GGGCTGCACATCCCAGCATCCCAACCACCACTGAAATCCCACCTGGGATGTTCCTCCCACAGCAATGAGCAGGTGCTCAAAGTGAGATCTGAGCAGGCCCTGTTTGAGTGTTGGATCCATGTCCTCAAAAAAGAAAATTTCAAACTCCAGAAGTCTCCTCTTTCTCCCAAATATTTACTAGGGAAGCACACAGAAAAGCTGAACTGAATGAACCAATTTCTCACACTGATCATGACCTGCCCCTGCTCTTATGCATGTATGTAAATAAAACTATTTACATCACCCTTCAACTTTGAGACTTTGGAGCCATTTCTGTCTAAACACCATTTTTGGCCTAAAATATTGGGCATTTTCTACCTTGGCTTTTTTTTTCTTCTTTGCAGGAGCACCAGCTACTATAAAAACCTTAATTTTAATGCAAATCAGGGATGGATGAAGCAGCAGAGACATTTTTGCTCCCTTTTATGGAACTTTTGTCCCAACTTTTGCTCCCTTTTGCAGGCTGGGGAAGGCAAGGAGGCACTTTTAGTCCCACTGGTGTTTTCCCCAAGCATTCTCACCGTTATCCCCCAGCCCTCTGCTCTGTGTCCTGAGATTCAGAAGCAAAAAGAGTTAATACAGGAAATTTTGGTGGATTTTCCTTCTGTTGAGCTCTGTTGTGGGGCTGCTCTGCTCTTCCTGCTCCCACCTGAGCATCTCAAAGAGCCTGAAATGTTCATTTGTTTTCCCTCCTCTCCTGCCCTTCCAGTCCAATCCAGGGCATAAAAACACAACCAGTCACACCAGAGAAACATTTAAAAAATTCAGGCTCCAGCGCTGGAGCAGCAGGAGGAGATGGAGCTGGGACAGGACAGAGTGTGCAGCTACCAGCCAGGGTGAGAAAGTAGGTCCAAGGTAACCAGAGTGAAAAACAAACCCACCAAGTCCCATCCCACCCCATGCCATGCCGGGGTTGTTGTTTTCTCCTCGGAGGTTGCTCAGGAAGTTTGCAGCAGGATACGCCGCTGACCTCTGCTCCGCTCGCGGATTGCGTTAACACTTCGCTTACCTTTTCTCCCACCACAAACGGAAGGCTTCCTCCCTGGGAATCTGGCTCTGCCTGCAGGTTTCCTGTGCTGGGCAGCAGCTTAACCCTTTGGGATGTCCCGTGTTGGTCCAGTGGGATCCCATTGGGGAACAACATTGATTTGGACTCACTGGCTGCCAGGAATGCTGTCCTCAGTTATCCGTGCTTTGTGGAGAGAATGAAGGCATAAAGGATGAAAAATAAAAGTTGTTTGCTTTTGTTTTTCAAATTAAAATTTTTTCCTGCCGAAAAATAGTCAAAATTCAGATCTATGTGGGGTGCTCTGCTTAGTGCCATGACCAAGGAGTCCAGAATACAGGAGGATGCATTCCAGAATCGTGGGGATTCTACCACCTGGGTGCAAAATCTAGAAAAACTCTCTTCATGGTGAGGAATTCTCTGGAAGGAGCACAAGTGAGTCTGTGGGAAAGCCCTGGCTTTGTCCAAAGAGATGCTCGGTCCCACTGAGCTCACTGGCAACCTTTCAGCCCCCAATAAGCTTTGGATTAATCATGAACAGCTTGGAAGGCGGAATTCCCATCCCACAGGTACATTTCAGCCCCAAATATCCCCTGGAAAGGAGCCAGGAGTTATTCTTACCCTCCAACTCTGCAGCACTTGCCCTCACTGGGTCCATCCAGGGATGGATCACTGGGAGAAGCAGTGGGACAGCACCATCCCGGGGGCTCTGGTGGCTCCTACTTGGTTTAATTGCACTTTGTAGCTGGGGGGGGCCATGGGGGACACAACAATGGCTCAAAAACAGGCTCTGGAAAGAGCGACTCACTTGCTGAGCCATTGAGGATGTTGTTTATATGTTAGATCCTGTTTTCTTCCTCCAGCAAAGTGCTTCTCCTCCCAGGTGCATCTCCCGCGGCTCCCCGGGGCGAGAGCAGCTTCCTGCCAGAGTGACCCCGCGGGAGAGGCCGGGATCAGCCAGGGGGACCAAGCCCCTTGTCCAGGGGAGAAGCCCCCCAGCCAAGAGACTTGGCCCATCCGACATGAGGCGATAAATAAAGTCCCCCTCACCTCTGTGGTGGGAAGAGCAGGACCTGAGTTGAGCACGGTGTTATTTGGGTCCATGTGGGGCTCCTGGAATCCTTCAGACACCCCGGGAACAGCTCCAAGTGTTGGGGGAGCTCAGGGTGGAAGGGGCCACCACCGCTACCAAATCCAACACTGCCTGGGCAGCCCTTGGAAAGCCCTCGGGATCCAGGTGTGCAGTGGGATTTTCCAAAGCAGTTACTGCAGACAACGCCTCAAAATGACAGAAAAGTGGACACTGGTGGCACCCATCTCCAGCACACACCTGCAGGAGCTGCTCTGCATGCTGGTGGTGGCAAGGAAGAAGAAGGAAGACACTGATTCAGAGGGACAGGCCAAAAAAAGGAATATTCCTAATTTTACTCCAAGAGTTTGAAGAGGAGCCGTGAGCTCAGGGAGGCTGAGGTGACACGCATGAGGCCATGGTGGTGTCACCATCCCAAGGGGCTCTCAGTGACACCCTAGGGAGGACAGCCACATTCTCCCGCTGCCTTTGGCATCTCCCACTTGCCAGGGACACTGCCTGAGCCGGCATGTCCCTGGTTACAGGAGGGGAGCTGAGAACCAGGACAGGGCCCGGGAGCGCAGCAACTGCCAACATGGGAATGTTTGAACAAGGAGCGAAACCTCATTTAAACAAATAAATAAACAAGCTGACATCCTCCGGGCCCAGGTTTATGATAATAAAAACAGAGCGCGCAGCTTGTGGGAGGAAAATACATCGTGTATTTTCACATCTCCGTTTCCTCCGAGACCGTCGCAAGAATTTCCTCCGAGTCCATCGCTTCCTCCTGACATTTCTGAGCTCAGAAATCCCTATCTGAGCCCTGGTGCCCTCTCCTTGACGAGTGACGCAGGAAGAAGCGCCTTTGAAGGATCCCTCTCCGGCAGATTTTTGTGCCTGGTGGCTTTGAGGCGCTGGAGGCAGGACAGAGACAAAGCAGGGCCGGGGATGGGAACCCACAACATCCCAGCCTGGGGCTGTCCCCTTTTCCCAGCCCCATAACAACCCTGGAGGTCTGTGCAGAGCAGCACTGGGCAGCTTCACTTACCCACATGAAGGTGTCCTCCAGCCAAGCTCTTCCTGTTGAATTACAAGGGATTTTCTAGTGGAATCATCATGGAAATCATGGAATGGTTTGAGTTGGAAGAGATTTAAAAGCTCATCTTGTTCCAGGGCAGGGGTACCTCCCACTAGACCAGGTTGCTCGGAGAGGTTCTGAGAAAATCAGATGAGCTGGGACCTGCACCTGCACCTTGAACTGAACCTGTTCTATCTTTGTTTTAAAATAAAAACCTCTCTTGAAGTTTGCAGTGAAGCAGTGGACAGAGATATCTCCCCCACACCAATAACGTGAGGTGTAATCAGGAGCTCAGTGCAAAGCTCTGGTTTAGGAACAGGCAAACTGAGGCAAGAAATTTGCTGGAGTCACAAATAAACCCTGGGAGATTTTAGCCTTATTTCTGCGTGAGGGTGCTTAAAATCTCCTGTGCTTTCAAAAAGTGGGGGAGAAGCATTTCTCTGCTGTCCAGAGCCTCGAGCAGTGCTCAGTCATTTGCACTTGGTTGTGAATGAGCTTGGGAAACTAAATCTAAGTTTCAGTAAACAGGTTATGGAGATGAGAGCTGGGATATCCTGGAAAACCCCAGCTGCCCTGAAAAGACAAAAAAAAAGGTAAAAAAGTCACAGGTGCATTCCAGAGTCTTCTAGATGGAGGTGAGGTTGCCCCAACTCTGGCTCCAGCCAAGGCAATTTTTTTCCCAAGGATCAGATAATTTGGGCACCTCTGCCCTAAAGCAGTGACCTCCATCTGTCCCCAGGGGCCATGTCCCCAGGGCAGTGCCATCTCCGCCTCGACGGCCCAGAGCCTGCAAGTGAGCCCCAGCAGCTGTATCACAGGGGAAAAAAATAAAGTCACCTTGTGTACTAGTTTGGAAACAAACCAGTGGGAGGTACCAAGTCAGAATAACAATTTAATGGGGAAATTAAAGAAAAGGAAAAAACTACAAGAAAACACTGGTTCAAACTGACAGAGTCAAGATGCAACCTGACACCCTGTCAGGCAGGGTTGTGGTAGCAGTCTGGTAGAATGGTGGCTGCAGCCCTCTGAAGCGGTGATCCTGTAGAAAAAGGGTCTGCTCTTCCTCAGAAGGTCCAGTGGTGGCTGTGTAGCTCCTGTCCTCTGGAAATCCAGTGGAAGGGTTGTCTCTGGTGTTCAGAATCCCAGATTATATCCACGATGGGATGCTTGGTTCCTCCCTCTGGGTGGAGCATCTCACAATGGGGTAATGAGTCATGAGGCCAAGTGTTGATTAGGCTCATTAACAGAAGATAGTCCGGAGGGAGTTATCTCTGAGTCAGGCGGCAGGACAATGATGGGCCATGAACAGAAAGATAGTCTGGGGGGAGGAGGCAAGGAGACACTGCCCCTCCTGATTTCAACAGCTCATGAGGATGGGAATAGAATACACTGCAACCCAGGACACCTTGGGAAGAGAATGCTTCCCATTTTTTGGCTTTTAGAGGTGTCAAAGGAAGCAATCTGACGTCGAAGGACCGGAAAAAAACAGCTCCTTGGCTGCTGTTGCCACTGCACGGCGAGGTCACGCTGCAAGCTATCAGTGGCTTAAAAATAAATGCAGCATGGAGGCTGCCATTCAGCCATATCCTGTATCCGAAAGCTGCGAGGGCCGCAAGCAGGAAGAAACTGGAATGACCTTCCCTCCCCCCACCCCATTCCCATGGGGTTTTTTTCCACAGCTCCTGGCTGTAAATCACTGAAATTTCTGCGTTACAGTGGTTGGGTTTCATTAAAAGCAGCAGGGAAGGTCCTGTGTGGGTGATGCCAGGCTGTGAGTGTCACCTCCATGGTGTCCTGCACGGGGCTGCAGGGAGCTGTGGCAGGGGACGTGCTCCCAGGTGTCCCCAGGGGAATTGCTGCATGCAGTTTGCGTGTTCCCTGCCCAAACACCTGGCCTGGAGGCCGAGCTGAGCCTGCACGACAGCTCTGGGCACAGATGGAGGGCAGTGCTGGGGTCACCATCCCTAGAGGGATTTAAAAAACGTGTGGATGTGGCGCTTGGGGACGTGGTTTAGTGGTGGCCTTGGCAGTGCTGGGTGAGTGGTTGGATGCAATAATCTGAAGTATCTTTTCCCACCCCGAAGATTCTGTGATTTGATGATGATGATGATGATGATGGTGATGATGATGACGGGGATCAGGCCCATGCCCTTGTGCTGCCTGCAGAGCGAGTTCACCGACACGCACAGGGGAAAAGAGAAATTCCTCTGTGGAATATATTTGGTACCTTCTCCAGCAGATTAAAAAGACATCGCAAATCCACCAGTGTTGTCCCATAGCAGCCTGTCCAGACAGGAGTCCCTGCACACAGAGGACGAGGCACGGAGGTGACGCTGCTGGTGACACAGGTGATGCTCGCTTGCTCCAGGAGCAGCTCAAGAAATGCTCCAGCAGCTGCAAATCTGGCCCTGTTCACTCCTGCTCTGTGTAATTCACCTTTTTCGCTTTCCTCCTTCCCTCTGGGTCCTCCAGCCTCCATCAGAGAGGCAAAGGAAGCTCTGAGCAAGGCACCTGGGGCAGGCATGGGTAGGAGAAGACCCCTCTGGGAAAGGAGCTCCCAGGTAGAGATTTAAGATTTCAGGCACCTTAAACATGGATTAAACAGCCCTCGGCCCAGCTGCTCCTCACCTGAGAAGATCCCAGGGCCCCTTTTCTGCTCCCTCACTCAGTGGATGTTGGAAGAAGCCCCACAGCCAAACTGGGAGGCTCCATGGGAATGGGGGGCCTAGGCTCAGTCCTTGCAGTAAAATTAGAAATACTGATTTTTCAGCCTGCACTTCCAGTCATAGTGAGGCTTCCCCAATTAATGCCAGGGATGTCCATGAAGGGGATTGTCTGGGGAGCCTGGTTCTGCTTCCATCCCTGCCTGGCCAGGCTGAGAAGTTGACACCAGCATCACGAGCATCACCAAACTGCTGGAGGCTTCTCCCCACCACAGCAGCACAGCCGTGGGTTTACTGAATCAGGGCTGTTAAAATTCCTGCTCCCCCTTCTGCTCCCTGCCCTGGTCCTTTCCAACCCCTGCCAGTCCTTTTTCCACCCAGCGGCAGGGATAAGAATCACCAAGGTAAAAGCCTGCAGGCAGAAAATCAGCTTATGAAACCCGTTTACATTTTCCCCTGAGAAACTTCAGAACACAGGAAAGAATCGACACCCAAACAGAGAAAGAAAGAGGAAGAAGATTTATGTCTCCTCTGCTGAGAGGATCAAAACCAGCCGTGATGTAATTTGTGATGGAGCCCACAATCCCCTTTTGATGTCTGCAGGAAGGAAAGAAGATGCTGAGAACTTTCTCAGCTCCCTGGACATTATTTCCACATCCAGGGTCAAGAGGTGGTGGAAAGAAAAATAAAGTCCCACTGGGAAAGAAGGAGTTGAAAGAGTCCTTTCCTTCCCTGGGGCTGCTGGGCAGGGGCAGAGCTGTGCCCAGGGGTGCTGGGATGGGTGGGTGAGTGTTGGGATGAGTGGGAACCACAATCCCATTCCCAGCTGTGCCAGTGGCTGTGCAACACCTGCACAGTGGTGGGGCCTTCAAACAGCTGTGGAAGCTCACAGAGAGATTTGGGAAAGCAAAATGTTGTGGCCACAGGCTGACCTGAGCATCCCCACCATGTCCCCTCCCACAATAGTGCATGATCCCACCATGCCACTCACAGGGAATCCCTAAATTTAGACCCACCAGCTGGGAGAGGCATGTGAGGTATTTAAGGGGCTATAATTTTGGACAAAACATAATTGTGAGATATATTTAATTGTGTTCTGTGTGGGGCTGAGCCACGCCAAGTATTTTCCATGGTTATTCCTGTAGATCTTGACGTGAATTAGCAGCAGCCACAGTGATCCCTGTGCAGAGGGAGAGGAGGCAAAGCTGAATTTTGCATTTCACCCCAGCTGGGGTTTGTGAGGGAAGTGCTCAGGCATCCACTGGAGCAGGGAAAAGAAAAATCCCCGGCTTGCCTGGGATGGGTCACAGGCAGCCTGCCTGCAACAGGAAGGGATCCTGTCTATCACCAGAGTAAACACAAATAAATCAATCAATAAAGGTTTGTGAAGCAAGCCAAGAAATTAGGGGAAATTTTTTATCTGCTCACAGATTAGCCACAACCAACAAAAAACCCAGAAAGGGTTTATGGGGCCAGGTCAGGCACGGGGGTGAGGGGCAGAGCTGCCTTGGAGTCAGAGTGCTAATGGGGAACAGCTGAGCAGAGCTGGCTGGAGGTGCTGGTGAGCCAGGGGTGAGCCCTGCTCTGCCCACAGCCCTGAGCCACCAGCACATGCCTGTCTGCAGGCACAGGTGGCCAACCCAGAGCCCGGGGGCATCCTGGAAAAATCCTCCAAAAGCCTTTTCTGCCCAGCAGCTGGGAAAGGAGCATTGCTGCCAGCCAGGACAGCGATTTCTGCTCCCAACCACGACCCTGCTGCCGCAGGGATGGAGAGCACAGCCACTCATTTTTGTGCTGTCGTCTGGGCAGCTCTGAGATTCCAGGGGGATTCTCCCATTTTGGCCACCTCTGCACGGCAGGATCAGCCCCAGAGCAAAAGGGCAGCACCAGGGAGTGCTGGAATTGTTCTGGGGTGAGGAAAGCCAGGGTTCTGTCACTCAGTGCGAAGTGGCAAAGATTTCACTGCCCAGCGCACGCTCGAGGGTTTCCTTGAACAGCTGTGCATGTTGTCCTAGAGCAAGAAATGGAAGCGAGCACCCCCTGTTGCAATCCCCTTCTCCTTGGGCCAGACTTCCATCCCTCTGCCAGGGATGCTGCACTGCAGAACCCAGAGCACGTTGATTTTTATGGGCTGCTGGAGGATCCTTCCCAGTCGAGCTGGTCGGTCTCAGTTACGCCCTGGCCAGGCAAGATTTTAACCAATGTCATCTTTAATAAATCACGGCCAAAACTCTGACTAGATCAGGTTTGTTTTGCTGACTGAACCTCCACACCATCACTGCTCTAAGTGCTCACATGCCTGATTCCCTCTGGTGTCTTAAAGAACTCCTTCGTGCCCATTTGAATTATCCTGGGCAATGGAAAACCCAGCAGGTGTGCTCTCGAGTGCTCCTCCCGACAGCCCAACATGCCCCAGGGAGATGAGAGCCTGGAAACTGCCCCTACAACGTGTGTTCATAAACTCTCCAGGCCCCAGGGAAATAAAAAAAGGAAATCAAAGGAAAGTTTTAAAAGGAAAGCCGTGGCGGTGCTCTGGGAGTCGGCACTGAACACCGGGGCGGGAAATGGTTGGTGTGGAGAGCCAGGACTGGAATGGACCCCAAACAAGGGATGGGGTGTCTGAAGGAACATCTCCCAAACCCCCTGCAGGTGCCCTAAATGCGACACCTTCCTGCTCTTGGTGTTCTTTGGTGCTTTCTATAAAAAATGTTGAAAACATGGAGAAACTGAACCCACTGGATTTTGGCCAGAATGCCAGTGGGCTGTTCTGATGGGATGGAATTATGCCTGATCAAAAGTTTTATTTTAATTGTTCTGGGGCGTCCAGCAGAGCTGCAAAAAGGGCTCCTGGAAGGCTCTGTCTGTCTATCCCAGTGTGCAGCATCCCTGGAGCACCATCACACACGGATTGGTCCCTCCCTGCCCCGTGCCACCCTCAGCTGGACCCACCATGGCACCAACTGGTCCCAGTTTGCCCCAGTTCACACCAGACGCTTCATCCCCCACGGTGCCAGCGAGTCTTTCCTTCCCCAGAGTGTTTCCAGAGCTCAGTGCTGCAAAGGCCAGGTGTGAATCCTCGGCAAGGCTTCAGCTCCCAGCCCTTCCCAAATCCCCTCACGCAGGATGAGCAGGGCAGGCATCGGAGTGGTCAGAGCTCCACCACTGCACTTTCTGAGCTGTCCTGGTTCCCTCCTCTTGTCCCCCTCCCTTCTTCTTTTCATCTTCTTGCATTTCAGGAGGGAGAGGAGGAGGAGGAAGGGCAGGGTAATTTTGACTGATGATGAGGAAACGATTTGGTGAAACTTGAGCCAGTTTTTTGTCAAACACTCAGCACCCAGCATCATTTTCCCCAGCCTGGGGAGGCTCATCTTACCCCACTACCTGGAGGGTGTTTAACCTCCCTCCATCTCCCCAGCAGGTCAGAGTTTTCCAGACTTCCAAGGAAGGGGGGAATTTGTGCTTTGGGTTTTTTTTCATTTGCCTGTCTTCCAACACCACTTGTCCCCCCTCCCTTGGGGCAGGCTGGGGAGCAGCTCCTGAGCTGGCTCCACTCTGGCCCCACTCTGGCCCCAAGCAGCAGCACCTCTTAGCAAGGAAAAGAATCCCAACACATGGAGAGCCTTAAAAATTGCCATTTTGGCTTTTGTGCTGAATTACCTTCAGCAGGGCACAAAAGAGGGAACGTAGGCCTGAGGATTTGTGCTGACTGGAGAAGACCAAAGTGGAGAGAGGAAAAGGCTGGAGAGCTACAGCTGCACTGGAGGGACTGGATGCAGCTCTAGGAATGGATTTAATAGAAGACAGGACAGAGGGATCAGAGGTCAGGAGCTGGTCCAGCCCACACAGGCCACAGGGCAGGAAAACTCCCTTTAGTGTCTGAGGGGGCCTGAACCTCAATTTTGGCATCTGTGGCCCCTCCAGCTCCTGGGGCTCCCCTTTAACTCAGAGGTGTTTTATTTTCCCAGCATCTTCTCAATGATGGTGGCCAAGGGCAGGGAAGCTCCCCCAGCCCTGCTCTGCCCAGGGAAGCTCCCTCAGCCCTGCTCTGGCCATACACAGCCCTCACTCGCTCCCCCAGCCCTGCTCTGCCCAGGGAAGCTCCCCCAGCCCCGCTCTGCCCAGGGAAGCTCCCTCAGCCCTGCTCTGGCCATACACAGCCCTCACTCCATGTTCACAGATCTTGGCTGATAAAATCTCATCCAGGAAGGTCTGGAGAGAAAGGTGAAGTAGCTCAGAGGAAGGACAGCAGGAAGAGAAGAGTCACTGCCAGCTCCTGAGTCACAGGTCCAGGCAAGACATTTGCCTGCGTTATGAAGGACACCCCTTCCCTGGCTGACTAAAAAAGGATTAATTTTTAAAAACCCAGATGGCTTTTATTATTAATGTACTACCTGGGTGCCTGACGCTTGCAAATAAAATTAATTTGGGTTGGATTCACTTTTATCTTCAAGTGGTTTCACATCAAGTGTTACAGAGAAAAAAAGTGGCCTGCGAAGAGAAGTTTTTTTAATGTTTGCCATCAGTTGGTTTCATGGACATGTTATTCTCAACCCATAGAATCTTATTAATTTCAGTTTTTATATCTGATGCCTGTTTTGAATAAAAAAATTTGGACTTTGTTTGGGTTTTGTGATGATTTGGGACAAATACCAGCACACAGCATCTGGTAAAGTTGTGTGAGCATGTGGTTCCAACCTGCCTCAGAGCAGTTGCAAGTGTGTTCTGCATATTTATCAGGTATTATGACACAGTTATTCACCACTAGTCAATAAAAAAGGAATTATCCCAACAGCTTCCCTGCCACACATGGGATCACACCAAAATTAGGAAGGAAGAGCCCACAGTTAATCACTCCAAATGCTTCCTGGGTGCTTTACAAGGTACCGAAGGGAGCTTTTCCAGGGAGAAATGACATCCTGAAGGTGCTGTGGGTCAGCACCTGCTGCCTCTGGGCCAAGGGAAAGGTGACAGGATCAAAGCAGTGTCACTTTCCTGCAGTGCTGGGAGGGACACGAGCCTGCCACGCTCTCCAGCCAGTGTTCCTTTGTCACAGAAACCACTGGGAAGGGACACAGCAGAGAGGATTTCGGACCTGAACGGCTTCTGCAGGTCTGGGCAGACGTGCTCCTGTATCACAGCCAACACACAGGGAAATTGAACCCCAATCCCTCACGTTAATCCCGCCATGGAAAAAGGGTTTGTGCAGGGAAAGCAGAGAGAGAACGGGCTGAGGGTTTCACTGGTGCAGAGGGGAGGCAAGAGCCAGCAGGGATGAGCTGGGCAATGCCACAGAGCTGCTCCCTGTCACCACAGGGCTCAGGGGGTGACAACAGCCCCAGGACAGGCAGCGGTTCCCGAAGTGTCCCACGCTCAGTGTGGAGCAGGGGAAGCTCTGCTCATGCTGCTGTCGGTGCACAGCGACAGTGAGGGGCTGGAGGCTCGTTCTCCCCGAGAGCTGCTCGGGTGGCTGTGAGAGAAGCCTCTCTGTCATCACCCAGCTCCATTTCCTCGGGCTGCTCGCTTTCCTGCCCCATCCCGGAGCCGGGATCGCTGTCGGAACTGCTGCTGGCCCAGGGGCCTCTGCTCAGGCCCCTTCCAAGCACAATAAAAGCCTCGACCACCAGCCCCAGAAGTCTCTCCTAATTAAAAGCTTTGGGGATGGATATTCCAAGAGCCGCCACGATCCGGTGGAAGCGGGACAATGTAAACACCTCGGAAAACGCCTCAGTTTCCACATGAGCTCCCCACATAAACCCTGATCCACCAGGGCAGACTAGCAGTGAATGCCGTGCACTGGCCCTTGTGCTGCTCAGACAGCAGAGAGGTGGAAAAACTCCTTCATTCCTGATCGTTCCTGATCAGCAGAGGTCCAGAAATTTGGCAGCTGGGAGGTTTTTTCCCTCAGCTTTTGTGTGTGTCTATTACTGTTACTGATTCCTCTCCTACGGCACCAAATTCCATGCTCCAGGATGGGTTATAACACCTAAAAAGCAAAAGCTTTTCTTGCCCTGTGGGCACCAGGGATTGGAAATATTTGCTCCACCTTTTCACTGTTCTCCATGGATCCTCCTCTCTGAGGGAAGCTGTGACCTTGGGCATCAGGGGTAGTCCATGCTGCACGGTTTGACATTCTCTTCCATCAGAGAACCCTGAGGCTGGTTTTACACTCATTAATTAAACCCCACGTGCTGCCTGGGAGGTGGATACAGGCAATCCGCCTCAAATTAAGCTGGAAAAGGTTAATTGGCTCCTTGGACCTCACAGGTGCCTTCCCATTCCTGCGCAGCTCCCAGATAACCTGGGACCAGGTTATTCATGCTGGTGCCATGCCCTCAAATCTATCACAGACCACACAGGGGAATCAAGTGAGCAACACCAAAAACAACCCCCTCCTGCCTATATCCATCATCTCCTGCTTCCCCTCTTGCTTTTCTTAGTATCCAGAAGAAAGAAAGGAAAAAAAAATTTAAAGGCAACCTGAAACCACTCCACACTCCCAATGAGAAAATAAAAATGGATGTTGCAGGCTCATGTGTTCTATACGTTTCCAAATATTTCCATCTGCTCCTGAAATTTCCATTAGGAGTTGCCAAAAACTCTTAGAGAATTGTTAACACGATGGTAAATTTAGATTCTTTTTATGGAGAGACGTTTCCCCACCCTCTTAAAAGTCTGGTATAAATTTGTCCTGTCACTGATAAGCCAGAGGTATTGCTGGATTTGCCCTTTTGCTCCTTGGGATGGGATCAGGGAAGAGAGGCAGCACCCACATTTTGAGTGGGCCCTGCTGCACCCCTGGGTCAGCACAGAAATCCCTTCCAAGGAAATCCCCATCCCCAGCTGCTTTCCCCAGCCTTCACCCCACCGATTGTTCTTTGCTTTGGAAGCTCCCAGAGGAAGGTCGGAGGCTCTTGAGGTGTCCTTCCCATCCACCACCCAGACCCTGATGAAAATCATGGTGTTAATGAGCAGTTTTCATGCTCAGAAGGGTACAGGGCAAGAGTGTGGAGTGACAGAACAAAGGGAATGGCTCCAGACTCACAGAGAGTAGGGTTAGATGGGATATTGGGAAGGAATTCCTCCCTGTGAAGGTGGTGAGGGGCTGGGATGGAATTCCCAGAGTAGCTGTGGCTGCCCCTGGATCCCTGGCAGTGTCCAAAACCAGGCTGGACAGGGCTTGGAGCAGCGTGAGATAGTGGAAGGTGTGGGTGGAACTGGGTGATCTTTGAGGTCCCTTCCAACCCAGGTGAGCCAATGAGGGCAGATCATCAGTCAGGGGAGATGGAAACCCAAAAAAAAAAATGCTCAGCATGAGGTGGAGAAAGCACGGAGAGGCCTCAGCATGCAGGGAACGCTCTCATGAATATTTCCAGCTGCAGTGACGCATCCCTGACGGAGCAGCCGGAATTGTGTCACCGGGCTGCTTCCCCAGGCATGGTTTGGTTGAAGCACCATTGCTTTTTCAGCGAAACAGGCCATTCTTCCCTGTCAGAAAGGGCTCTTCGGGCTGGCTCCTGTGCGTGCTCCACGTGGTGAATTAGCAGTGGCATCACTCAGGGCTGGTTGAGCCGCTGTTGGAGTTTTGAGCGAGAGCACAGCAAGTGCTCTGCAATATTATTTTAAAGCACTTGCTCCCTGTCACCATTTAACAATAACCCTGTTCCCACAGCACAGCAAATAAGGACCATTTTCCAGAGGAGGCACTTAGTGGAGATTAAAGGTTTGGAGCCCACACAAAAAGGCAGAAAGCTCCACTCCCTCCTCTGGGTTGATGTGAAGAACCCACAGAGCCTGAGCCTTTCCCAACCTCTTGTTTTGCACCTCCAGACAGACCCCATGGCTCAGCCAGGTGAAATCCCTGCTCCGCCCGAGCTCCTGGGTGACATTGGAGCCTTCTCCTGCGCTCCTGGCAAAGCTGCCCCATTTTCAGGAGCATTTGTCCACATGGAAAGGGATTTTTCTCCCGTCCTGTGTTTCCAGGCTGTTCTGCCAGGCCACCCTCCTCCATCTCCCAGGATTAAATCTCTGCCCTAGGGCTGATCAGCAAAACCCCAATGGAAAAACCCCTCGGAGATGCCTTTAGTCATCAGAAAGCCCTGCTGGAGCAGCCAGAGGAGTGGGATTGCTGCATGGCCACTGCAAGGGCTCTCTAATGCACTCAGGGATGTTATAAATCATCACCTAATTAATCTGAGTCTTACTCTGCCTAATCTTCCTCAGGGAAGGAGGGAGAGCTGCAAGTCTGGATTCTCACTTCTGGAGGAACAACATAACAATGGGTTCGGGGAATGGGAATTAAGGATGCCTCATTTCATTTTTTTCCTCCTTCAGGATATTCCCTGATGTGCCCCAGAGCTTTGCCCATCTCCCAGATGATTTCTCCACATGAATTCCAGGGGCTGGGGACAGGCTGGGAGGGTGACACAGAAAACCCACAGCAGCTGCTCGGAGAAAGGAGCCCTTCCCACCGAAAGGAAACCGATCTGATCTCCTTCTGACCCCTTCCCTGCAGTTACACTCGTCAGATTTCCCTCCTGATGGGTTCCTTCTCCGAGAGCAACCTCCTCCTCCCGGATCCCGGGGGTTTCAGGGAGAGACACCAACAGGAATAAGAGTATTGCCACCTGCAGCCTGCTTGGAAAAGAGCTGCTGGAATCAGCCCTGCAGGCTGCTCCTCCACCTGCTGCTCCCAAATCCCTCGATTATTTAGGAGTGATGGGCAACAACCCTTGTTTCATCGTTGGAGAAGTTAATTAGTTTATTTTATGTCTAATTTTAATGCTTGAGCCACGTCCAGAGATGTGAGCTCGGGGGAAACAGGAAAGTTTCCAGCTGGTGATGTTATTCACAGCCTGGGGTGGTGTTATTCAAACCTCGGTGTAAAACACATGGGGTTAAAATTTTCCTTGATTTTAATGTTCCTTTTTATTTTGAGACCAAAACTTCCCTGTTTTCGGTGTTAAATTCACCCAGGGATCCCCAGCAGCCTCCTCAGCTCTGCAGAGAAGGGAGCAAGTGTGTTTATATGGATTTTAAGTAATTTTATCTTAAAAAAATGCAATGTTATGACATATTAACAGTTGAAGTATTAGTGACTGTGCTCTTAGCCAGATCTGCTTTGTTGTTTTGGGTTTTTTTTAATACATGTAGGGGAAAAAAAATCACATTTGCCTGAAGAACATGTCAAAACTTGAACAGATGGGAGTTTTTACCAAAAGGAGACTGTTCTGCTCAGACATCATTCCCTTTCCAAAACCTCAAGTAAAGTTTCATATCTTTCAGCAAATCTTGGAGTGGGATTATAAATTCAAAATAAAAATACAGAAATTTCCGATGTCGAGCTTATAAATGCCAGTTTACAACATTTTCTGGTGTCTTAATGAGAGCCATGTGACCAAAGCTATACATTATAGGAAATAGCCAAAAGGCACAAATGCTTTTACAAATCCATTTTTAAACGCAGAGGACTGATTTTTACAATTTTAACACAAGAGGTTATTATCCTTTTTTAATTTAAAAATTACTGGTTGTTTGGTTTTTTTTTTCCCATTTTCAACATGCCAAGCCCTGTCTCCAGAGCCCCAGTGCAGTGCAGGGATGTTGATATTCCCCTGGCAGCTCCCAAAATTCAGAGTCACCCATTTTCCATGCTGATTTTCCCCTGGCAGCTCCCAAAATTCAGTCACCCATTTTCCACACTGATTTTCCCCTGGCAGCTCCCAAAAAGTCCCCCATTTCCCCCTCAGCGTTGCTTTGGTGGTGTGAGCGTAGCACCCACGATGATTTTGGATTGTTGCAGCATCATTAAACCAAATCTATTTTACTTAAACCCTGCAAAATAAGCACTTAATGGGATCAGTGAGGGAAGAATCGGGGCTGTTCCCAAACCTCTCCAGTTGTGAACTGTCAGTTTCGGTGTCACAGCAGAGCTGAGCTCTCTGCTCCTCGCAGCCTGGCCCCGGTAATCGCCCCCAGCCCCATCTCTGCCCGTCCCTACTGACGCCGTTCCTCCTGAATGCCCCTAATGCGTTGTAGCCTCCAGCCACCCTCCCTCCCCATTCCCAGCGCCGGGAGAACACCGCAGATGAGGCCAGGCACTAAAAGGGTGGGAGGCCACTCTCTCTTAAGACAGAGGTTCCTGTAATATTTCCAGTGGCGCTTCCAGGGCCTTGGGCACGCGGGGCACATCCCAGTGGGGTCCCAGGGGGGGTTCGTGTCCGTATGTCCTAAATGTGGGCTCCAAGCTCAACTAAACGCATCAGCTGGCAGCACTGAGGCTGAGCTAGGAGGAAACTCACTGGGTCAGGCTCAGGAGAGGTGCAGGGATGTCCTTCAGCCTGGAATGGTTCCTTGGTGGACTGGTTCTGACTGGGATGGAGTTGATTTTCTCCCCAGTAGCCACTCTGGGGCCGTGTTTGGGGTTTGTGCTGAGCACAGGGTTGATAACACAGGGATGTTTTTGTTACTGCTGAGCTGTGCTTACACAGAGTCAAAGCCTTTTCTGCTCCTCACCCCTCCAGTGAGGAGGCTGGGGGGGCACAAGGAGCTGGGAAGGGACACAGCCAGGACAGCTGACCCCAGGGACATCCCAGGCCACGCAGTGTCAGGCTCAGTGGATAAAGAGGAAGGGGAGGACATTCGGAGTGATGGCCTTTGGCCCCTCAGCTGTCCTGGGGATGGCTGAGCCCCTGCCTGCCATGGGAAGTGGGGAATGAATTCCTTGTTCTGCTCTGCTTGCATGTGTGGCTTTTGCTGTAATTATTAAACTGCCTTTATCTCAGCTCAGTTTTCTCAGTTTTACCCCTCTGGTTCTCCCACTGGTTCTCCATGGGGCCAAGCTGCTGGAGCTGGGGTTAAACGACAACAGCTGGGAAGGAGCCACAGCTGGAATCTGTGCTGGCACCTGGAATCTCCGAGTGCAACCACGAGATCAACACGTGACCCCCAGACTGTCCATAGGAGCCTTCAGTGGCACCAATCTCATTGTTGAATATTTGCATGTTTCCATTTATAAACGAGCCCAGGAGACTCTGCAACCCCGGGATGGGCCATGGATGTATCCTGTGCTCCCCTTCAGCTCTGCCTGGTGGGCCAGGGAAGCGCTGGCTTTGCAAGAGTTAAGGGCTGGGGGCTGGGAATTAATTAACATCTTCCATCTTCATCTGATCTCAGGTGGATAGTTAATGTTTTTGTCTGCGGAGGTTTATTTTCCTCCAGACTGATTGGATGAATTGTGTTCCCAGAGATCAGAGAGTTCAGATGGCAGAGGATCCTCTTACCAGAAGATGAAAGCCAACATAATCAACTGCACAACTTCAAAACATGCAGCTTGTTCTTGTTGGCTGTGCCTAAGTTTTCCCTGCAGAGAAGCTGTCGACAATGACTTGATATCAATCCAGTAACAATCCCTGGTTTCTAATAATAATTTGCACTTCAGTAGAAATGTTCATGTGAGGCTCTGAGAACATTTAGCAGATGGTCATTAGCGAAGCTCCCCAGTTCTCCTGCGAGGAAGAGATAACAATTATTAGCCTTGTTCTACAGATGGTGACACCGAGGTGAGGCACTGAAAGGTGAAATAACTCCCCTAATTTTCCGTAATGAGCCAGTGGCAACAGATCCATGAATGGAACCCAGGCATCCTGCTGAGATTACTCCACAAACCCTGTATCCTTATCTTTCACAGGAAAACATGGTCAAAGAGGTGAGCCTGGAAAGCAAAAAGCAAATGACTCAAAGGCAGGATTCATGACACATTTCTGGAAATAAGGAATTAGGTCTGGGTCAATAAATAACTGGGAAACCAGGGGGACGCAATCCGAGAGGCATGTGAGACGGGGATGGATGGAAAAGAAAGAAGATAATGGAAGGGAGGGGAAGGAAAACAGAGCAGCTCTGACTTTTTATTTCCACTCTTGGTTTCAATCAGCCTTGTAAAATTAAAGGTTGGGCTCTGAGGAAGGAGAAAGCTCCATCTGCTCCCGTGTGGACACATCCACTGGGTGAGGCTTCAAATGGGAACGGCCGGTAACAAAACCCTCTGAAGGCTCGTCACCCTGCAGCCAAGTGCCAGCCATGGGGACATTGGTAGTGTTTGGGCACCTCAGAGAACCCTGGGGAGGGCAGGGACACAGGGCTGGAGCTCTGGGAATGCCGGCTCTGCCCCTCAGCATCACCCACCAAACCGCGGCGGTGCTGGTGGGGCTGGAGAGCGCTGCCGGCTCAGCCTGGCCGGAGGTGCGAGGGCTGGAGCTCCAGGGGCTAATTTTAGCTTCCGCTTGCACTGTCTTTGCCTTTCTCACCCAGCAGGGCTGCCCTGCCAGCACCGAGGGACTGGCTGGTGCCCCGAGCCGCCCCACTCGCATCGCACACACGCCGAGGGGAACGCGGCCCAACTGTGCAGTTTATAAAACAGCCAAGTGGAAGCCAAAAGGTTTGAGTTTAATCCCTCCAGTTAAGTCATCTAGATTCCTTCTCGCCACCAACCATCTGATCTCAATCAGCAAATCTTGGCCTTCCTCTCCTGACCCAGCCGAGAGTCGCGGTGCTGAGGCCTGAAGTAATCTGCATGCAAAATGCTTTAGTAATGATTCCTCCAGGAGGGACTGCTTTGATTGTTATTTCCCAAAAGCCCTCCGATATAAAAGGGGGAGGCGAACAACAAAGGTGGCTCGGTAATGTTTGCCATTAATAATTTGTCAGCGTTCTGTAATGTTCCTGCATTTATTTTCAGTACCTGTGGTTAATAGAAGCCTATTGAAAGAGACCTGTTTCTGTGCATGCCTTAAAAGCAATCACTGGGTGTTAAATGGGATGTGCTTTTAGTCTGAAGGTACTTCCAATTGTCTCTTAGTAGGATTCAGCAAGCAAATGAAACAGAATGAAACATCTGTGTCCTTAACATCAATGAACTGCATCACCTCTAGGTGCAGTGTGTCCTTCAAAACCCTTGCAAGATCTTCATGGATTTATGGCCTCACAGAATGGCTTGGGTTGGAAGGGATCGTAAAGATCATCCAGTCCAGGGACACCTTCCACTGTCCCAGGCTGCTCCAAGCCCCATCCAACCTGGCCTTGGACACTTCCAGGGATCCAGGGGCAGCCACAGCTGCTCTGGGAACCCTGTGCCAGGGCCTCCCCACCCTCCTACGGAAGGATTTCTTCCCAATATCCCATCTCACCCTGCCCTCTGGCAGTCAGAAAGCACTCCCACTTGTCTAATCACAATTACATTGATTTCAGCATCACTCCAAGCACTTCCAGCACCAGAGAGCCAGAACTAGAACAGAAGTGTGTTGGAGTGATAACACTGGGAAAATTTGGGAGAGCAGCAGCCATGTCTGACAGGCAAGATCTTGACTGGAAAGGCTCGAAGAAGCCCAACCATGGACACCAATGGGTGCTCCTGTTGCAGGTGCCCCTCAGGGCCACAAGAGCTTGGTGGAAGGAGTGAGTGCTCAAAGGCAGCTGGTTGGTGTGAAAATTGGGATTTTGGAATGCTTCATCCAGCATATTTGCATTTTGAAGCCAATATTACTGCCTGTCCAGGAGGGCTCCCAAATGAGAGGAGAAAGGACACTATGAAGAACAGCAGTTCTGTTCAGCCCCGAGGACCCCAACTTTCCCTCTTCTTTTCCTCACACCACAACTTCCCCTATTCTCTTCCTCACTTCCACATGATGTTCGTTGGGATAATGCAGGAATCACTTCCCAGCTTCATACATGAAACAAGCAGAGGAGGCAGAGGAAACAGGATCTGCCATTTTCAACCCAAATAATTGCATTACAAAGCTCAGCACGGTTTTCATTATTGTGCCGCGTTCAATCAACCTCCATCCCAAAGGTGCAAACGGATCTCAGGCTGTTCCAGGCCTTGGCAGCTGCTTTGCTGTACTTGCTCCTTTTTTTTATTTTTTTTTTTCTTTTCGTCTTGGGGCTTTTAAAATTGATGGGAGGCTGAAGGCAAGAGCTGATGCATTGTAGATGACAACAAAAGAGGCTCCATAAAATTGCTTTTGGCATCTCGTGTGCGTTCCGTCTACATCTTATAAATTACTGCTGCATTACAGCGATAAAAATAGGTTTGTATTTGGAATTGATTACAGTGAGATAAAGCCCTAATAAAAAAAAAAGCACTGGTGCATAAATATTCTGAGCATACAGGGGTAATTTGATTTGATAAAATAAAAGTATGGCTCTTAATTTCTTCCTTTTAAACAGAACACACACGCACACGCAGCGCAGGGAGAACTTCAGCAGCTGTTCAGTTTAGGATTCTCAGAAATGGGTCTGTGCCTCTTGCAACTCTTCCCTTCCAACATTTTTATGGCAATCTCAGCATCACCAGCATTCCCACTGCTGGGTAATGTTCCTGCTGCAATCCTAAAGCGTTCAGCCCAGGCTTCTGTGCTCCTTCCAGGTGATAAACATTGATTTTCCTCACACCTCAACTTCCCCTGTTCTCTTCATCACTTCCATGTGACATTAGGTGGGACGCAGGAATCACTTCACAATTTCATACATGAAACAGGCAGGGGAGGCAGAGGGAACAGGATCTGCCATTTTCAACCCAAATAATTGCATTACAAAGCTCAGCACGGTTTAAAAGCTGTGCCCCTCAAAGTTCTTTTGCTAACCAGGCTGCTTCTCTGGAGTTCACTGTGTACACCTCAGCTCTGCAGCCAGTGCTCTCGCCTTGCTGGGACTGCAGGATCAGCAGAGGGAGCCGGGATATTGTTTTCAGCAGTTCTAACATAAATGGAAGGGTAATTTTATTTACACGAGGAGGAGGGAAGCAGCGATTCATGTTTCAGCACGGCCAGCCCAGCGCACTTCACTCCAGCAAAGCGCTTTGGCTCAGACAACAAATCCAGGGTGAACATTGGCCTTGCATCAGGACAAAAGCACGGCCTGAGAGTGACCCTTTGAGAAAAGCTTCGCTGCAGATAACAGCGACGGGGCTGCCAGGGGATCCGGGGCTGGGTGCGGGAGCTGGGGAATCACAGAGCAAAGCAGCACATCTGCTCTGCAGCCCGGCAGCGGCACCAAACCCCCTCGGCCACATCGCCGGGAGGTGCCGAGCCTCCGACCCCAGCAGAGCCCAGCCCCGAGAGCTGCAGCCCAAAATGATGCTGGGCACGGGGCCGTGTCCCCCGGAACCCCTGTTAAAGCTGGTTTGGGGAGGGTGGGGGCAGGAAGCCGCTGCTCCCGTCCCTCCAGCGCGGCGGCGGAGCCGGGCCGTGCCTTTGATGTGGGCTGGACGGGATGTGGCTGCGCCTGCTCCCGCCAGCCCGAGCAGGGAAAGGAAAACCAGCGGCAGCAGGGCTGACGATTATCCCTGTCGAGCAGCTTGAGCATTCCTGAGTTTTCAGTAATGTACGATAAGCTGTTGGGAGTAAGATGATCCCTAAAAACCTCCCATAGGACTGGCAGAAGCTGCCCAAAGCGTGTCCCGACACAACTGGTAGCACTTCCACTGAGGGAAACACAGGTAGGCTGAGAGAATGTTCCTTTTAAATTTCATTTATTTATTTTTGTGTACATTTTCCGTAATTCGACTGACATACCATTGCTATAAAGATGCCCTGCTCTTTGAATATTTCCATCCAAGACCACTAGTTTCAAGTGTGGTTATGAAAAGTCACGGCAAACATATGACTGGAAAGAGGTGGTTGGTTTTTGACTTCCAGGCAGTTGTTTGAAGCGTTTCAGAGATGCACATAATATTCAGCAGAACACACGCACGCACAGTGCCGGGCTACACACACACACACACACACGCACACGCACATCTTGAAAACTGTTACAGTGGTTGAAGTTTCCAAAAAGGTGTCCTGTCCCCTCTCAGCAGCAGTGAAAAACCTCTGGGTATCCTGAGAAATCAAATCAAAGCGCAGTGAAGAGGATTAACTTATCCCATCAGCAGGGTTTGGGGTTGTTTTGGGGTTTTTTTCCAAGTCAAACGTATTTTGCCAATCTGATTTAAGTGAAGAGGGTGGGGAGAAAGAATCTGTGGCAGTGAAGGTTAAAGAATACCAGTGCAGCATGGACCTAAAAGCATCTCATTAAAACAACATCAACTAAAAGCCTCTCAAACGTTACACACGTGGTCCTGCTGTCACTCTCCTACTCCTGCTCACCTCCAGAGCACCAGGAGACAAC
Organism: Corvus brachyrhynchos; assembly: GCF_000691975.1. Taxonomy (NCBI): domain Eukaryota; kingdom Metazoa; phylum Chordata; class Aves; order Passeriformes; family Corvidae; genus Corvus; species Corvus brachyrhynchos. Next base: position 2,357,354 of record NW_008235987.1, read on the forward strand.
ACAGGGAAGTGCTGCAGATGGAGCCAGAGGGAGGGGATGTGCAGCTGGACAGGTGGGCAGCCAGGTGACCACGGAAGGACTCTGGAGCACAGGGAGAACCCTGTGACCTTGGCAGTATCTGACTGATGGAACCTGGCAGTGTCTGCACCTGGCTGGAACAGGAGCTCAGAGCGTCCATCCTGCACGGGGCAGCTCCAAACCGTAGGCAAAGCCCACGGGGAGACTGACAACCACCCCAGTGCCACCTCACACCAATGTCAGCACCTCTTTCCTTTTCAGTAACATTCTCCAAGCCTGCTCTGTCCGGCCAACACACCCTCCCCAAGGCTGTGATTCGGGGTCCTGCCTTAGGATGTGGCGGTTTTGATTCTCACAAGGAAAGAGTTCCCTCGACAAGGCTAAAAATTGAAAATCACCCACACTGCAGTGCCCTGCCTTTAATCCAACACCACCTCTGCCTTTGCTGCACTGATGGCACCCCAGGGGCTCTCCCGAGGAGCTGGAGCTGCCCCGTGCCCTGGCTGCGAGCGGGGTTGTGTGAGGTGACAGGCTGCGAGCAGCACAGAGCCCTGCGGAGGAAACCAGCAAAGCCTGAGACAACACAAACAAACTCCAAGCAATTAAAAGAAGGATGGGAGATGTGGTCTGATGTACTTCTGCCAAGAAATAAATATTTTACGTTGCCTTTTTTTCTTTTTTGAAAAAGCACTTGCATTGTGTTTTTTTAAATCTCCAAAATGGTCGAGTCACTCCCTGCACCCCCCCAAGCACAACACGTGCTCACAGACACACACACCACACACACCGTCTAATGCACATAATTCCAGCTTTGTAGAGCTACTGGATTTACTTTGAGACAAGTTTCTTGTGCATTTGGACAATTTACTTTGAGACAAGTTATTTGCAAGAAGGCAAAGTTCATGCATGGCTTTGACAGCTCCACTTTCTCATAAATGGTTTTTGAAAAGCAGAAAGAGAATGAGGGCCAAAGCTCCATTTAAAGTTCACCTCGGATGCCTGAAAAGCATTTATACCCACATCCTTCTGAGGTCCCTGCTTTATGAACTTCTAATCAATTCCACATTCTGCTACCCAATGTTTCTTATACATAGGGGAGAGAAAACAAACCAGAGAAGCAGCGCGAGCTGTCTGGAAACAGCTGCACCACAGCGCCCAGGCTGCCCAGGGAAGGGCTTGAGTTACCGTCCTGGAGGGGTTTAAAATGTGTGGATGTGGCACTTGGGGACATGGGTTAGTGGTGGCCTTGGCAGTGCTGGGGTTTTGGTTAACTCGAGGGTTTTAAAGGCCTATTCCACCCTGAATGTCTCTGCAGTTCAGTGATTCTATTACTCTTTATCAGAAAGGCTGGGGAGGCTTTGGAAGCACCTTTCCAAGGGGAGAAAGGGAATAAAAAGAACAAAACCCGATGGGTTTTGAGCCTCCAGTCCTGACTCTCTCCCACACTTACATGCCCTACAGAGCAAGAAGCTGCTCATGAGTTGCTCCATCCTTTCTGCAGGACATGTGTCCTGCATCCCCAGAGGTGACACTCGGCTGTCCCCCAGCCCTGCCTTGGGCAATCCTGACCACCCCAGTGGCTCCAGCAAACTCCATGGAAATTTGACAGAGAGAAGCCTGGCATGAGCCTTGGACAAACCAAGTTTGTCACCAACCAGATTTTAATTTTCAGGTGGGAAGTGGTTGCTTTGTCAGAATTCAGGGTGATTTTAATGGTGTGACACAGAGCATTTTATCAGCTAAACTGAACCCTGGTGCTACTCAATCCCCTCTCAAAGGAACAACTGAAACCCACCTCGTGCTTCTCCTACTAAAAACATTAAAGGTGAGCAGGTTTCTTCAGAAGCCTCCAAGATGTTAAAAGAAAAATCAAAAAATTACAATTTTTTAAAGCAAGATTCCTTATCCCCATCCCTAATTCTAGAGCAAACCAGGACACTAAAAAAAATTAATCTAAATTGCTATAAATATAATTTAAAATCATAATTAGCTGTCTACTGCCATCCCAGCTGTCAGGAGTATCAATACCACAGGGGTTCCACATGGCTCGAGGGCAGGCTGGGAGATACCTGCAGCACCTCTTGGATAGTACCAGAAAAGGATAAATAATAAATAAGAAGAACATGAGAAAGAATAATCAGCCTTCCACGTGTGTGGAAAAGCAGAGACTTTCACAGTTAGAAACCAAATGATGTTACTGTAAAAAAAAAAAATCCTAAAAATAAAGTAAAGTAAGGACTTGCATCACAGAAGGGTGGGAAGTCTTCTCCTTCCTAACATCTTCAGGTGCTTTGCCTGCAACCTCTTCAACACCAGAGACCACTGGGAACTGGGTGCTTTTCCATTTTTTGCTCATATTTTGGTGTTTGGGGTTTTTTTTCCCTAGCCAAAATGATATAGAAATATCCTTGTTACAGATTTCCCACCATCCCGAGAAAAAGCAGATTTCACACCTTAAGACAGAAAGTCTAGAAATCCCATCTATTGATGCTAAACATGGAGCTTTGCCAATAAAACTGTAATTCCTTAAACTGAAGATTTTGGACAATTTTAGACAGTTGGTTTGGTTTCTTTTTTTTCCTACAAGAAATGACAAATTTTCCTCCAACACATTTCCAGCTTACAAGAAGCTCCATTTAGCAGCTTCCCCTCGTTGTATTGCTACTAAAAAATGCAGAATTCCAGCTATTTTGTATGTTGTGACTATTTCCAGCAGCCCCTGGCACAGGGACAGCTCTCACCAAGCACAAACCACTCGATTCACCAAAATAAAAACGGCGGCCGAGCCCTGGAAATTCACTTTACACAGGGATTTTAAAGGGAAGATTCGGAGCCAAATCCTGGGTTTGGGGGATGTATTTTGAGCCCCAACCTGCCAGAAGCCCCCCAGAAGGCAGAGTCCATGCTGCAGGTGTTTATGCAGGACTTGGGACCAAATTTGGGCTAAATATGGATGGAGAGCTCTGCAGCTGGGCCTGGATTTGGGAAAATTTGATCCTGGCTCAACAGCTGTGACAGAGGCTGGGATTTATCTTTAAACACACCCTTTTTTGGCTCTCATGAGGCACTTTATCCACATTTCTTCACTCTGGCTGTGCAAATCAAGGACACCTGGTCCTTCCTGACTTTTCAGGGTATCCACCCTGAAAAACACCCCACACAAATGGTGAAGGGTTTTGGGTGTTCCGGGACACTCCGAGATGACTGGAAGTTCTCTCCTAGAAGGAAAAATCCCAGATGTGGCAGATCCCAATACCTCTGTCACACAGTTCCTGGGGAAACCATGTCCATGTGAGTTTTTGGAGGTCCTGGATACTCCAGGCTGCTCTTCCAGCCACCAAACACTGGTCCCTCTCACTGGAGCATTTATATCCATCCACCTCCTGGAACGGTTCGGTGTGTGACGGGTCACAGCCTTTTGGAAAAACCATGGTCTGCTCTCTTTATTTCCTCAAAAAGAATCATTATCTAGGGGCAAAACCAGACTGAATTAAACCCTGAGCTGGCCTGAATTATTCCTGGAAGATAAACCAAGCAGCAGCTTTCCTGATCGCTTCAGCAATACTTGGGGTGTGTTTAGTCTTTATTCAAAAATTACACTATTCCGAGTTTCCTGGATTTAGCTAAGCCCAAAAGCGAAAGTAACAGATCAAAATACCCTGCAATAAAACTTCTAGGAAGGGTTTTCAGGTCTGGCTAAAACCAGACAGCTTTGGAAATCGCCGAAAGACGTCTGATCTTTTGAGATTTCCATCTCCACTTCCAGCGCACTTCAGGCGCTTCCAAGCTTTTCCCGGCTTGTCCCCACGGAACCTTGCGGCCGCTGGACTCTCGCCCCATCCTTTAAAAACCAAGAGCCTCTCGAGGAAGGGACTGTGGCACATCCTGGCTGCTGGCTGGGCTGAGCCACCTTGGAGCAGGGTTGCTGCAGCTCCGGAGCTGCTTGGCTTTCCCAGAGGGATTTTTAATGGAACGGCAGCGAACGAAGGGACAAAGTCTTGCTTGGGCTGGAGACCTGCAGGGTGGCTGCTTTAGCTAATTCCCAGCTGTGGGGTTAGGGAGCAGGGACTGGGGAGGACAGGCAGCTCCTTCCTCTCCCAAAGCACTCCATGGACAGCTGCATGGAGGCCCCTTCCCGCTGGCTGCCAATAAAATCCCAGGCATGCAAATACAACCACGAAGGTGCGTGGGATGAGGTGTCCACGGAGGCCAAGAGCTCTCCAGCATCCCAGGGCTGCTCTGAAGGAGCCACCTCACGAACATCCTGCCCCAACTACTCCCAGGGGAACGGCACTGCCGGCTGTGCGGGCCCCTGGCGAATTCCTTCCTCCTGGTGGGCTGTAAATTGGGTATTTCCAGCATTAAGCCAGTCAGAGACCACCTTAAATGCTTCCCCTCTTCTCTCTCAGCTGCAGAGGCCTCTCCCAGGCTTTTCCTATCGTTTAAGGCCACACAGCAGCAACATGTCTTTGTTCACTTGCAGGTTTTTCCCCGTGGGTTTCTTTGGGATTTAGATTTTTCTCCCCTTGCTGGAACTGGGGATGCAGTGGCAACCTGGGACCCACTGCCCACAGATCCGGGCCTGAAGGAAGATGTGGGGAGGGCAAGGGCAACCAGGCTGCTCTCAGGCTGTGCCCTCGATGGACCTGTGGCTGTGTCCTGCCCCTCTTGATGCTTCAGACCCTCCCTGGCAGGGTGGACTGACACCAGCTGCCCAGCAGAGGACTCGTTTTGTCCCTATGCCATGAAGTTCACTGCACTCTCAGAGTCCTTTTCATCTATCCAGCAACGAATCTTTGTGCCTGCAGCACCAGCACCAGCAGCTCCTGGCTGTGTTCATGCATCTGCAAACACCCCGGAACTGAGATGCAGCTTTTTCGGGCCCTATTTATTGACAAAACCCACTGTTTTTATGGAGTGGGGTTATGTGAAGGAGCAGAGTCCTTTCAGCCTTCAGCAGAGCTGCCACTCCTCCAGCCATGGTCCAGGGGGGAATCTCCCAGCTCTGCAGAGCACACGGCAAATTTCACATTCTCCATCTGCTCCAGCAGAGGCTGAGCTGAAATATTAATGAGGAGATCTGATCCCTTCTCACCAGAAACAATCTGGGTTTTATAGCCCAGGCAGAGGCCAGAGGAGCAGATAAAGCTCTGGGATTCATCCTCTGCTGCTGGTTAAGGGCTTTCAAGGAAACCAGGAACCTGGGGGGAGGACACAAGAGTGTAAAACCTGTGGACATCTGGTGTGTTTTGTCCACCCTTCATCTCCCCAGGCTCAGCCCCCACCTCTGGGCATGTCCAGAGCAGAGAGAGGACCTCTAACATCAACAACCATAACATGGCAATAAAGATTAATGAGCAAAACTTGCCATTTTATGTCTAATCCGTGGGGATTTATAATCATTAATCTTTATTAGTGTGTAATAACTGTTTGGACATCAAGGACAGATTCTCAGCTGGACAAAACTGGCCTCATTCCAGCCAAGCCAGTGGAGCAGTGCCAGTTTACACCCTCCATGACCCCAGCTCTACATGAGACCCATCCCATCTGTAGGAATCACATCACTGACAGTGTTTCCCCAACAGCAGGGGCAGAGAAGTGAAGGCAACTGTTTGTCTTTCCCTGTATCCCAAAAAGAGAGCTGCATGTGTCCAGGAAGCTCAACAATAGACATGTCAATAAACACGAGGAAATTCAATGAAAAAGCAACTGCAACAAAAGGAACCCCAAGGAGCGGGGAAGTGGATGATTTTTGAGGCAAGACTAGAAGATCTGGTTTGGCAGGAGCATAACTAAGGGGGATGCAGCAATCTTTGGCATGTGAAAGAGTGAAAGCACCAAGAGGTTCCCAGAGTTCCTCTAAGAGGAACAAGATGGAAAAGGGGGGGAGGGGGGAAAAGAGCATCTTGGCTGGATTTTCTGAGAGAGAAGTTTGAGGGTTGTTTTGAATAAAAAAGAGGTCTATTAAACGAGGGAGGTGGTGGGAACCTTGTCTGAACTACATCAGACCAGCCACTAAAGCAATGTTTGACCAAGCAGGATTTCCTCTTCCAGAACTTGTAGGGAAGAAGGGAAACGTGCAGGTACACCCTTGGCTGGCAGCAAGCATGGAGAAATCCCAGCTGGGGCTGTGCATGCCCTTGGCCCCTGGCAGCCCCTTCCCACCAGGACAAGGTGCAGCAGCACTGGCCCAGCAGCAC
>NW_008235987.1:2363690-2366170 GCF_000691975.1 Corvus brachyrhynchos
CTTTTTTTAGGGATTTTTCCAAGTAGGGACCCACCAACTGCCTCCTCCGTCACACACCTGCCTCCAGAAATGATGTTCCACCTCTTTAACAAGTCAGAGTTGCCTCTTTGTCACCAGTAAACTCAGCAAAAGTCAGGGAAACACAGAAATACAGTACAGAGATATCTGTGTCAAGGTTTGTACACCTGGAACAACTCCAGGAAAGGTGGGCATTGCACCCAGTGCAGCAGCATGAACCTGGTGGTTAAAAACAGCAACCAGAAAATGCCCTCCAACTGCCCTTTCAGATTTAAGGGACCAAAGGGCTCTTGGGGACCCAGAAAACACCTTTCCTGCCAGCGACAGCTCCAGCAAGGGCAAGACCTCCAGCATCCTGCAGATTGCAGGAGCATCAGGAGCTGTATGGTGGGGGGAAGAAGAGGATGGACATCACACCTGGGGACCCCTGGGGATGGCCTGTGCCTCTTCCCTGAATCCTGATAACCTGTGGCAGGTTGGAGAGGCCCTCCCTGCCCTGCAAATCCATCCACAGCTGGTCCAGGTCACAGCTCAGTGCTGAGCTCCCGGCAGCTTTGATCTCTCTCTGATCCCTGGTTTAGGGGTTCTTTCAAGTTTATGGCATTTGAGACCCACTTCTCTAAAAATCCCAGTTTGGGGCAACCCCACAGCCCTGTGCTGCGTGAACACAGAAAACCTTTGTGAAGAACATCCTTAAGCCTCAAAAGCTTTGCTGTTCAGGGGGCAAGGCTGCCAGGAAAGGTTTCATATCCCTTAGCCTGTGTCTGTCCCAGGCGAGGCTGTGCTCGTGTTCTGGCCAAGCAAAGATCTGAGCAGCGACCAAAGGCTTTTTTTATCTTCACAGAGGTTACAATCAAACGGCAGAGACAAGAGCCTGACTTTCATCCCGCAGCCCAGCAGGTCTGCAGGGCTTTGAAGCACACAGGAGTCCCTGGCTCTCCTCCCTGAGCTGAGGCCACCAAGCTCAGGCTTCTGTCTAAGAAATTCCTGGGTCAGGCCCAGCTTTGTGTCCACCATGAGGGATGCAGGGACAGCCCCACAGCCCTGCATGGGCCCTCCCCTGCCACAGCTCCTCCCCTCAGCGCTGGGGATCTCTCACAGCACTTCCCATCCTCATGCTCAGACAGCTCCACACTTACTCTGGGCTGACGCAAACAACTTTAAAAGGAACAAAGTCATGGAGAAGGAGCAGGGAAGGGAAGTGATTTGTTGAGTGCCCTATTGTCATGTCATTAAAACAAAGGGATTTGGCAGCCCAAGCAGTGCAAGAGCAGAGAGCATAAAAGCAAGCCCTTTGTGGAGGCATGGAGGAATCCTTTTAGGGGGTTACCAGCTGCAGACAACACTGCCATTAATTTTCTATTGGAAAACGCTGGTGACATTAATATCTGCTATTAATACTGAACTTTGACAGTATCTCATAAATTCAACCTGTCAATTGCAATGGCACTGAAATGAAGGTGCTCTGAGGTCAAGGAGATGCGGTGTCCAAACGAGACTTATATTGCAGGGGAAAAGCAGCAAAAACAATCTTTAACAAAAGCATCAGATCCATATGTAGGAAAACCAAAGGGTGGTTTTAAATGTCATGTTTTTCAAAGCGAGAATTGATGCTGGAACCAAGTCTATAAACTGGCTGGCTGGACTTTCAGCTGCAGCTGAGGACAATCAATCAAAACAGCTCTGTGACTCTGAGAAAGTGAGAGAGAGAAACACACACACACACCATGGAATACGAGAGGGCAGATCATGAGCCATGCGAGGCCTCTTAAAATTACACTGTGAAGTAAAACATCCTCGTGTTTCATCCGCCACAAAATGTAACCTGAAAGGTTCCCCTCGGCACAGAGTGGGATATGGAGCTTATCCTCTACCGAGGGCTGGGCAGGCTCCTGGGACAGGGCTGAGCAAGGGGAACCTCCTCCCCAAAGCCTGCACGGCCTGTGAATCACACCCTGATTCCTGCAAGCCCTCTCTGAGCCCCCTGCTCTGCAGCTGAGGGCACAAGGATCAATAAATCCCGACAAATGCTCTCCTATCTCTGTCACTGCCAGCCCCAGGGCAGAGCTGCACCATTCCAGGCTCACAGCCACCCCTGTGGTGCAGTGACAGTGGCAGCCCAGGCACTGGCGGTGTCTTTGTGCGCCTCTTCAAAGTGTTGGCATGTCCCAGCACCCCTGCCACAGCCCCTGCTCCAAACACTGCCCTCCCCATCAGCCCTTCCATGGGATTGCTCCCCAAAATCTGCTCACACTGTTCCAACCTACGCCAGCAGAGTCTGGAGCTGCTAACCTGGCAGAGCAGGGTGGAACAATGTCCTGCACAGCTCAGTACTGCAGAGCAAGGTGAGTTTCTGCTCAGACCTGGCTCCCAGAGGCTGTGCCCAAGCGAGGGGTGGGGATGGAAGCGCGTGCAGGGCACGAGGCACTTGTGCAGCCTCTGGAACAGCAGGAACAGACAGG
>NW_008235987.1:2366325-2373039 GCF_000691975.1 Corvus brachyrhynchos
CCGCGGGGCCAGCCGGAACAGACAGGCAGGCCCCTGTTCCAGGGCTGGGGGAAGAAGGCAAAGGCAAAGGCAGAGGAGCTCATGGCCAGGCCAGGCAGCTGGGCAGGCGTGGCTCAGACCTGCATTAACATGGAGCCAGCGGCCTCGCCAGGCTCGGCAACACTCACAGGGCACAGTGCCCCTGGCTCCAGACAGTGCCCCATGACCTGAGGGCAGGGTGATCTCCAGCTCCTCTCCCACCTCACCTGCCCCCTTCTCCTGCCCCTGGCCTCCAGCTTGTCCCCAGGGACCCGGCCAGCAGCAAGGAGCTCCAGGCTGGGATGGGCTGTGGGGTCCTTGTGTGGTTTCCCAGGCTGCAGCTCCCACCTGCAGCCCAGGGCAGAGCCCAGTGCTCCTGGCTGCCTGCAGCATCCCAGCTGGAGCTGGACACAGCCCAATCCACGTGCCAGCACGGGCTCCTGGGAGCGCTGGCACTCCCAGACTCTGTGAGCAAGCATGGAGGGATTGCTGCCAGTGCAGTGCCACGAGCTCTGGAAACCACCACTAAAACATCCCGTTTTTCATGGGTGTCATGCTGTGCATCCTGTGATCCTGCCTCACCCCGAGAAGGAGAGAGGAACTCCCTTTGAGGCCCAAAGCAGCTCATCCCCAGCCCAAGGGAGCCTCGGGCACTGCAACGCTGCTGGGCAGTGGGCACTGACCAGGGCAGCCTCCTCCTGTCTTTGTGCAACTTCTCTGACAGCCTCCTTCCCTCCGGGCCTCTTGTCCCAGACACTGTCCCAGCAATTCCCAGAGCTCCCAGCCCGCCCTCTCCAGCAGAGCAGGGCGGTGGGACAGAGCTGGCCCAGCTGGAGGCCGGGCAGCGCCGGCCAGACTCGGAGCGTGGTGTCCAGAAAGAGGTGACCACAGGGGACACCGTGGCCTCCCTCCCTGACACAGCTCGAGCAGCTGAGCTGCAAGGCTTGCTTACCAATTCCTTTTATGATGCACATTAAATATATTCCGCAACAGAGACACTTTTCCTCTGCTCTCCTCTCCTCTCTCCTCTCCTCAGACACCTTTTCCCCAGCCAAGCTCTACGAGTGCTGCTTGCTGTGGCCTCATTTTGCATCATCATCATCATCATCACCACGCACTCATCCTCATATAAAACAGAAATCTATTCCATCAAGCACTTAACATAAATATTAAAATAATGTAAGGGACAAAATATAAATCTACATACAACTTCATGACTACCATAGCACCTATTACCATGACAAAGCAAATTCTGGTTCAAGGGGAAGGGAAGGGGGATGAGGAGCGAGTTAGGAAGAGGAACTTCGACTGTCATTAAATATGTAAATCACTCTTTCAAAATGGGTTTTCTTTGTTGTTTTGTTTTTGTTTTAAGGTTACCAACCTTATTAAAATTCATTCCACTAACCAGCTCGTTCTATGTCACTATGGATACCAAAGAACCCTTTAAAAAAGCTCGGGCGAGGCGGGGTTTCTCAGAATAAAAACAAAACAAAACAAAACACGGCGACTTTCTGTTGGTGCTTCCATGACAAGTCCAGCCACGCGCCCCTCCCCTGCACCCACCAGTCCACAGAAGGGCAATTCTTTTACAAGTCCAGTTCTCAGTCTCCCAGGATGAGCTTGACAAAAGAGGCGACGTCTGTCTCTTTGGATTCGTGCAGGGTGAAGAAAGGATGTTGCTGGGAAAGAAAGAAAAACCAGCAGAGTTTATTATTCACCACGCTGAGGGCTGGAGCAAAAAGCTTTTCAGACAATCCTCTAGACAGTGAAGAAGGTTTTGTCCTTAGCATCATAATATTGGGCTTTTACAGCCAAGGCAAGTCGGGGAGCCCAAGGGCTGCTCCATGAAGTTGTGATGGCCTCCCGGATTCCCCCTAAACCCTGCCCTGGCTGGGAGGGCTGAGCTGGGCAGCTCTGGAGGCAAGGGAAAGCCTTAGAAAACCCTCTCCATCTGCCCCATAACACCCCCCAGACCATGGTTACCCATCCCACACGCTCCAGCTCCAACTGGAGCAATGCAAACCTTGCTGACTGCAGTGGTTTTCCCTCAGCTTCCTGCTTTATCTGTGTATTTATTTACCCTCTGGTGACTCCTGAGTCTCATTTCTTCCCTGAACTGCCCCTCCTCGCAGCAGGAGTGGCTCCCCCACCCCAACCACCACACAGGAAAGCCATCCCGACTGCAAACCATCCACACTTGTGTGTTTAACTACTTCATCCTGACCGACATGGGGAGACAGCCTGCCAGAAAATCCTGCCTGCGTTTCAGCACGAACGGAAAAATACGTGTAAGGAGAAAAACCACAACCAAATCCCCCCGACAGCAACAAAAGCCCCTCTCCATCAGCACCAGCAGTTCAGTTTGGTTGGTTCAGCAACACACCAAGCTGAGATCCCACCTGAAAACCCCCAAAAGCTTGTTTGACACCCACTGTCCTGGCAGATAATCAGATTTATTTGTGTGGAGGGTGTCAGAGGGAACCAAAAGGTAGCCAGGGCCCTGCAGGGCTCACACTGATCTCTGCTCTAAACAAGGTTGGGGGTTTGATTTCCAACACACTCATTGCAAGTCAGGTTTTTAAAAATAATTTGGTGTTTCCAGAGTTTTTCCAAGCTGCCCCTCACCTCAGTCCCTGAGCATTGGCTGTTTCAATGATGTTTAATGGCAGTGGCCAAGTGGAGGGAGAAGAAGAGCAAAGGAAAGATATTTTTCAAGGTGGGTTTGAGTGGCAAGTCATCCAGGGAATAAGACGAGGCAGCTCTGAGTGGCTGGGAAGCGATCCAAAGACACCAGTAAGGAAGAGGAAGCACAATTATGTGGGAAACAGGGCTGGAATGGGTTGAGGCAAAGATCCAGGCAAAACCTGAGGTCTCCCTAGGTCAGACAGTCACAGGAATCGAAGCGTCCTGGATAACTCCGAGAGGTGACCCCCGCGGCCTGGCCTGTTATCACCCGAGTGCGATGTCCCTGCTCTCACATCCCCGTGCAGTGACTCCCAAAGCAGAGCTACCACAGCCCGGGAGCACCCCCAGTGTGCCAGGGGTGGCAGCAGTGCCCTGCAGCCCTGTGTCCCCGTGAAGCCAAGCCCTCTGCAAGGCCTGAGCCTGGCCATGGCACACAGCCCCCGTGCCAGGCGGGATGTGCAGACCACCGGCCCTGCAGTAGTTTCACACTCCGCTTCACCTCGGGAAGTGGGTTTTTAAATGAAATTAAGCACCCCTATCAGTTTTCCTGATGCTCAAGATAGCACAGAGTCATACTTTCCATGAGAAACCTCAATTCCACAGGAAAGCAAGGGAGCAGCCTTGGCCTAAATGACAAGTCCAATCCAGGACCACAACTTAATGCCATAAGAGAGAGGAAAAAACCCCAACAAAACAGCAACCCTCAACCACAGGACCTCACAACATCCATGTCAGCCATAAAATACCACAGCATTGAGATACTCCAGAGGTGATCCAAGAACCTAATTCAATAGAAATGCACTCCCTTGCCAATGGGTATTAATGCTGCAGCAGATGGAGCTGCTTCAGTGAACCCTTTTTGATAAAAGGCCATTTGGCAAAGTCCAGAAATTTGCTTAAAATATAGAGATGCATTTATTCAATAATGTACCCAAAAAAAAGTTTAAAAAAGAGCCATAAATCCCAGGCCTCCCTTTGTTTGAAGCCAGTCTGGGGGCAAGCTGTGTGTCAATCAGACCTATCTATCGTTTAATTGCATTACAGGGCCCAGCACCAAATGCCACAGGAATTATTCACTGCTTACAACTCAGGGGCATGGAATTCCAGCACAACCTGCAGGTAAAAAGCACCTTAAACCCTGGCACCTTCTCACCTCAGAGATGGTGAGGTGAGATGAGGTGGTGATGGGTCTGACCCTCTGGAGGCGTAATGCATGTCCCAAAAATTGTGGGGTAGGGCATACCAGTGCCTGAGGAAATCCTGCAGCAGTTTCCACCCTTAATCCAGGTGATCTTGCCACTGAGACCAGACAGGGATGGGAATGTAGGGACAAGCAAGCATTTGGGTCAGGATCTTCAGAAATAACAAATTTAGGCACCTTCCTGCCTTTAGAAAGCTGTAGATTGTGTGAGAGTAAAAAAGGATGAAATGCCTGCAGGAGTGAAACACCAACTTCCTGAGCTCTCCTGCTTTTTGCTAGCTTCTAGGAGCACCAGGATCAATACCAGAAACTCAGGAGAGAGAGAGAGGCCACGAAGCTGTGGAGCCCAAGCAGAAAAATCTGCTCTTGACAGCTGCAGCCCAGAGCTCTGGCTGGGCACAGAGCAGTGCCCTGCATTCCCCCATCACCAGCCTTTATTGGCATTTTCCTCCTTAGTTATTCCTCAGTTACCCCTTACAGTAAACAGTCTCTAGGCAGCAGATGAAATTCAAAAACTGGAATTAGTCACAGACTCGTCTCTGTCCCCAACATCCAGGAATTACTCTGTCCAAAAAGCCTCCTCTCCAAGGCACCAGGGCAGCAAAGCCCAGTCGGCCACTGGGCTCCTGCAGCTCTTGTGGCGCACTGAGGTGTCTGAATTCATCACACAAACCCCAGAGGAGGATTCCAGCCTCGTTAGCTGATTCTTCACAGCGTCATTCTTACCCATTACCTGCTTCAACACGTATTTTCTCCCTTTATCTGACTGGAAAGCACCTGGCTGAGATTTCAAAGAGCATCTCTGATCTGCAGTCACCCTCCCAGGACTCTGAAGTGGCACAATTCTCCCATCTGCTATGAAAATAGGGATGCAAGGCATCCCAAATCACCATCACTATTGGAATCTCTGCCTTCAGCACCTCACTGTAACCCATTTCAGCTCTGAACACACTGCTCGATGCAGGCACACTCACCATAAGCTCTGGGTATGTTGGCCGTTCTTTGGAATTCTTCTTCAAGCTTTAATTGGGAAAAAAAAAAGAAAAAAATTAGAATTTACGTTCAGCCTGCAATCTAAGCAAGGCCATAAAATCATACTGTGACAACAGCAAGGTTTAAAGACTCTGTAGAGTAAGTTCAGCTACTCATCCAAGCTGAGCAAACACTTTAGGCCTTGAGGACAGTGACAGCCAACATGGAACAGTGCTGGGTACAAGAGCTTGAGACCCGCCAAGCGATCTGGAGACACCAAAAACACCACTGCAAACATTGCCTGTTGCCGGGGGCCAGGTACAACTGGGAGTCTGGGTGCTCTCCAACAGGCCAGTGACTCAGGGAATGGATTCAGCCTCCAAGCTCTGCCTGGGAGCAGTGACTGAGTGGCTCCAGAGCACGTGTACAACTGTTTGTTTATCACCGTGCTGTTATCAGCGGGGACGGTTCCATGGGACATCCTTTTTTTCTCCTCTCCTACAACAGATGGCCCTGGAGGGTTGTAGCTGGAAGTTATTTTGGTTTCCCTCCAGCAGAAAATAGCTTTTAAAAGACAGGACGTAATCTCTACTCACTTCCTGGCAGTGTATTTAGGGGAAAGACACTTGGAGCAACTTGAAAAGATCTTCACACACGTACACGGCGGTGGCAGGGAAAAGGTGTCACACTGAGCAAAACAAAAGTGAGAACCTCTGCTGGGATTTGCTGGAGCCCAGAGGAAGCAGAGGACACACACTGAACAGATATTTCCTGCTTGCTGTGTGTAGAGGGCTCGTGTTTAGTGTCATGTTGTGAATGAACAGAGGAACCCGGGGCCGATACGTGCCAATATCGCCGGCCCGAAGGTTCGGGATGTGTCACATCCTCCCAGCTCAGGAGCAGCCCCAGCCAAGATGACAAGGTGAATTTGAAGGTTAGCTGTGTCCAGATTTGGCGTAACGCTCTTAATTTAGACCCCCTACAAAAAAATAAATTGATTCCCAGGTTACTAATACCAGGAAATCTGGTGGTAAGTTACTGAAATAAATGTAAATTTTCAGGAATGAAGAGTCATATTGGGATCTGATCCTGACTCAGACATCCCAGGAACCTTCCTGCAGTGCCTACAGGTGATCAGACTGCACTGCCCCAGGCAGGAGATGAATAAACACAGACCTAAGCCAGGCTTGATATAGAGTGGATGTGACCCGGTTCGGTGTCAATTCCCAGATCCCAACAAGACAAAACTGGTGCAAAGTTCACCATTCCAAGTCCCTGCTACCCATTTGAGGGATGTGAGGGATCTTTAGTGACCCTGGAGGACAGGATTTGCAAAACTTCTGCAAATTCCTTTGCAAAGGAATCGCCACGTGCTCCCCAAAGTGGCTGTGGATGTAACTCCTAAAGCAGCCACGGCCTGAGCTGCAAGACAGGGGGCTTGGAAGAGCAAATCCCTTGGGAAGGAACAGCCTGCCTGGCACAAGCAGGCAGCCTGGAAACAGCAGAGCCAGCAGCACTGTTAGGAGGAACAGCAGCTGCTCCAAAACCTCAGCGTGGGCCTTGCAAGAACAGGGGGCATCTTGTGAGAGGGTTTTTGCAAGGCAGCTCCCACCTCTCCCAGGCCCCGGGCATGGTGGGCATGGCAGGTGTTCCCCAGCGTGGGTCAGGAGATGAGCAGCTGGACGACAGGAACATGAAAACGTGTTTGAGCAAGACTCTGAAGAATCTAAACATGGGTACTGAGAGTCCCGAGGCAGGAGCAGCTGATAATCCCTTCCTAGGTCATGGCAGAGCGGCTGGGCTCCGGCCCCGGCACTGGCAGCTCGGGAACAGTC
>NW_008235987.1:2373379-2391968 GCF_000691975.1 Corvus brachyrhynchos
CCTATCCTTCTGCCCTCCCAGACTGAGGGACCTGAGCTGCCTGGCTGCACCTGCTCACAGCACCCCTGTGCTGCTGGTGCGGGGCCGATGGGAGCGAGGAGCCTCCTCAATCCTGTGTGCCCCCACAAAGCAGCCCAGCCTGTTCCCCCACAGCTGCCACCAGCATTGCTGTGCCTGCACAGTGCCAGGCGCCTGCACAAGGCTCAGTGAGGGCACAGAGGCCCAGCCCTTGCCCAGGGAATGTTCTGCCCAAAATTAGGGTTGAGAGCTCCCTGTGGAGATGGGCACCAGCACAGTGAAGGTGAGCGGGGCTGGGGAGAGTGAGGCCAAGAGGGAATTTTACCATTGCGAGGTAAAATCGACGAACTCCGCTGAGAACTTCTCCGCTGGGAGCTGCGGCGACGGCTCCTCCACCACCTGCTTGAGCTGCTGGAAGGGCGTCCCCCAGGACTCGTATGGGAAGCGGAGAATGGCCAGTTCAATCTGGGGAGGGAGGCAGGGCAACGTGTCAGGGCAGACACCTCACAGCCCACCCCACAGATTTGGGATCCCCATGTGCCCACCCAGGGGTGTGTTTTTGTAGGCTCCACACAAATGGGGTTGTTTGGCCTGGAAATAGGAACATTCCAATGAGATCTCAGAGCCCCTTGCAGTGCCTAAAGGGGGCTTACAGAGAGGAGGGAGGGTGACTTTTTACATGGGCAAACGGTGACAGAAAAAGGGGGATTGGTTTTGAACTAAAAGAGGAGAGATACAGATTAGATGTTATGGGGACTTTCCTGTGACGGTGGGGAGGCCCTGGCACAGGGTGCCCAGAGCAGCTGTGGCTGCCCCTGGATCCCTGGCAGTGTCCAAGGCCAGGCTGGACGGGGCTTGGAGCAACCTCGGACAGTGGAAGGTCCCTGCCCATGGCAAGGGGTGGGATGAGATGAAATTTAAGGCCCCTTCCAACCCAAACCATGCTGGGATTCTATGATTTCCTCACCCCACCTGGCCACAACATATTGTTCATCCTCCCCCAGCAAACACGAGAGGCTGGAGGAGACCCAGACAGCTCCACATTCAATTCCGTGTCACCCGTGTGTCAGACACCTCCTGGGAAAGGCTGGGAGTTAAAACCAGCCCCAGGCTGCACAGGGTAACTGCGCTGGGAAGCGACTCTGGGAGCAGATGGATTCCCCCGAACGCCCCCGCCGCTGCTCTCCCGCCGGGAGCTGCTGAGGGCGGCGAGGCCGCTCAGCGCGGGGAACGCAGCGCGCGGCAGCTGCCGTGCCTTAGCCCATGCCGCCATCTCCCGGCAGCTGCGGCCTCCGCACCCCTCAGCAGCGAGCGGCTGACAAAGCAGCTCCTCCTCCTTCCCCTCAACCCTGCGGCACGTTCCCCGTGCCCTCCCGAGTTATTCCCGTTCCCAGCCCGCCACCTTCCCAGGGAACCAGCGCCCCCAGTACCGCTATGGGCAGGAAAATGAACCCACGAGCAACACCGAGCCCTGCTGGCTGCCCTGCCTGCCCCCAGGTGACCCTACCATGGTGATCCCAAGGCTCCAGATGTCGGATTTGACGCTGTATCCCTTCTGGTTCAGCTCCGGGTTAATTCTCTCAGGCTGTGAACAGAGACAAAGGTGGCTGAGGAGCAGGGACGGCCCCAGTGCCCTGCCCACCCCCAGGGTGGGTCTCTCAGGGTGGCAGCCCAGCACCCCTGAGCCCACACCACCACCTCGCTCTCCTGGTTGTGCTGGGCCCAGTTGGTTCCCCGTCCTCACCAGTAAGGGCAGGCACTGAAATGGGTCACCAGAAGCAGGTGGCACCTGCACCAGGGGCTGGGGTGGTGGAGCTGACCTGGCACAGCTGGCATAAAGGGGGTGACGAACCTCTGCTTTCCAGGACTGTTTTCACCCTGTTCAAGCGCTCCACAAAGGGTGAATCTTGCACAGCAGCTCCCCAGAGGAGCCCGAGGGACCCAGTCCCTGGGGACTGTTTTTCTTCCCCACGCTAAGTACTGTTGTTCCCACGGGGCAAATGGCAAACAGGCAAAAGGGAGCAATCCCAGAGCCTTCCCCAAGGTCACAGGGAGGCGAGGAGGCAGCAGGAAGCCGTGCCCAGGAGATGTGATCTGAGCCATGAGCTCAGTCTCCCCTCCCAAGGAGATTGTATCCCTTAACTTCAGGGCTACGTCTTCCCAAACAAATCCCCAGGACAGATGCCGGAGGCTGATCCTTCCCCCCGGGCTCAGGTTCCTTTGGCTGCTCCCCACGCAGCTTCTCCACTTACAGCCATGTAGGGTTTGCATCCTGCATCCATGGTTTTAGCAACCGAGTCAACGAGGTAACCGCTAATCCCAAAATCGCACATTTTCACCTGCCCCTGCGTATTGATCAACACGTTAGAGGGCTTTACATCTGCAAGAAGGAACACAGACCACAGTCACTGTCACGTGGTGGTGGCTGGGCCAAGCCACAAACAGCCACAGAGGCCCCTATCAGCAGACGGCACCCCAGGAGTCCAGCAGAGCCCAGCGCCCCGGGCGTGCCAAAAACCCGCTGGCTGCGGCTGGGGCACGTTCAGGTGACAGCCTCATGGGCCTGTCATGTGTCCTGCCAGTGGCCCTTCACTCACACACTCCCCTCTCTGATTTAGGGAAGCAGGAGGTCACTCTGGACGTCACCACCTCATCCCGCTGCTCAAGGAATGGTCATGGACATAGGAGCAGCTCCACAGGGCTGGGGGCAATTCCAGGGGGTGTCTGCAAAGGGAGGGAGCTCTGGCAAGGCCCCGTGGGTCTGGGATCATGCCAGCAAAAGGAAAAACCCATGGAGGAGGGATGTGGGGCAGGAAAGGGTGAAGAGGAGCAATAAACTAAGGCAAGGATCAAAGGTTCAGAAAAGGCCTCTGATTTTAGGGGTACCAAACTTGCAGCGTGAGCAGCAGCAGGAGAGTGGGAGCTCCACACCCCATGGAAATCAGGCCAGAGTCTCATCTATCCATTACTGCCAGATTTATCTGCTTCCCAGCATGGCTTTACAAACCCTGGTGTGCTCACACTCGCGTCAGGCTCCTGAGAGCAGCTACAATCCCCAGCAGAAAGGGAAATTAAGGCACCCAGAGATGCCAGGAAGCAATATCCAGGAGAGCATGGAGGTGCTTCCCTGCACAGCAGGCAATTGCTCTGTGAGGCTAATCCCAAATGGAGTCTCAGCACAGCACAGGTGACACTGCCCCAAAGGGAGCAATCCTTTCCCTGCTGCCACCCAGAAATAACAGGTCACTTCCTAAAGACCCTCTGTCTCCACATAATAAAGAATTAAACAGAAGAGCTGAAACACCCTCTGAAGGAGGCCCCAAGCTGTGTTTGAGTCCTCCTTAGCAGAACTGTGGGTTTACAGCTCATTAATATCTGCTCTCTAATCAGCATTCTGCAATCAAAAGCCTCAGGTATGCAAAATCTTCACCCATCTGTTCCTACACTGAAATAAGACAATTTCCAGTGGAAATGAAACAAGTTCACAGAAACCCAGCAGCCAAGCAGGGCTTCCACCTCCTGTAAGTGACACAGAAGGCAGAAACTCAACCCCCAGCCACAGGAAGAATATACCCAGTGCCACTGCCTGCTCCAGCTGAACTCTGCTGCTTCCCAGGCACTCACACACTCCAGGGAGGGCTCTTTCCTCCTCATGGCAAATTGAAAATGACCCTTTAAAAATAAAGGTGTCAAGCAGCAACTGCAAGTTTGTTTCTGAGCGTGTTCACTGCAGCTCTGAGATGCTCCAGAGGGGAAAATGTCAGAAAAGTTAAGGGAGGGAATTTATGATTTCATTTGAGGCTGGTTTAGGTGTCAAACCTGTTCTGCTCCACTGGTGCTCAGGGGAGCTCCTGGAGGGGAGTGAGGATGGCTGGATCCCTGCAGGAGGGTGAGGCTGCAGAGATCCATCTCACTGCACACCAGCACAGAGCCATGGAGCTGGGGAACAAACCTGGGCAAAGCCTGGCCCAAAGCTCCCCAAGGTCAGATGGGAAAGCCTGGC
This sequence comes from Corvus brachyrhynchos, assembly GCF_000691975.1. NCBI lineage: Eukaryota > Metazoa > Chordata > Aves > Passeriformes > Corvidae > Corvus > Corvus brachyrhynchos. The sequence goes on from NW_008235987.1 coordinate 2,377,401, forward strand.
TGAATTTCACCCAGGTGATGAAGCAGAGCATGGATTTAGGGAAAGGCAGCCAGGGGAAACAGCCCTTCCTCTACCCTGAGGAAAGAGCCTCACAGCCAGCTCTTTCTCCTCCACCTCAGGGAAGCACTGGGACCAGCAGGCAGATTTTAAGGAGCAAACAGCAGCCCTATCCTCTGCCTGGGTTTTGCTGCAAGTCATGAGATGCTGGGGAGTATTTCTGCTGTCAAAGGCTCACTAATCTCGGGTATTTTGGGAGCCCTTGCCAGGCTGAGAGCAGGGCAGTGCATGCCTGGCACTCACCTCGGTGGATCACGGAGAGCTTACTGTGGAGATGTTCTAGTGCTTTGACAATCTGAAACGACAAATCCACAGTCAATCGCAGCTGCAGCACCAGGAGGAGGAGGAAATGATATCTGGCTTCACCCCCAGACCTGCCTGAAGGGCAGGAAAACCACATCCCCCACAAGTCCTGCAGCCTGCCAGCAGCCTGAGGTGTTCGTGGGTACCCAGGGATCTCCTGGGGGCTCCAGGACCCCAATGAGAAGGGAAAGAAACTGCAGGAGCCTCCCCACATCTCACACTGGGCCATCTCTCCATCATGTGTATGGATGGGCACATTTGGGGTCATTTATGGCTTATAAATAACATCACTTGAGACCAGACAAGTGAGGCCAGCTGGGAATGCCCACAGGGGCTGGCACATGGACCACGCTCCTTCTGGTGCGAATACAGCGGGGAGCCTGGGTGATGAAGAACTTGGCTGAGAACAGAAACCCCTTTCCCTCCCCTCCTCACCCTGTGCTACTCACAGAGACTGCGATTTTCCCCAGGATGTCCTCAGGAATCGTCAGGCCTTTGTCAATGACATGTTTGTAGAATTTGTCCAGTGAGGTATCCATCAGCTCCATGCAAATCCACACGTCTCCCTGGAGGGTAAAGCAGGCAGATACCCAGATATTGGAACAAAGCATGCTTTTCTTTCTTTCTCTTCTTTCTTTCTTTCTTTCTTTCTCTTTTCCTCTTTGTCTTTCTTCCCTTCCCTTCCCTTCCCAAAGCCCTTTGGCCCTTGCCCTTTGCTGCCCTGTTTGGCCCTTCCCTGTTTTTTCAAACTCATTCAGCAAAGCTTTCTTTTCCCTGCTCTGGAATTCAGTGCTGTTCACATTCCCTACCATTTAGGGTGTACTCTTCCCAAAGCAGAGCCCCGGTGATTTAGGAGCCCAGAAATTTATCAGGAACTGAGGCTCCCAACGAACAGCCAGGAGAAGTTCAGCTCTGCAGAGCTGTACTTAAAGCTCTTCAATAAATCCTGCTTTTCAGAGCTTTCCACACTTTTCCTCCACACCGAGGAACTCAAGGCAGGGCAATTTTAACACTATGGGACCAGGCTGTGAGCTGGTGGCTGTCCTCACAGCCACAGTAAGTGACACATCCTTAGGCCAGGACTGAGCAGATCTCCGTGTCCAGGTGGAGATTAAACCCCTGGCACTTGGAGGAAGTGCAGGAGTGGGAATTCAGAGCCTGGGAGAAGGGGCAGTCCCAAGAAGCCTCACCTCTCGGAAAAGTGCCCCGTAAAAGGTGACGGTGAAGGGACAATCCACTGTCCTCATGGAGATATCCAGATCCATCAACAACCTCTTCTGCTCCTGGCTGTTCACCGTGGCTCGGATCCGCTGCAAGACAGAGCCTGTCAGGGGTGGCTGCCCCAGGGCCTTGGCACCACAGCTGGACCCTTCCACCGCCCCTCGTGCCACCCCCTTATCACCATCCTTGGCACAGGCACATCCCCAGCCCAGCACCCACAGCAGGAGCACCCAGGGCTCTCCTCACCACAGGTGAGGTTTTGCTCTTCCCTGCAAACACCACTTTTTGCAAGAGCCAAAAGAAAGCAGTGGCTTAGGAGAGGAGAAAGGAGCAGGAAATCAAATTCCAGGCTGGTGGAGAGCTGGGACTTTCGGAGTCCAGTGTACACCTGTTACATCAGCAGGTTCTGAGCACAAGAGAGGGCTCCAGCCCTGCACCAGAGCCCATGGGCTGCCCATGGCTTTGGAAAATCGGCATTTCCCAGTCTCCCGGGAAGAGATGTCCTTGATGTGAAATACCCAGAGACCCTCGGCTGCCAAACACCATGACAGGGCACACACAGCCCACCACAGGTCACACACACGGTCCAGGCTCCTCGGCCAGAGCCACTCGGGGTCAGTAACGGGACAGAATTAAACTGCTCAGCGTCACAGAGAGCCTGAATGCTCCTGCCATGCCCAGCTGAGATCTTCCATTGTCCTCAGAGAGGTCTTTGGCAGTTTGGTGAACACCAAAGCAAACAAAAAGTCCAAATGCAGAGCACAGAGATCCCAGGACATGGCCCAGCCAGCACCCACAGCAAAGTCTACCCACTACTGAGGAGCAAAGAGTTTGCTCAGAGCTTCCAGATCTTTTTCTCTTACTCTGAAAGGAAACTAAAATTCAGCCAAGCAAAAACTGGTCCTTCCCAAGCTACAATTTTTCCCATGACCATTTCCCTAATCTCCAAATTTATGAGTCTAAGCCGTTGTTATGAAAACTTTTCATGATAGCATCTACAAGCCTGCCATGAGTCAAGATCCCACTGCGGCAGGCAAAATGTGAAAATCCCAACAAAAACTTCCTGTTCCAAGGAGAGTGAAAAAGTCCCAGCTGAAGAAGATTCTCTTGTGCAATTAGATTTTTTCTTCTTTATAATTATGAAGTGAATCTGAGGGGCTACAGTAGAAAAAAATAATGCAAATTTATATGTATATTTAAAAAATGCTGGTAAATTAAATCCTAGGAAAACAGGAATATTGTGGATAAAGGTGAACAATGTGACTGATGCACTACAGTGCTGGAGCATTACACCTTTAAAACACCCCCCTTTTCTTGGTTAAACAACCCAAATCTCCCTCGGACCCTGTGTGGAAAGAGGATTTCATGAGGAAAGCAGCAAATCTCAGGAAAGGAACAAGGGGGATTCCAAGTGTGCCCGGCAACCCCACAAGGACAGAACCCCCCGAGGCTCACTCTACCTTCACTGCCATGATCTGCCCGCTGGGCATGTGCCGCATCTTCTCCACCACCCCGTACGCACCTCGTCCCAGCTCGGAGATGGGCTCCAGGTCATCGGCCTTCACCTCAAAGTTCTGGGGGACAAAAGCCATCAGTGGCCCCTGGGCGTTTGCTCTGCGCAGTGCCCCCACGGTGCAGCCCTGCGTGGCACATCCTTGCCCTGTGCATCCCCTCCCCAGCTGTGCTCAGCGGGTCTGCAATGAACTCACAGCCCTGGGAGGCTGCAGGGAGGATCAGCCACCACCACAGCGACCCCAGAGCTGAGGGGACGTGTCTCATGGGCTTGTGTCACCAAACCACAGTCACGGCATGGGTAAGGCTGGAAGGGACCATGGCAGGGCCATCTGGTCCAACCTTCCTGCTCAGGCTGTGTCAAGGAGTGTCCTGAGCAGGGCAGGCACAGAAGGTCCATTCCCTCAGTGGGATGCTCTGCCCAACAGCCACCTGCACGCCAGGGTCATGGAATCATGGATCACAGGATCACAGAGTACTCTGAGGGGGAATCATGGAATGGTTTGTGTGGGAGGGACCTTAAAGATCATTTCATTTCATCCTCCTGCCATGGGCAGGGACACCTTCCACTATCCCAGGCTGCTCCAAGCCCTGTCCAGCCTGGCCTTGGACACTTCCAGGGATCCAGGGGCAGCCACAGCTTCTCTGGGCACCCTGTGCCAGGGCCTCCCACCCTCACACGGAAGAATTTCCTCCTATTATCAACCTAACCCTACTCTTTTTTATTTTGAATCTATTTCCCCTTGCCCTGTCACTCCATGCTCTTGTCTTGTCCCTCCCAGCCACCTTCAGCTGGCAGCACTTTCAGCCTCTCCATCCTCTGAGGGCTGGGATAGAAAACACCACAGCAGCTTCTCCCCAAGGAATCACCCTCAGTCTTACTCCATTTTGTCTTCCTTCCACCCTCCTCTTCCCCCAAACAATCATAGAAACATTTCCAGGTATTTTAAAGCTTATTTCTCCGGACCTGCAGATGGGCCAAACACCAGCTGAGTGTGCCCCATTTTCAAACCAGGGAGGATTTATTTTGTCCATCATCATTTTCTCCTGGCCTGACACAAAGGATGACTTTGTTCAGACCCTGCACCCATGCCCTTCTCCTTTCTGCCGTGATATCGTGCAGAAAAAATTCAAATTTGCCTCTGCCACTAAACCCAGCCCTTCTGTTTGCTGCAAGCACAACCCCATCAGCCAGTCACCCTGCAGCGGGTGAGAAGGAACTGATTCCCAGGGAATAACCCCACATGGCTTTCTGCCGGCGCAGCAGAAAAAACCCTGCAGCCTGCAATGAGCCGGCTGGGGATGCCACAGAGAGCAGGGAGACACTCTGGGAATATGCACAAGGAGCCCTGACTGATATTTTGGAGTCACAGCAGAGATTTAGGCATCTCTGACTGCCTGACACCGCTCCTGCTGTTCACCAGGAGCCGCTCCAAAAACGCGCTTGGAGCGCTCTCCTCAAACGAGCAGCAGAGTTTAAAAGGAGAGGAGGGAAAGTGGCTTCCCCTCAGGATCAGGGGGAGTGTGGGAATGCTGGTGGAAGAGGGAGCCCATCCTAAAGGAACCTGGCTGGATAAACAGGTCACAGATCCATGGGAAATGGAAGCCAAGGCGTGCCAGTCCCTCTGAGACAGCCACAGAGCCGTGCCTGGAAAACAGCCTGAGCTCTGGGGGCAGTGAGCGCGGCTCCTCTGCATCGGCCACCACGGCCTCCCTGCCTCCTGCACGGAGCCTTTCCGGAGCACTGGAGCCTTCCCTCATCCCTGGGAATGCAGGGAGAGGTGATTTTCTTGGAGCAGGCGTTTTCTCTGCCTCCATACTGTACCATTTTGCATCTCACACTGTTTCCACCTCCCAGCCCCTGCTCCAAGCCAGGGAAAACACAAAATCCAAAATGAAAGGAAAGGCTCCAAAGATAGGCATTTTAAACCACTATTGGATTAGCATTTCACTTCACTTATTACCTCACTGACACCAAGGCCTATCTTTTGCACCTCATAAATTCATTGTCCAGCTTTAAAGCGCTTTTTTGAATTCTGCTCTGCCTTTTTCTCCTATCAAAACAACTGTCCTGGGGTTTGTTTTTCCCCTGCTATTTTTTTAGACCAGGTAGATTGGTTTCCATGCTGTCAGAAGGATTTGCTTCCAGTGCAGGGACATCTACCCTAAGTTAGACTCCTGAGGAGATGACTCTCAATACTAGCAAAGGGAAATCCTTTGGGTGAAGGCTTTAAATCAGCAAAGGAACTGCAGAGGAGAGTAAAACACCCTGTTAGCAACCCCTTGCTCTCTAATGGTTATTTCCAGGGGATTAGCTGCACCTCAGTGCAGCAAGGAAGGAATTTCCACGGTGGAAAGTATGAAGGGAGCCCACGTGTCATGGGAGGCACAGGGTGAGGGCTGGGGGCACGTTCAGCGGGGCAGTGCCAACCAGCAGGTCCAGCTGGCCACGGGGCCACACTGGGGTCCCACCCACACAAACACCAGGTGCCACTCAGATATTTATGGCTGGACGTGGCTCACAAGCCCCAGAGCTCACGAGCTCCCAGGCTGGATCTTCTCAGCTTTTATCCATCCAGCAGCTGCCTTCCCTTTCAAGTGAAATGGGCTGCATTGTTTTTAATAGCTGGTATTTAATTATCTGCCCTTTTTGGGGGGTCTGGAGCGAAGCAGTCCCACAAGCAGCCAGCCCAGGATGGCTGATCTGATCCGATCCCAGAGGTCTCTCAGTCTTACCTCCTCACCAATAAAGATGCAGGCTTTGGAGTCCAGATCTCTGGGTGGCCTGCACGAAAGAAAAGGGAAAAGATGTGAAATATCCCCTACGAAGATCAGTTTTCCCTCAGTGAGTAAATCCAAGCCCCAAGCCATCCCCTCACACCTTCAGGCCAGCAGCCCTTGCAGCCCTGAGCAGCCTCCTGGCCTTGCAGGATCAACAGGTACAGCCAAGATCCACAAAGTCACCCCAAAAAGGGCTCAGGACAAAAGCTACTGGAACTGGCATTTCTCACAGCCAGCTTGCCCTGCAGCAACCCAGAGGGATTCACTGGGACAGGGAAGGCAGGTGGCAAGCACCAAACCTCAGCCAGCCTGCTGAAAAATGGATTAAATGGGCATGAACATCTAAACCTGCTATAAATCATCACCTCAGTCACACAGCACAGGCTGACAGGCTGAAAACACTCAATCCTCAAAGAAGCAAAGAAAGCCAAGCAGGCTGGAGTTGCACAAAGTGCCTTAAAAACAGAGGCATTCCTTCTGCAAGGCTCAGCAGGCAGGGAAGGGGATGAGTTTTTATGCCTTGGTCCAACGCACGTTACTCAAACTGGTGGCCAAAGTGCCACACCAGTCAAACTTGGGGGCCATTCTGGTTTTTCTCTTTTTCTGCATCAGTAAGAAGCACGAGACTCACAGATGGGCAGAGGGTGATGGGCTGAGACCCCCTGAGAAATACAAGGGTTGTGAAATTATCACAGAATCCCAGAATGGTTTGGGTTGGAAAGGACCTTAAATCTCATCTCATTCCACCCCCTGCCATGGGCAGGGACACCTTCCATTGTCCCAGGGGGCTCCAAGCTCCATCCAGCCTGGCCTTGGGCACTGCCAGGCGCCAGCCAAGGCTGGAAGGCAGCTGGGCTTCGTGGTTTGCTTTTCATTCTGCCCCAGTGTTTGCAGACTTACGTGGAGCTTGTCTGTGGTTGCTCAAATGCTTCTTTAGGAATTTTCAGCCCAGGGTTTCTCTTCTTGCCTGCGAAACAAGAAAGAGGCAGAGTTAAAGAAAGGCATTTTTTTGTTGTTGTTACGATTCGTTTGGGGTTAATTTGCAAAACACAGCTTGTCTATATTTGTTGACCTTATTTCACATAAATGCCCAGCCAGGCTGGTGGGGCAGACTCAGGGCACAGAGTTCAAACATAAAGTGCCTTTGTTCAGCAAGGTTTCATTTAAACCTGCGAGCTCTGGCTGCCAGCTTGGTACAGAAAACAGGCAAGAGCTCTGGCAAAGGCAGGCCATGAGAACATGCAAAGGGAAAGGTATTTCTCCTCCTACCCACGGAGGATCCCTCCAAACATTTCTTAGATTTAAAACCATTCCAGATACATAACTTCAAACCCTGGCAGGATGAAACATCCTTTTAAAATTGCATCTGAAAGTCCCCATTCTGATTCTGTTTAACTGCATGTTTCACCTCCTGGTCATTAAAGTTGTGCAAACCCAGCAAAAATAAAGCAGAATTCAAGTTTGCAGGCTCCAAAGCCATTTGTTTCTATTCACACTGACCAGCCAAGCTTTTCTGAGCTGGATGCAGCTCAAGCTCTGAGGCAGCTCAGCTGCAGCTCTCCTGGAAAGGGGGTCCAGCCACAAGAGCCAGGCAGAGCAGAGAAACACAAGAACCTTTTTATGACTGCACAGATTCAGCCACATTTCAGCACGGGGGCTTGAATTCATGGAGAAAATAACCTGGAAGCATCAGTCATGTCACCAAACCCCAAGGTAAACATCTGGCTGCTTGGCTGGGTAATAAAATCCCTGGTCCATCCCCCCAGAAAAGGCACAAGCACCTAATTTAGGTGTACAGCGTTTTTAACCTAACAATTTATATCCATTAGAGAGTGAGTTTTACTCCCTATTCCCAAACCTCTCTCTCAAACTTCACCTATACATGTCTGAATTTGTTTTTCCTTTCAACACATCAATAGATGCCTGTGCATCCCAGTGCCAGAGGGGTGCTGGATCAAAGGGCAGGCACCCAGAATGGAAAATGACCTTCATGAATCAATTAATCAATTCAGAATAGCAATTTTTTTTTTAGGGTTTTGGTTTTTGGGTTGTTTTTTGTTGTTGTTGTTATTGTTGGGGGTTTTTGGTTTTGTTTTTTAAGGGTTTTTTTGGTTATTGTTTCGGTTTTTTTAGGTTTTGGTGCTTTTTTGGGTGTTTTTTTTAGTATTTTTTTCCTTGTTGGCTCCAAAAGATGGGATCTTGCTCACTCCTTTTGACAAAGTCATTCCAGGATGGGGCAGGCTGCAAGAACCCAGCTGACACCTCGTGGGAAAAGCATTTATTGGAAGCTCCTGTGCACACTCACTACTGGGATTAGAAATCAACAGAGCTGTGAATGTACATAGGAAACAAAAAACCAGAAAAAAAGCCAAATCTCTGCTCTTCAGAGCTCCCAATCTCACGCAGGAAAAGCAAAATAAAAGCAGCAAGGTCATGCAGAAGCACAAAGAACAGCTCTCAGTGTTCCCAAAAAGTAAAAGCTGGTCTGCAAGGAAGCAAAAACGATTCTAAAATCCAGTGGAGGAACTCCTACAGTGAGCAGAGCTGCTCTTTGACCCTTTTCCTTCCAGTTTTTCAGTTGTATCCAGGAGGCAGAAGTGAGGAGCAAGCCCTGCTGTGCTGGATGCTCCAGATTCCCTTTCCTGCCCAAGCTGTGCCAAGTGCACCTCGGATCCACGGGGATGCTAAACGGGGAGGGGTGTCCTGGATGTTAGCCAAAAAAAGGAATCCCAAAAACACAGGTCTGGCAGTGCAGGCAAACAAAATCCCTGCTCCTCTGGCATTTTCCAAGCTGTCATCCCAGAGACCTCTCTGCTCCCTGTCTGCATCCTCAAGGAAACAACACAGCCACAGGCACAGGAAAAGCATCTTCACACTGATTTTGCACGTGGAAATCAAGACACAAAATCCACCAAATTTCTCGTGGAGGAACTGCTTCTATTAAGGCTGAACTGTTCCTATGAACACACAGCAGCTGCCTCCTGACAAACCCCAAGGACCAGCCCTTCTCTCTGCTGCAGTCACACTGGCACCACCAAAATCAAGTGAGAAACAGGCACAGATTTGCTCTGTTATTCCCTTTTTTGTGTTTTTTCCTTCATGGCTTTGCTTGCACCACCCCCTGTGCTGTCCCCAGGCCTCAGGAAGGTTCCTCAGGCAGCTCTGGGAGAGTGGAAATGAACCTACTGGAAATGAAGCTGATTTGAACTGGACTCAGAACAGGTTGTGCAGCCTCGAATCTGGTCGTGGTTCACAAGTGGTGTCAGCAGAACCAGGGAGCAAAATGCCAAACCCAAATAAACATTAAAAGCTTTTCCGCCTCCTGGTGAAATAAAATCTGCACTTTGGGGAGTTTATTTTCCTTGTCTCTTCTTCACAGAACACAATATTTTGAAACTTTGCCATTTTTTTGAAGCACAATCTGTCCATGCATTCGAGCTGCCAAGGCACAAGCACAGTTGAACATTCTTTGGGGTTTTCTTTTCAAGAAAGGAGAAAGCAGCTCAGGTAAGACACGGGTTTAACGATGGCAGCGGGAGGAGGGATGGGAAATGGGAATTGCCATGGCCAGGACTTGCACCTACAGCACACACAGGTGCTGAGGGGGGATGTGCTGTCTCCATGGTTATTTAACGAATCCTGGCTGAAATCAGGCGATTTCATGGCTTAACTGGATCAGGCCAAATTTCTGAGCTCCTTTTGTTCCAACATGCAAAGCACTCATCTCTCCAAGCCTCTGGGGCCAATGTCTGTGAGTGGTTTGCAGGAAGCATCAGCAATCCTGAGCCTGGCACTACTTTCAAACTAGAAATACGAAGCAGAGCCACCCCAGCAGGCTGCAGTGGGATGCAGGAACCAGGATCCCCCTTTACCCCAATCCCCAGCTCCAAAATTCAACAGTCCAGCTCACACATGCTTGACTTTCTCCTCAAACACAAACATAGTTAAAAGGCTTCTTTTTTTTTTAAGGAAAAAATAATTGGAAGTCTCAAGATCAGTTCTGTTCAATAGGAACTGCCAAGCAAGTGTCTCGCTGTCAAAATAAAATCCCCCAGTTTGCCAGAGCAGACGTCGGCTTGGGGAGATGATGCTGTATTAAACTGCACAGAAAATCATCTGCACAGGAGCTCCAAATGTGGAGGCACCTTAATAACACACAAAATTGGATGGTACCTGTTCCATCCACCAGAAAACCAGTATTTTCCACAGCGTTTTTATGAATCATTACTATTTTTAGCTTTGTTTCCTGGAAAAAAATCACCACGTGTTTATCTGCCGGTCTGTGTCCCTCGTGGCAAGTGCAAAAGCCACGGGCCCATTTCAGCCCCATCTGACAGAGAAATTGAGCTTTTGGAGATTGTAAATCTGAGAAAAGCAGGTGACTAAATAAAGGAGTCCCCAGCTCAGGGACTGAAGCACAAAAGCCACCCATGGCAGGCACCAGTGTCCACACAGGCCGCGGGTGCCTCAGACACCAAAGTAACAGCACAGGGCTCAGTCCTGAGGCACAAACCACCAGTGCAGAGGGTTTGCACTGCAATCCCTTGGAATCTGCAATAAGGAAAGCCCCAGTGAACCACCACACACAGCACAAACTCAAAATGTGGCTCCCTCTGCAGAAGGCTCTGCTGGTGGCTCAGCAGATGGGATCGTACATCTGCTCCCCAGTACCCAAAAAACCATGGATTTTCTGTGTAAACAAGCCCTGGAGCCTTGCTGGTCCCTGAGCCTTCAAGCTAAAGCTCATTTGAGAGCTCTCCCTGCAGTTTGGCACATGGAGACATCCACAAGCACTTGACTCAAAAGCAAAGCTTTAAGAATAATTGAGGGGGAAAAAATCGAGCCTGGTTTGGAGTCTGAAGTGTGGATGCTGAGAGACATCTCCAGAACCCAGTTTTGATTCAGCAGAACTTCCAGGGTATCTGTGACATTAAGCAGAAACTTAAATCTACTTTCTTTTAGGAAAAAAAAATTACCCACAGTAAATATTGAACCGACTGGTGCTGGAGAAGGGGACACCTTTACAAAGCCTTTCTTGAAAGTGTACTGCTCAAGGCAGCAGTTCCATCTCAGGATGAGAGCAAACAGCCTCAAGTCATGCCAGGGGAGGTTTAGATTAGAAATTAGGAGGAATTTCTTCACCAAAAGGGTGGTCAGGCATTAAAAGAGGCTGCCCAGGGCAGTGGCAGAATCACCATTCCCGAAAAGACAGGAGGGTGTGGCACTTGGGGACATGGTTTAGTGGTGGGCTTGGAAGTGCTGGGTTAATGCTTGGATTCAATGAGCTTGGAGAGCTTTTCCACCCTTAATGATTCCCTGATTTTCTGGTTCTAATGCCAGCAGTTGGCTGCAGCATCACTTGAACCTCCTGTGCCCCGGCACTGACCCCATTTGCTCCTGCAGGGCCTGGACCAGCCCAACCAACCCCGAGAACCAAATGAGGTCTGAAAGCAAAACTGCAATAGGAAAAAGAAACCCTGACTTAATGAAAACACATTAAATACTTCCCTGTGAAGGTCTTAAACCAAATTCCTGAGGGAGGGGAGAAAAACACATTTCCAAGGGGCTCGTTAACCTCTTCCCACCAGCACTGACAAAGCTCAGGGATGGATGTTGTAAACCCCCTTCAATTCAGGCAGTGCTAAATATCAATATTGAAAAAGGAAACTTCAACGTTCCACAGCGAAAAGAACAGAGAATAACACAGAAAGGGAAGACAGAGGAATTCGCTGCCCACATAGGCTGTAACAGAAAATAAACTCTGACTTCTGAAGGAAAATCCCATTCCCCAGTCTCCAGACTTTTCACTTGCAGTCGAACACTTTTTATGATATAATCCAAAATAAATGGTTCCTTGCCACAAAAAGCTCCTATTTCCTTCAAAGGATATTAACTAGTTCTGTCTTCACCACAATTTATTATTAAAGCTGTGTTCCAATAGCCATGTAGCAACATTTCCTTTCAAACAACACTCTTTAGCATATAACTTGCTGGTAAAATTGCACAGGTGGGAAATGCCTCTTTCTCCCATTTTTTTAGGAGATAAAAGTGGCTCATTTACGATTCCTGTCTCTCCCAAGGATTTTTTGTCTGATTTCTTGGAAGGTTTTGAAAGCTAAATGATCTGGTTTTCCCCTAGCAGCTGTACTCTCTGTGTGAGCAAACCCCCACACCTAAAATGAGGGCAAAATGGGAATGCTTGGTGGGTTTCCACAGAAGAGAGTGAATTTTGGCAGCTCATGGGCAGCTCACAAAGCTCCACAACCAATGTGTGGCCTGATCCTGAAGTGCCACTTTGCAGAGTGAAAGGACCCTTGGCGATGGCTTAGGTGCAAAACTCCAGGCCCAGACGGTTCTTGCAAAACCAAGGAATTAAGATTATTTTTTTCTGTGTCCCAGCCACGCTGGAGATGCCCAGCAGGAGAGTTCTTCACGCAAAGCCTTGGTCTGCAAGTGCAAAAGGCATCCCTTATCCACAGCATGGTTCCAGCCCACACTGCAGTAACAATGGTGGGCTTGATGCTGTCAAAGAGAACTTTAAGCCTTACAGGACACCTGGAAATACCCAAATGTCTGAGAAATCCACTCATTAGCCCTCCTGGACACAAACACTGAGATATCTCAAAGCTGCTGATGGCAGCCAGGGCAGAGCAGGGTCACCAACTGCTGCTGTAGGTGTTAACAACCTTGTATTTAAAAGTATTTTCACAAAGTGACCAAAAATGACCAAAGAAGTGAAAGAAATATTTTTAACAAGTATTAAGGATCATCTCACAGGTTCATTATTTATACTTGCAAATTCTTACAGTTGTTATACAAACCATCTTGGCACAGTCTGAGGGCTGGGGATGGACTTGTCCATCTCCTTCAGTCCCGTCACCTGCCCCAGCACCAGCTCATCACCACTGCCCAGTTCTCAAGGTGAAAAGCCTTTAATCCCACCCAGGTCTCTCCCAGGAATCCCACACGTGGGGACATCCCAGCCCGGTGTGAGAGGAGCGGGAAGGCCGGGAGCATTCCTGGTGTCCCCACAGCCACACACTGCCCACTCCAGACTAAACAACGGCCACCGAGCAGAGCCTGGGGCTCCCTGCCGAGCTGCTGTGCTGGAAAATTAAAACACACAGAGATAACGAAGTATATTCTCAGTGAGTGGGCCTGAGGAGAAGCTGTGCTGCTGGAGCCATACCCAGACGCCTTCTGGCTCCATTCCAGCTGAAATGGAAATCAAGCCCTCAAAGAGAACACAAATGGAGGCACATTCCTCAAGTAGCCACTTCTGGTGGGTTTTGTAGCACAAAACCCTGGTGGCCACTTCCCCGAGGCAGCCGCACATGTCCTCCCATGTGGCATATCCACAGCCACGACCACAGCAACCCCTGCACCACCCCCTTCCTCCCACAGGCTCCAAATGGGTGAATCCCTCCTCTGAAATTTGTTATTTGGGCAGTCCAAGTGTGGAACCAGGCTAGGGCTCTTGGATTCAAATGCCTGTGGGACAGATCCGCAGGTGACAGGGGTCTTGGTGACGTTGGTGACTGTGGTGGGGAGGCACCAGGGAAGTTCTCACACCACTTCTGCCCCCATAACTGGGTTGTGTGCCTTGGTAACCTTTTGGTAAAGGTGCCTAAATCCCTGCTGTGCAGAGCCCCAGGGACAGGGTGGGTGAGCACCTGAGCTGTGCCCACCATCCAGTTTGTAAATGCAGAGCTTCAGCCAAGCCCTTGTTTCTGGAGAAAACCAAAAACCAGGTGTTCACGTAAGCACCAATGATGTGGAAAAGTGGGTCTGAAAATCTGGTTTCCAATCCTGCATTAAGCCACAAAAAAAGAATTTAATATGCAAGAGATGTTTAAAAGCTGTAGAAGTTTCAACCAAAGGCCAAGGGACAGGAAAAGATAGATTTGTGCTTCATTTCTCTCCTTGAAACCTGATGGAGCTGCTCTCTCCTTAGCCCTGCCAGTAAGTGGCCAAGTGCCACTGGCTGCTCTTCCATCACTGCCAGGAGCAACTGGATCTGTTGGAAGCAAATGGAGATGCTCCAGGGATGATGGTGTGTCCTCTGTGCAGGACAGGGACATTTCCCCCACGTCCTTTATCTGTGTCTTCCCTCATGGCTGTTTGCAACAACTCCTTGGAAACGGCAAACTTGGAATGTGTTTCCTTAACAACACTTCTGGGCTGCCTGGGGAAGGGAGCAGAGCCCACCACAGTCGTGGGGCCAAGGTGGCTCCCAGCTCCAGGCTTTCCTCCTCTCGTTTGGATGCCATGGAGCTGCTGGCACATTTGGTGGCTGCTGGCACATCCAGGTCTGAGCACACCACGGCCCCATGGTGTCCACACTGTGACTCCCACCTTTATGTCTGAATTAAAGCATTACTTATTTTCCTTTCTGTCCCCCAGGAGCCACATTTTGGGTCAGGAAGCAGGAAAGGCAAGAGCACTTTTATGGCTGTGGTGAATTTTTCCAATGTGTATCAGACTGACAGCACAGCAGGAAACCCTGAAACACTGGCACAAGACCGGAGCAGGCGATGCTGTGTTCGCATCCCATCTTAATTCCCGAGGCTCCTGAAGAGAAGAGCATGGCCTGGGCACAGCTGCCCCAGTGACCACACACCAGCTGACCCCAAACTACCCACTGGCACCGTCAGCTCCCACATTGTAATGGTGGGAATGCCAGTCACTGTCCTT
>NW_008235987.1:2393275-2394313 GCF_000691975.1 Corvus brachyrhynchos
CCCAGCACCCAGCCATGTCCCAGCACCCAGCCATGTCCCAGCATCCAGATGTGTCCCAGCACCCAGCCATGCCCCAGCACCCAGCCATGTCCCAGCACCCAGCCATGCCAGCAGCTGCCCCGGGGTTTCTCCGTCGCAGGGCTGAACTCGCTCCTCTGACTCAACCCTGCAACCTGTAATAAACCCCTGGCAGGAGAGGCTCCAAACCAAAATAGCAGGGCTGTGAGGGAGCGGGCGAGGTGCACCCGGTGAACCAGTGGCGGGGTTGAGCAATGCCAGGGTTATTTGCGGCCCAGGGCCTGGCTCTGCCGCGGGAGCCGCGCTCCCGACCGGCGGCGGCTGACGTAGGTCAGCCCTGCTGAGGCACAAACACCGCGGAGACAAAGATCTTCAGCTTTGCTGCGAGGTAAAATCACAAGGTCAGGGCTTCGTGCCTGCCTCAGACCGGCCTCCAGCAGGAGAAGCTCTGAACAGCACCAGAAGAAAACACTGGAACAAGGCAGAGCAGAGAGCTCTGCAACACGGACTCCAGCAGGCTTAATCTGTGGATCCTGCAGCGCAGACACAGACAGAAATGTCACCAAACTCTGCAAATATCAGGACCTATTTGTCCACCTTTCAAGCTCTGTATTTCAGTAATTCAATTTTGAAGGTAATTTTGGGCTAATCTCTCTGACGCTGCCCATTTTCCTCTTAACACACCCTGCAAAAGGGCTGCGGGCTGCTGGATTACTCATGTCAATACTGAAACCAGAGGGATGCAATTTCTTCTTGTTTATCTGCACATTTTGGTTACGAGAGTCTGTCTGCCACTCTGATAAGAGTGCATTTCCAAATTCTAGAAGAGTTCAGACCTTCTGAGTGCAAAGAGGAAGAGACACTTTGATAGAGATCAGACATGAGATTCTGTGCTAACACATGCCCTGAGGAGGGGCTGCAGGGATGCTGGGGAGGGGACGGGGAGCTGATACAGCTTTGGGGCAATTCTGTACCCCCTGGAGCCCCCCACCAAACAAACTTGAGCCCCCCTGCAGCTCC
>NW_008235987.1:2394800-2397496 GCF_000691975.1 Corvus brachyrhynchos
GTGCCAGCACCACGCTGGCATCTGCAGATGTGACAAGGCCACACAGAGCCCTCCCCTGACACCCTGCCCTGCCAGGATCAGCCAGCTTCCCGTCAGACAGCAGCTGCAATGCAAAGCAGCCTGAAATCCGTGGTCCCTTAGGTGCGAATGGGAGATGGGAGATAGGAGCTCATTGCCTGCCTACAGCTTTCAGCACAGGCCACAGGAGACTGGAATATTAAAAACCCTGTTACAACACTGGCTGAACTCATCTGGCATGTGCATCCAGCTGCTCCGGTGGCCTGGGGCAAAGGAACAGCTCCTCCCAAACGGCAGCACCTCCGTGCAGTGGCATCACCACCCCACACACACCTGAGCCGGGCACCTGATCCCAGGGAATTCCACCCACCCGGGGCTCGGCTGCCCCAAGCTGACCCCTGCACCAGCCCTCGGAGATCCCAATCACTCTCCTCCCAGGCGAGTGCAAGGTGGGAATGTTCAGCTCTCTGCTGATTCACCCCAGCTGCAAGAGGCTCTGTGAGGAACTGGCAGTGCCTTGGATCCACGGGCTGAAGAGGGGAGGAGGCGGTGGTGTGCAAGGGATGAGCACCAGCATGTGCACACTCAAATATCACCCCTAACAACCCCATGCATGGCCATGGGTGAGATGGAGAATCACAAACACCCTGCTAGAAGGGACCCACAAGGATCTCACCAACACCCAAAGTTGCACAAGCCCTGTCTGCGTGTCCCCTCTGCCCGGTGTGTGCAGTGAGGAATTCAGGCAGAAGCACCTCTGCAGCTGCGGGCTCCGAGTCACATCCCCCAAAGCAAGGGACTTCCATGGATGAGGATGTCAGCAGCTGCCAAAGGATGCAGCCCACAAATGCAGAATTCCATGCTTTGTCCATGCGCCCTCCCATCTCCAACAGCCTGACAGGCATCCCCTCGGGACCAAAGCCTCTTCCTTCTTCTCACCTTCTTTTGCTTAACTGTTTTTCCACCCAGCAACTTGATTTCACAGGTGGCCCAAGCATCCCTTCCACTCCTCCCATCACACAGTCCCAAATGCCCTCAAATCCTACAAATCACTCACAGCTGCACGACAGGGAAGCTGCAAGAAACACACAGCCAAGGTTCAGGGAAATCCTGCTGGGGTCCAAGAGATGCCCTAAAGGACTGGGCTTTGTGCTCCTTGTGGTCACTGGAGCTGGTTGCAATCCTTGTGGCTTCCAGCAGTGAGATGGCCACATCCTCCTGGCTGCTCTGGGAAAGATGTGATGATGATGGAGACCCCACGGAGCAACACAGGCCACTGGAGCCTCATGGCCTCTCCCCTTCCCCCATATCATGAGAAATCCCAGCAGTGGAGCTCCAGGGAGCCAGCGGATGGGGCAGGCGCTCCCCCAGTCCTCTGCACACCATAAATCACAGCCCCATTTTCCTTCTGCCAAGGTCCACTGGCCTCGCTGCTTCCCCATCCTAGAGCTTGTTTTCTTTGCTGCTTATCTCCAATCAGGAAATCCACAGGAGTTGCAGGCCAGGAAAGCTGTTAGACAAGAGCCTCCAGCCCTGGCCGGGGTTTTTTACAAGGGACTTTTCATTTTGCTGCCGCTTTGTTTTCAGCCCTCGCCTGTCTGCTTGCAGTGGGAGTTTACTGGAATCAAAACTGGAGGAAAGCTCTTGGAATTCACCCGGGGAACAAAAGGGCTTTTGTGCAGGAGGATTTGGAGGACGAGGCTGCTTTCACTGCCACTACCTCTGTGTCTGTTTTCCCCGTGCCAAAGAGCACCTGCCCATGGCAGAGCAGGAGGTGGGATGAGGAGGGGGTGGGCTCTGCCCGGGCACAGGGGACGCATGGGCAGGGGCACAGACACCTCCCACACCTGCCAGCAGCAGAAAAGCAGCACAGAAGGGCCAAGAGCTTCCCAAATATTGCTGCATCGTGTCTTATCCTAGCCTTTGTGCCTGGCTCTGCCCCTCCAACAGAAGGCAGGGAGGGCTTTGCTCCTCAGGGCAGCAGCAGCACCCTATGGAGTCTTCCAAGGGACTCTGCCATGCCAGTGGGTGCCCCCCATGCAGCCCCATGGATGAGGGGATGAAGCTCCCACAGCCAGTGGGTGAGCTGAGGGGATGCTATGGGTTTGCCCATGAGCTGGGCATCACTTCCAGTTCTCCACTCGTGTTTTTTTACTTCCCCTTATCCACCAAGATTTCACCTCAGAACACCACCATGAGTGACCACGGGGCTCTGACCAACTTCCCACACATATCCCAAGCGGGCAGCAGCCACTGTCCCACATTTAACACAAAAGCAGGTGCTCCATCTGCCTCAGTCATGAGGGGAGCAGGATTTGCCTTAAATCCATGAGCCCCAGCCCAGCTACAAACACTTCTGTACTTCCCAAACCCACTGCTCCCAATAGTAAAGAATCCACCTCATACAATTACAGAATATCCTGAGTTGGAAGGGACACACAAGGATCATCGAGTTCATTCCCCCCTGCTCTGCTGAGCCTCAACCCCAATTTTCTTTCCCCACAGACACATTTTTGTTCAAGGTCTCTCTCCAGCTCCAATATTGTTTTTCAGGTTTCTAATGTGCTCGGTGCAGCTGGGATTTTCTCTCAGCAGATCTTGCAAAGGAGTTTTGAAGCAGCAGAGTGGGAGCTCTGCAGCAGAGCTGCATCTCTCCTGAGCACACAGACCAGCTCCTG
>NW_008235987.1:2397516-2409599 GCF_000691975.1 Corvus brachyrhynchos
AGTGCCAGCACCCACTTGGCGAGCCAGGGCCTCCTGGAGCTGCCAGCTGTGCTGCCAGCACGGAGAAAGGCAAATGGCTTTGGACAGGAAGGTGACATTGCCACCCGCTCGCTGATGCTGCTGCGGGCACAGCCCGACCGCGGCTCCAGCTGGGAGCGTTCCTGGGCCTTGCTGCTGCTCGGGTTTAAGCACGTGCTCAGCCTGAGCTCACGTTCCCATCAAGGCTGGCCTAAGTGCCAGGCTGAGCAGGGTCAGGGATGTAAAGGCTGTGCCAGACTCCTGGCTTAGCTGTAGCAGCTGGCTACAGCTTTCAGCCCAGCCTTCAGCCCCAAAAGGGACAGCCTGACACCCCACACACAGACAGCTTCCTGATGCTGCCTTGTAGCACCCACTGGCAAAGCCCTGTGGGCAAGTGCTGAGGCTTGTCCAGCCTAAGGGAGTCAGGAGATTTAAACATGAGAAAAGCAGGGCCTGGATATCAAAAGGGTGTGACTGGGACAGGAAGGGCTCACCTGGGGAGCCCTGCCAACAGCCCCTCTGGGGTGTCCCTGTCCCCAGAAGAGAATGCATGGAAATTTCATCCTCCAGCTCCTGCTCCCCACGCCTTAATGCAGCCCCATTCCCCCACGGAGATGTTTTTGCTCAATGAGCACCTCCCCTGTGGGATACGTGTCCTGGTGCCATCACCCTCACAAAAGGCTGCAACAAAATCCAATCAGGGCAATGTGAGGTACAGTTTTATTGCTGTCACCAGGGGCTCCAGGCAGCCACAGGAGTCTCATTTTACCAAGCACAGATTGGGTTTGTTCAGCATATTGTAAATTTGGACATTTCAGCTGCACTGCTATCAGACATCTCCTGCTGATGCTCTGCATGTAAAACTTGGGAGTTATAATTTTCTGCTCCTGAGTAAAGATACCTTGGGAAAAAATGGGCCATTTATGCTCCACAGAAAGAAAACTGCCCACTGATTTGGTCATGCCATGAGCTATAAAATATCAATGACTTTTAGAGCCAGGTGGAAACAGAGGAATGTGCCACAAGCCATTTCTTTATCAAGCATCCTCGCCTTCTGCAGAAGGCCCTGATGAACAGCAGGGCTGTGTTCATCCATGTGCAGGTCAGAAATCAGGTGGCAACTTTGCCCAGTGAGTTTTCCTGCATTAGAGGAACACCACAACACCAGCAGCTCTGGCACGGAAGGAGAGGATCTGCTTCCTTGCATATACTCATGGGGAATTTTTGCAAAGGTCCAGCCAAATATTGTGATTAAGTTTCAACATGGTCAAGGCTTTGATCAACCTGCCTTTGTGCCACACCATCACACAGCTCTCCCACTATTCTTTAATGATGTAAGAGCTTGCTTATTTTTATATCTCAGTTATTAAAGATGCCATTTTATAGTCCCAGACAGCGCAGAGGGGAGGAACTAACTCCTGCTCCCTCTGCCGGCAATGCCTCCAGCAAAAGGGTAGGTCCTACACCCAGGAACACCATTCCCAGGGAGAAGCCACAGGAACCCAAACCCACGTCCCCTCTGAGCCCTGGCACCACCCAGGGCTCCAGCGCCGCAGCTCCGGGCACTGCCCTCCTGTTATGGCACGGCCAGCAGCGACAGGGGCTGCTCCAGGAGCCCACGGGCACAGAGAGGCGAGGACTGGAGCTGCTGCAGCACCACCATGGCAGCAGCAGTGAGACCACGGGCACCAGCTCTGGGTGCTGCAAACACCTCGGCAGAG
Source organism: Corvus brachyrhynchos (assembly GCF_000691975.1). Taxonomy (NCBI): domain Eukaryota; kingdom Metazoa; phylum Chordata; class Aves; order Passeriformes; family Corvidae; genus Corvus; species Corvus brachyrhynchos. The sequence continues at coordinate 2,399,256 of NW_008235987.1, forward strand.
CAGGCTGGCACAGCAGGAAGGCTCCAGGAGCTCCAGGCTGTGCAGGGCAAGGTGGATGCAGCTCCCAGGGAAGCTCTTTCAAGTTCAAACCCATTTTAGCCAGAGGTCAGAGAGCACGACCTTCCAGACACCTCCAAAGAATCCCAGAATATCCTGAGCTGGAAGGGACCCACAGGGATCATCCAGCCCAGCTCCTGGCCCTGCACAGACACCCCAACAACCCCACCCTGGGCATCCCTGGCAGCGCTGTCCAAACGCTCCTGGAGCTCTGGCAGCCTCGGGGCCGTGCCCATTCCCTGGGGAGCCTGGGCAGTGCCCACACCTTTCCCTGATAATCCAACCTAACCCTGTCCTGACACAGCTCCAGCCATCCCCAGGTTCCTGTCCCTGTCACAGCGAGCAGAGATTGGAGCTGCCCCTCGGGAGGAAGCTGCAGATTGCCGAGATCTCTCCTCAGCCTCCTCCAGGCTGAAGAGCACACATTTGCTTGTCTGGAATATAAAAAACACGAGCCATATATAAAGATCAAAAGCCTTTCCCCAGTTTTTATCACGCAATTTTATCTCAGTTTGGAGAACACACTGAAGAAATCCATGACAGCACAGCACTGTGACAGACTTGTGGCAGCAGCAAGTCTTGTCCTCCCAATAAAGTGACACAAGTGGGCAGATTTTGTTCTCTCTACATATGTCCACGTGAATCAAAGCCCGTCAGGTCACACCTCTCCACCCAGCCTTCTAAAGCAGGAGCTGAAAATACAAACCTCCCTTCATGAGCCTTTCTGTCAAAGCCCCCACAGAACTCCCCATGTGAGGTTTGAGGCTGTAGTTTCACTTATACACACAAACTCCCCAAAATGATACTGCTTCCCATGTGCATGAGCAGATAAGCAGAAATGGGGGGGAAAAAGTAACCAAGAGAAGCAGGGTAACATAAATCATCAACACAGATCCATAGTGTCCATCCCACTTAGCAACCAGGACAAAATATATCCCAACCTTGTAAATTCTTATGTGTGTGCTCAACCCCACTCAAGCACATTCGGTCCCACTGAGTCCTGCAAAAGGACTCGGACGCTGAGTTTAGCACGTGCGTGTGCACTTTCAGCATGAAGACACGAAAAAAATCCTATTTAGCCTCTCCTTTAAGGGAAAAGAAAAAAAATTCTCCAGCCCCTACTGTTCCAAACAGGGCCCTGCTCTGCATCAGCTCTGAGTGAACCTCAGGATTGCTCCTGCCTTTCTGCTGTGGCGATGCCTTTTTAAAAACCCTTTTTAAAGCAAACTGCTGGAAAAGCAGCCCCCCTTGGCAGGAGATGCTCGCACAGGATGGACCCTAAATGAGGGTGCTCCGAGGTAAAGTGACGCTGGAAGCACTGGCATTGTTCTGGCTCGGCGCAGGAAGAGCCAGAGGAGGAATTCTCTGCTACTGCAGGAAGCTGTTCCAGCCCCTTATCAGACAGCAAGCTCCTGATTTCTTGCGGGGGAAGTACCAAATGTTTTTGAGGGGAAGGAAAAAAAAGAAAGGGAAAAAACGGCATGCCTGGCTTTAAAGGAAGCTGCCTGGTGACATGAATGGAGCTGAAGTCATGCTAGGAGGAAGCCCAAGGTGCTGCCCAGCTCAGGTGGCTCCAAGGAAGGGACATTCCCAGGGCACACTCCCTTGCTGGCACCTCACAGGGACCCGCAGAGGTGCAAGCCCTGGGGTCCTTCTCTCTGCCAAACCCTGCGAATTCAGCCTTGTCTCACTCCACAGAATCACTGAATGAACCAGGCTGGAAAAGACCTTTGAGATCATCAAGTCCAAGCCATGACCCAACATCATCAACTAAACCATGGCACTGAGTGCCACATCCAGTCTTTTTTTAAACACGTCCAGGGATGGTGACTCCAACACCTCCCTGAGCAGACAATTCCAGTGCCCAATCACTCTTTCAGTGAAGAATTTTTTCATTTCTTGTCTCCAGAAAGCAACTTGTTTCTCATCATCTCTGAGTGCAGCATCGGTGTCGCCCTCCCCAGCTGCCAGGGGTTATTTTGGGCTCTTCCTCCAGTTCCGATGCTGCTGTCAGGGGGCTGCTTTGGGATGTGGGATGTCCTTCCACGCAATGCACAATCTGCTCTTGTGGTTAATTTATAAAACTGATTCCTTGGCAGGAATCCAAATTCTCTGTAGAAAGGTTCCAAAGTTTTATTAGTAATGAGCAAATTGCTGGTGTCATTGGGAAAGGTAAGGAAGTCAGAGTCTGTGTTATTTGCCTTTATTTTTTTCCAGAGGGTCTCTCCCAAAGGATAATTCCATGTCACACAGCAACAGCTCTCTGGCTACACAAGGACCTGTAGATTTAATGGTTGTCTTGGTTATCAGATATCTTATTGCATAGATATCTGAAAAAACATCAATTGTAAGTATTATGTTCACTATTTTATCAGATTTTATGTCTTGTTTCAGGCAAGAACTCCTTGTCCCAGCCTGGTTTCTCCTGGTAGGTTGTTAGGGGATTGCGGTTTTCATCTCTTAGGAGTTAAAAACCAGAAAAACACCTTGGAACAGGTCAAAACCCAACAGTATTAGAGCATTGCCTTTCTTCTCCTTTAATAGGCTACTCTGACAACCCTCTGCTTGTTAAATGAGAGAAAAATCTGTGGGCATGCAGTGAAGGTCAATCTTGTGGTTTTTGAAAGCATTTAATTAACACGGTTAAGCACCAAGGTCTGCTTGGGAGGGAACTTCTGCATTAACCAGCAGCATCTTCCTCTTCAACCTGCAAGAGGGGACTGACTGCAGGATTTATCTACATCTCCACATCCCAAACCTCAGTGCTGCTCATATTTAGGTGCAGCAGCTGCCCTGTCCTATTGCTACTGCCAGACCTGCAAGGACATCGTAGTCAGAGCTGTGTCTGCAGCTCAGAGCCAGCAGAGCCCCAGCTGGCCAGAGCCTGACTCCCTTCTGCAGGGGTTGGGGTGACCCCCTGCACCCCCAGAGCCCCTCAGGGCTGCCAGAGCCCCATGCTGTGCCTTGGACTTGTGCTCAAGGCGTTTTTGTCAAGTGCTTAAACAAATCTACTTAAGATGTAGCTTAGCCCAAAGGGGTTTTGGCATTTTGATGACAGCACGTAAAGTCCCTGTCTCTTCCTTCAGCTATTCTCAGCTCCTACAGGTGCTCCTCTCCTTGGATAAAACTACAAGAAATATCCCGTATTTGTGTTTTAACCCTGGGCAGTCACGTGCACAAACCCCACAGTCACAGGCTGGCAGTTCCTTTCTGAAAGGTCACAGCATCAGCTGGTTGAGAGAAGAAATCAATCCTAGCCCTTACAAAGCCAGACCGGGTTTTGTTTCTCCATCCTTTTGCAGCGCTGGAGACCCTAACTGCAGGCAATTAAAGCAGCCCTAGCAGAAAGGCTGTGTTGAAATCCAAGCTGGGAAGTGTGGCTCCAACTTGGGGGCAGCTGCCAGCGCTGGAGAGGTGCCCTGCAAGAAGGAGCTGAGCCCAGGGCTGTGCTTGGTGCTGCACAAACCCTGCAGGCAGAGCCGGTGCCAGAGGGACCTTCTGAGCTCATGTGCCCTGCTCTGGCAGGGATTGTTTCCCTCCTGTGTGCAGGTACTTGAGGCAGCCTGGCACTCCAGCAGGCTCTGACGGGGCTGCTGCACATGGAGGTGCTGAGAGCAGACAGAGTGGAGCAGATCCAGGGAAACAGTCACCCAGTCATGGAATGGTTTGGGTTGGAAAAGACCTCAAAACTTATCTCATTCCACAGGCAGGGACACCTTCCACTATCCCAGGCTGCTCCAAGCCCTGTCCAGCCTGGCCTTGGACACTTCCAGGGATCCAGGGGCAGCCACAGCTTCTCTGGGCACCCTGCGCCTCACCACCCCCACAGGAAAAAATTTTTCCTTAATATCTGATCCGAACCTACTTTAAACGTCAGTAATCAATGCCGGGTTTGCCTTTAAAATATTCTCCCTCCGTTCCCTTTTGGTGCCAGCTCTCTGGGAAGGTTTGTCTTTGCTGGATTGGGCCTTCCATCACTTCAGAGCTGTCAGAACAACAAAAGACTTTTGAGTCATTTTCTATATCTGACCTTGAACTACTGGAGAAGCAGTAAACATTCACGAGAGGAATGATACCATGGAGTGAAGCTGTAATTTTTATAACTTGTTGCTTGAGTGTGAAATGAGCCCTGCTGAAAACGCAGGAGTGAGGAACTCGGGGATCAGCCCCCAGTGCAGGATGAACACAGGCACACAAGCACGGTGCCTGGGACTTGCACAGAGCAGCCACACGATGCTCTGAGGCCATTTGGCACTGATAAGCATTTTTCATTGAGTGCAATTACATATTTTTGTTTAGAAAAAGATTCTCCTTCAAAAGCAGCTCCCGAGTCCGTGCTGATTCAGCCTTCATTAAAGGCCTCTTCTTGCAGACACTGAAGTGTTGACTCCTGCACCGATTTTCTATTGCTGCCTTATCTTTGGCATCTCATCTGCAACTTCTGCTGGGTTTTTTCTTTCCTTTTTTGTCCCCCCACTGTTTTCATCTGAATGCAGCAGAAGTGGCTGCTGCTCGGGCTTCAGTTCTTCTCACGATTTTTGATCTGCCTGGGTGCAGGCTAAGAAAACCCAGCCTTGATTATAAAATTGCAGGCTAAGTAGGCTAACAAAACAGCACCAGCATGAAACTGGATCAGCTTTGCTCTGTGAAGTTTTCCTGCTCGAGTAAGGGAAAAAAAAAAGGCTTTTTCTCCTTACAAATCTGAAACCCTACCCCAGCTGCAGAGGTTGTTTGCATTGGGCTTCACAGCACTCAGGTTTTGCAGCCCAACAAGCCACAGCCACTGCTCCAACAGCAACTGGGGGGAGCAGCCAGTGTAGCTCCTACCCCAGAGCATTCCCTGATGCCATCTCTTACCCTGCCCCTACAAATCCAGGCTCCTGCTTGAGGATGGGATGCAAATCCAAAGGGAACTGCCACAGCTCTGACAGCACCAGCAGACCAGGATGCATGAGCAGCTTCTTGGAGATCCCACTGAGGATGTCCAGCATTTCTCAGCACCATCTCCAAAGTAAAGAGGACTCAAAAATGCCTGGAGGCTTTCACGGTGGGACGAACACTCTGTGTTTGGAATTCCCAGTTTAAAAGGACGGGGAGGTTTGAAGGCTGGGTTTAATTCTGGCTTTGAGGCAAGAGAAAGCCCTACAAGCAACAGCCCCAGACCTCCCCTCTCCAAACTGCTTTCACTGTGCCAAGGTCACTGAGCAGGAGTCATTTTCCATTCACACTTGTCAAGTGCAGAATATTGTGGATTTGGAAGACAAAAGCAAAAAAAATCCCCGACTTTTTGCGCAATGAGCAGATATGGAAATTGCACCGAATGGCCTTCATCACTTGGCCACCACAGACCATAATATCTGACGTGGCACCGCTCCAGCCTCCTGGATCTGCTTCCCTGCTAACACTGCTCTAGCTGATAATGCTAATCCCTTCAACTATTCCCAGACAGGCCCTAAGGAACGGAGCTAAGTAACTCCACAGGTAATGAAACAGATTTTTATTTTTTTTAATTACAGCTCTGTCCATGTCTCAAACTGAAAGAACACTCCTGCAATTTCTCCAGCCACTGGAGGCTGACTCAACACTTCAGCTAATGATGCTGCTGGTGGTCATGCTGCCAACTTGTAAAATGCACCCCAAAATGGTCCCCCAGAACGTGAGTGACAGCAGGAAGGGACACCTGGTGAGTAACTCTTACTCAGAATTGCTCGTGCCACCCTCTGCCATCACAGCTGTGACCTGCCCTGTGCTTGCACTCCCTGTCAGGTGTCAGCTTTGCCTCTGGAGCTGCAGCAGCATCAGGAATGCAAGTTCATGGGGTGAATGCCTTGGGGAAGGGTTGGGAATCATCACAATGACCAGGGTAACAAGCCCTGGGCCTCTAAGTGTGTTTGCAGAGGGCTGAAAAGCATCCCCACTCCTGTGCCAACAAAACTCCCACACTATTTTTCTTTTTCCAGCTTAAAAAAAGGATCAGAGCTTTTTTCAGGTGTGTTGGTTTTCAATCCTTTTTGGAGAGACTTCTAGAGGTGTTGTCAGAGCTGTTTTCAGAAACAAAAAAAGCCCAAGTGACAACAAACACAGGCACTGTTTGGGGGGAAAAGGCAACTTTTTAGTCATCTTGTGTATTTGCAACTACAGGACCCAGAGTGTGCAAACCTGCTGTAACCACGTTGCACGGCTCCATACCCTGGGAGCAGTGAGGTGTCTCATCTCTCCAAACAACTCCTGTGGTTTTTGAGGAGCGTCATTCGCTTCACCTTAGCAGCTTGTGGATGTGTCACGGGAGGGAATTCACCCCCAGGAAGCGCCGAGGTTTTGGTGACTAAAACAACAAAAAGGAGCCACACTCGGCATGGCACTGAGGAGCCTGGCAGGAGCACTCAGCTCTCTGCTCCCTTTTTCCTGCAACTTTGCACTTTTACTGCTAGAATTGCTTCTAGTTTGAGCTTTTAAATTGTTTATGTCCTGTCCCTGCCAGGAGCCTGGGTGGCACCCAGGAGCTGCTGCCCTGAGCAGCGCTGGGACGGGTTGGGACACGGGGACAGGGCACCCTACAAACACCTCAGAGCAGTGCAGGGTGAAGGCAGGGGCTCACCCAGGTGTCCCAGCTCCCACTGGCTCACCTGGGCACAGCAGTGCTTTGGTTCATGCCAGACATCATCTCCAGCCAAACACTTTCTGCCCCAACCAGGTTTTCCTTCTTCCCGAGCTGGGTAATTCCTCCAGCCTGGCATTACACGAGGTTTTTAAACCTCTTTATAAACATTTGCCCCCTCTTCACTCAAAGCAGGCACACAGGCACCTCCAGCACTGCAGCACAGCAGGCAGCACCTAAACTAATTCAACAGGGCACCCTTAAAAAAAAATTTAATTAAAAATAAATCAACAACTCGAGCTGAAATTTGCTGCTAGTCCAGGCTTTGCTAGGCTTGCACCTGACCGTGCCATGGCTTTGCTCCCCATGCCCTTGCCAAGTGCCTGTGTCATGGGAGTGTGCAAGTGGGGAGAAGCTGAGGTGGTGCTGACAAGGCAAAATGCACATTGCACAAGCCACAGGAGCTGCCTGCAGGTTAATCTTACACCAGCAACAACCTGCCACCTACCTAGGGCTTCAAAAAAAACACCAACAACTCACATTTTGGCTTTACAGCTGCTCCACTGAGACTTCTAGCTGGGGAAAGCAAGAGTGTCTCACACAAAACTGGTGTTTGGAATAGGTGCAGGGCCTTGGGTCAAAGTCCATAGGGTGCATGCTCAGCCAGCATCACGTGGGACGTGCTGCTCATAATCCCAGCCTCCCTTTGCAGCTGGAGCACTGAGAACTGTATTTGAAACAACAAAGTCTGAGGTTTAGGTGGGAGATCAACAGGCAGCAATACTTAGTTTAAATATCATTTCCATGTATTTATGAATCAGTGCTCTAATGGGTACTGCTCCCCCTTCCCTTTTCTGATTTCAGTGGAGAAAATTGCATATTTGCAGGTGTTTTCTCCCATGTGGGTTTTACCAGAGAATAATTCCCCCATTGCAAGGAATTTGGGAGACTCTTCTATGTATCTGCTGTCACCAGAGTTCAGATTTACAGCCTCAAACTGCACTTGGCTTGAAATTAATATGGACTTCTGCTTTTTCTCCCCCCTCCTCTTCCCAAATAATATCCTATTAGTCATGACAGCCAAACGGGCTGGATTTGGGCAACGATTCAACTTCTGAACTCCCATCAACATCAAGGCCCTCTGGGCCAGAGCAGGCTCAACTCTGAAGGTGAGGAACAGAACAGGCTGCAGGAACCTGCTGTGCCCAGGAAAAGCTGACTGGCTATGGATTGGTCCATCCAACAAAAAAATACCAGTCTGCAGTTTAAAAGAGGGAATGAAGGTAGGAACAAGCACAGGGTGAAATGCAGGGATGTCATTGACTTCAGGTGGATTTTGTATTTGGATGGACCCTCAGGGAGCCCATCAGGACAGGTAATGTGGCTGAGAACCACGAGCACAACTCTGGAGGCATCTGCTTATTTCTGCTATGGAAAGGGCCAGAAGGAAAGTGTTGTTTCTGGATTTCAGGGAGAGTTTTAACCTTTATAGACTATGCAGGAGGCAGAGCCCCTCCCATTGTTCACGTGGCACAGGTAGGATCCCCCTGAACCAGGTGGGATTCCTTGCAGGGAATAAGAACAACTCTGCTGCTCACATGTTCCCCTGACAAGCTGCATCAAAAAAATTCATCTCTGGCAGATTCTCAGAACAACTCTGGAAAGGATTCAAAGCAGGGAGAGGGCTCAGCAGCTGGCTGGGGCTCTGGGCTGTATTTTCAAGAGCTGCTGAGGAACCTCCTGTGCAACACATGAAAGCCGATCCCGAAATGCAGATTATGCCTCCCTTAATTCATCCCAAAGAACGACACCTCTGGTGCAAACCCTGGAGCTGAAACCCCTTCCCGAGCAAAAGCTCGGCCTGAACAGCTGAACTTGGAAAAGTTATCCGTGCGAGGAATGCGGGCTCAGGCACTGGTGCTGCGGAGCGCGAGGAGGACGGGAACGGGACTCAAGAATGATGCCATTCATTGAGATCATGTTTTGTGGGTTGGCTACTTCCATCTTCCCTTTTTCCTGGTACTGGGGAGGACACAGAAGGCCGGTGCTGGGGAGCGTGGGGGACGCTCAGCACCCCTGCAGGGCCACCAGCACAGGTCCCTGCCCGTCACCTCCTCTGCACGCTCCACCTTTGCCACCCCCAGGCTTTTTGGGGACCCCCCTGGCCAGCCCCTGCCCCCCCAAGGGTCTCCCAGGGACCCTCCTTGCCAGTGGCAGAGTGCTCTGGGTACCACCGGGTTCAATCCTGCATTATCAAACTTCCTTGGCTCTTTGCATCGGAAACTTTTACAAGTCCCTGCTCGGCTGGAAAGGATGACTACAGCAAACCCAAATTAGGAATAAATTATACAACAACTTTACATTTTTCTTCTACAAAGGAAAACTGTGTGGCAAGAGCTATGCAGGCACCTCCTTCCCAACATCCTCTCTTGCAAGGATTACTGTGGAAGGCTTCACAGACGGCTTATTTTGAATAGATAAATAAATAAACACAACAAGAGGCAGCTCCAAACCCAGTCTGGGACCTGCTCCTGCCGGGCCACATGCTACCTCTCACCCCCCCCGCCCCCCAATCCCAAGTATGTGCGAGGGCTGCAGGATGCAGGGAGAGCCAAGCTGCAATATCCAATACAAGCACTTCAAAAAGCTCCAAAAGCTGCATCTGTGTGGCCGCTCGCTGACATATGGGCATCTATTTCCACAATGAATGGCCGCAGCAACTCCTCCTTAAAGCTCCCTCCGCCTGCTCTTGCAGGGGCTGTTGCATTCCCGCAGCATTTTTGCAATATTAAATTCTCCACTTCCTCCCCCCCCCCCCCGCCCTTGCAGGGCACAAGGCAGAGCCTCTCCGGAATAACCAGCGAGTTAAAAAGCAAAGAGCAAGCGCTCTGTGCCACCGCGCTGGCAGAAATAAATCACTGCTGTCCCCTTCCCAAACCCCCTCCTGCCGCTCCTCAGTGCTCAACTCCTGCCCTTTCGCAGCTCCTCAACGCTCAGTTTTTGCCCTTTTGCAACTCCTAAATTCTCAACTTCTGCAGCTCCAAAGTGCCCAATTCCTGCCCTTTTGCAACTCCTAAATGCTCAACTTCTGCCCTTCCTAAATGCTCAATTTTTGCCCTTTTGCAACTCCCAAATTCTCAGTTTCTGCAGCTCCTAAATGCTCAAGTCCTGCAGCTCTTGAATGCTCTATTCCTGCCTTTCTGCAGCTCCTAAATGCTCAATTCCTGCATCTCCAAAATGCCCAATTCCTGCCCTTTTGCAACCCCTAAATGCTCCATTCCTGCAGCTCCTAAATGCTCCCATTCCTGCAGTTCCAAAACGCTCCATTCCTGCCTTTCTGCAGCTCCCAAATACCCAATTCCTGCCTCCCTGCACTTCCCAAACGCTCCGTTCCTGCCTTTTTGCACGCTCGGAGCGTGCTGGTGTGACAAACCCCACTGCTGCCTGTGACCAAAAGTTACCAAATATTACGGGGTGGGGGGGAGAGAAATGGGTGGAAAATGATCTCAGCGCTGGCACGAGAACAATACTTTCCCATGGAAACATAGGTATATATTTAATTCCTGGTAACTCCACTCCAGTTTCACCTTTCATCTCCCTCGCGGACTTGTTTAAAAGTTTGCTTTAACCCCGCACCGAGCCCCGGCTGCAGCTGCTCCTCCAACACCCCCCTTTTCCCGGCCGTGCCA
>NW_008235987.1:2410487-2424260 GCF_000691975.1 Corvus brachyrhynchos
GGGAAGGCGGCGGGGTTCGCTCGGCTCCGCTCCGATGGCCTCAGACCGCTCTGGATCGCCTCAGACCGCCTCAAATCGCTCCGGATCACCCGGCACCGCACAGCATCTCATCGCCCTGCCTCACATCGTACCGTGCCGCGCCGCTCCGCTCCGCCCGTGCGCTGCTCTTTCCCCAAAGAAAGCAAAGCGAAGCGCCTGCCCGCCCCGCGTCTGCCCGCTGCCTGTGCTGCCAGCCTGCATCCCTGTGCCCCTGCCATCCCTTCCTGCACCCCTCTCTGCATCCCTGCGCTCCTGCCTCCCTCCCTGCCTGCCTGCCTCCCTGTGCCCCTGCCTGCAGCCCCAATATCATCCCTGTCTGCATCCGTCTGCATCCCTGTGCCCCTGCCTGTATTCATACCTGCATCCCCGTGCCCATGCTTGCAGTCCCAATTTCATCCCTCCCTGCATCCCTCTCTGTATCCCTATGCCTCTGCTTGCATCCATATCTGTACCCCTGCCTGCATCCCTACATGCATCCCTGGACGCCTGCCTGCATCCCTGCACTTCTGCCTGCATCCCTGTGCACCTGCCTGCATCCCTGTGCTGCTGGCTGCATCTCTGCACCTCTGCCTGCATCCCTGCCTGCCTCCCTGCATCCATCCCTGCATTCCTGGATCCTTGCCTGCATCCCTGCCTGCATCCCTGCATCCCTCTGCCCCTGCCTGTCTTCCTGCCATCAGCAAGTGCTTAATCTGTGTTTTTTCATTTTTCCCCTTGCAGCCAGATCAGATGGAATGAGTATATCCTGAGTCAAGCAGGGTGTGTTAGGAGGTGATCATGGAGGTTTCCCATGGGAAGAGCCAATAGACCTGATCTGGTGACCTTTCCCTCAGATGGGGACACTGTCCACACGGGAAACTCAGGGCAGTGGTAGATGGGTACCCCGTTTGCCACATAGGAACCCCCCTTCTGGAAAAAATCCCTAGAGAAAGGAAAAAACAGACCTTCACAAAGCAGTGTTTACCATTATTTATATGTTTCCTTATAGGAACTTGGGGAGAAAACAAACAAAATGTAATAAAAATACCTGAGCGCTAAGAAATGTGCACTTCAAACCCATTTACAGTTAAATTAGTGCTGAGGGTATTTTACACTCCGGCAAAATACTGATGACAAAGGTATAAAGTCCAGTGAGAAGGTTGCATGGAGGGCATAGATGGGAGTGAAAGCCGTGCTGCCACTCATTCCTTGGGCTGGAAAATGTGCATTGGAGCTGATTTTGGGGCTGTGCCTCCTTTTCCCAGCCAGCCCCAGGCACTGAACTTGCACTCACCTGGCCTTGCCACTTTTGGCTGCAAGGGCCAAAGTCTGAAGGAGCTGCAGCCCTCAATTAGGGCTCTGTGTGTAATTCCTCCTTTTCAGAGGGCTTCAGGGATGAGGGTGATGCCATGATGACTTTTTGCCTTTTCTTTTATACCCTTTTTATAAACCTCTTTATAGCTTTTTTATTCTCAGTGGTTTTTTTGCCGACATTCTTAGACTTATTTTGTCAAGCTTAGAGACTAAACATTTTAGAAGCTTCCTAGCTAGGGATCAGTGTGCCCCAGAGCCCAAGGTCCTCTCCAGAACACATTCTGTAAACCAAGATAGAACCATCCAGGGGAAGGTTCCTTGGGGAGGGGGGGCTCCCTCGAGCCTCTCATTTGGGAAGTCTTTGATAGATCTGCTAATTAGTAACACCTATAATGTTATACCAGATCTTTTGGACTGTGCACTGCAATGTGCATCTTGGCACATTCCACCTGGACATGGTGCACCTAAGGATCCTTAAAATAAATACTGAGGTAAAATCCCTTTTTCCCTTCTAACCATGTTTGATTCTTGATTTTAAGACCAGGAAAAGGCATCAAGGGAAATGGTCGTGGTCCTTCCTGCCAAACACTCAGCTCGAGCAAATCCTTACAGCCAAGGAATAAATCCCAAAATGAGGGGTTTGCCATGGAAATGCTGACAAACCCTACACTCACACATCAGAAATGGCAGCTTTGGGAGCAGCATCGTGGTGGGACCCTGAGATCTTGTCCCATGAAGTGATGTGGCAAGGCTGCAGCTTTTAACTGGCTTTTAATGTTTGTAACAAACTTCTGTTGGTCAAGCCTGCACGCAGGTGCCAGCTCAGGGATGCTCCTTTGGGTTTCCATGAAGATTTCAGATGCTGCTGGAACTGCCCAACTGCTGGGCCATATCTAAACCCAGCTGTTTTCATAGAATCATGGAATATCCTGAGGTGGAAGGGACCCACTAGGATCATGGAATCCAACTCCTGGCACAGCACAGACACCTCAAGAATGTCACCATGTCCTTGGGAGAGTTGTTCAAATATTTCTTGAGCTCTGGCAGGCTTGGAGCTGTGACCACTTCCTTGCTCCAGTGCCTGACCACCCTCTGCAGGAAGAACCTTTCCCTGATATCCACCCCAACCCTCTCCTCACACAGGTTCAAGGCATTATTTTCCGCAGAGGATGGAATCCTCATTCTCCAGCATTTCCCGGCGCACTGGCCCTGTCCCTTGCTGGCTGCCAGGTGCCATCAGGCGCACTGGGATGTCCCTGTCACACACAAGCTCAGACAGCCCAGCAAACCCCGTGTCCCTCCACAGCATGATGTCACTTTTTAGTGTCTTTTTTATGTTTTTCCTGTTTCCCCTTCCCAAAGATGTCCCAGAATCAGGATCCCACTGCTTTCCCCAGGATTAGGGCACCCTTGCACAGTGCCCTGCTAAGGCCCAGGGGAATTTTCTCCCGATTTTCAGGGGTTTAGGCTGAGCTGGGACCTGCAGAGGCTTGTCCATCCCGTGAATGGTTGGTGTGTGCAGGGCAGGAGGGTGTGGGAGGTTGGGCTGGAGGACGAGTCCTGTCAGGCTGCAGCAGGACCAGGCAGGGCAGGGGGGAGGCATGGCAGTGTCACCCCAAACTGGGGGGTTGTCCCCAGGTGTGAGGGCTGCAGCTTCCCCCAGCCCTGTGCAATGCCCTCCTCTGCCCTGGAGCCGACAGGGGACATCAGAGGGTGACAGGATGGGCACAGGGCTGGACTTGGAGCTGTGGACTGGGTGCTGCCAGCTCTGAGTCAGAGTGGTTTGGGTTGGGAGGGAGGTTTAAAGGGCACCTCATCCCACCCCTGCCACTTTCCACTATCCCAGGTTGCTCCAAGCCCTGTCCAACCCAGCCTTGGACACTTCCAGGGATGGGGCAGGCACAGCTTCTCTGTCTGTCCATCCTCATTGTAAAAACACCTCTTCCTTATATCCAAATCAAGTGGTTCCAAAACACTTTATTACCTTTGTTGTTCCCGTTTGCTCCAGCACAGTGCCCGGCCTTTCACCTTCCAGTTTCCTCTTCACAGAGCCTTTTCTTATTAAAATCTAAATTCTGCACACAGTGTGACCAGATCTCCCTTGTCCAGGTGGGATTCACCCTCCTCCTGTCCAGTGACAGGCTCGGGTCCCCATCTTGGGAAGGGGAAGGGGAAGGGCAAGGGAAGGGGAGCTACTGCAGAGCTGACTGAAGATGTCCAGTTTCTACGTCTGGGTCTGGCCATAACTTTATTCTCTAATACTCCCTGCCTACAGTAGTTTGAATTTTCTACAAGTTCTGATTTATTTATTCCTTCTCCCAGCTCGCTCCTTCATTGCTAGGGAACAAATTTGCTGCAGAGAAATTGGACAAACAATTTCTGTGGTTTCGCTGCTGAAAAAATCTCCTGTGTCTGCAAAGGGAAGGTTTGCCCCGAAATGTTGTTTGTTTCAGACCCGAGGTTGTTTCCAGCGTTGGCTTTGGTCAGGGCGCTCGGGAGGCGAGTGGAGTCATGTGCTGGGTTTGTCCAGGGAAAACACAATTGGAGGCTTCAGTGTCAGTGTTTGTGTGAGCGCTCACTCCTGGGCCAAAAATTAATCCCAGAGCCCTGTCCACAAACAGCAGAGAGCTCCAGCGTCCCCAGATTCTCCTGCTTCCCTCTTGCAGAACCATTGCCAGAGGCTGTTTCCATATCCCGGATTCTCGCTGGGGAGGGGGATGCTTTCCCCTGGCTCATCCCCCTTCACTGGGAATTATTTGGAGGATTCAGACGCTGCTCGTGTGTGATTTTCAGCTGTTACAATCATAGGTGATGGGAAACAGGAGCAAAACTGTGTCCAGAACATCTGTGGTACCTCCTGGTGCATCCTTGAACACCAAGAGCAGGATCTGGGGCTCAAATCAGGATTTTCCCAGTGCGTCATGAGGTGTGAAGGGGCCACAGCTATTGCTCTGAAGCTGTTGTGTATTTTGGATGACAGCCCTGTGCAGGGACAGTCAGAAGTCCCGGTTTTCCCAAAAACAATGCACTTTGCAGATGGAGAGATCAAGCAGAGGAGCTTGGTGATTGAACTTTATGGAGCAGGAGGTGGGACAGGCTGCAGCAGCTCCTGTGCTGGAGGATCCAGTGGCTATTTCAGTTTCTTTGGTTCTCATTTGTGTTTTTATTAGATTATTCTGCTCCCAGCCATCTCCTCCCTTCATGGGAATGGGAACTGTGGGGAAGGAAGGATAATTTGGGACGAGTGTAGCGAGGTTTGGCTTGGCCTGTCCTGTGAGAGACAATGGGACAATGACATTTTCAAGTGTGATCCCATCCCCTGGAGAGAACCTCATGAAATTTCTCATTATTTTTAGCTCAGGTAGTGGTCAGTCCTCTCGGAACAGCTGGGCAGGAGAATTCAGCCATTCCCTAATGCTCCTGGTACGGGAAAATTAAAGCTGAAAATTAAAAATAATTGGAATAATGACACTAAAGGGCATTAATGACACTAATAATGACATGGGGCATAATGACACTAAAAGCCATGGGGCAGCAGGCAAGGCAGAAGACAAGGACAGTTCCTCTTCTCTGCTACAGAGGATGAACAAACTGCAGGAAGTTCTCCAATACGAGAGGGACCAGCTGGGAAAAGGGACATTCCCAAGGGATGTCTGGGGAAGGAGCCCCAAGAAAAACCAAAGCAAACAGAGGGTACAGATGCTGGGGAGGAGAATTCGGCTGTGGGGAGAGAGGAGGTGAGAAACAATGAGCTGTGCTGAGCACGAGCTGCTGATGGCAGCAGGCACCATCTGCTCCTCAGGGTCTGAATGGTGCTGCCTGATATCCTGCATTCCTTTGTTCCCCGGGAACTGCAGCCTGCAGGAATTTAAAGCCAAACACAGGCCCTGGGAGCTCAGCCCCATCTTACCTTTTGTCTGAGTTTCCTCAGTCTCCTCCTCCTCCTGCCTCTCCTCTTGCAGCCCTTAATTCCCAGCACATTTTTCCACCCTGGATCATGAGGAGATGGATTAAAGCCCAGGAGGGCTTGGAATTCTCAATAGTGAAACAAACTGTGCTGCCCCAGCACACACAGGGTGGGATGTTGGTAAAATTTCCCCTCATGGCTGGGTAGGTAGGGAATTGTGAGGATAAAATGACCCAAGATGTACGTGCAGCTCATCAAAGAGGCAGAGGCCAGTAAATAAAAATGACTTTCAGCTTAATAATAATGAGGTTTCAGAGCCATAAATCTGGCTGGACAACAATGATGGGTCAAGCACACTCTTCCAGGAGGGGTTGATGCCTTTTCCTGGTCTTAAAATCAAGAGTCATACACGGTTAGAAGGTGAAAAGGGATTTTACCTTGGTATTTATTTTTAGGATCCTTAGGTGCACACGTCCAGATCAAATGCACCTCCATGCCCACCGCAATGACCCCCCCAAAAGTTCCGGTAGAACATTATAGGTTTTACTAATTAGCAGATCTATCAAAGATTCCCCAATGAGAGGCTCCAGTGAGACCCCCTCCCCCAGGAAACCTCCCCGGTTCTATCTCAGTTTACAGAATGTGTTCTGGAGAGGACCTTGGGCTCTGGGGCACACTGATCCCTGGCTACCAATCTTCTAAGATGTTGAGTCTCCGAGCTGAACAAACAAGGCCAAGAATGTAGGCGAAAAGCACTAAGAATACAGAAGTTGTAAAAAAGGTACAACAGGGGTATAAAAGAAAAGGCAAAAAATCTTCATGGCATCAGGGTGAGGGGGATGTCTGTGTGTGTTAACCTGAAGACGAGGGACAGAGGTGGAGAGCCAGGTAGGAATTTTAAAGTTTTAGAAAAACACGCAATTAATGCACAGACGAACTAAAGCAGCCTCACACCTCCGAAATCATTGATCTGGGGGCTGGGGGAAAACGTGTTTTTATATGGCCTGTCTTAAACTGCTTGTCCCTCGCTCTGAGCCTAAAAACTGCTCTTGGGGATGGTTTTGTCTCTTACAAAAAGCCTGAGATTTTACCAGCTACATCTTTGTTTCGTGGTGACCTTTTTTGCTGTGTTGCTGCACAGAGATGTCCCTGCAGAACGTCAGAGGTGCCATCCCTCCGTCACACTCGGGGGCTGTCACGGAGGGACCGAGCTGAGTGTGGTGGTTTTAATGCTGCTGGCGTGGGTTTTAGTGCTGCAAACATTGCTGAGGTTTTTCAGAGTTTGCATTTGCTGCTTTCTGCCCTGCCTGCTCCTCTCTCTGCGTGGAACAGATTCTGCACGTGCTTCAGTGCAGTAACAGACCCAAATGCATCCTTCGGGCTGCTGGGAGCACTTAGTGCAGCCCTTTTGTATCTGCTGGATTCTCAGGGCTGGCTCTGGGTCACATCCCGAGCTCCAGGCTCTCTGTTCAGGGCCCTGTGCCTGCTCAGCCCAGCCAGGGGCAGCTGGATGCTTCACCTTTCAGGGTCAGTCCCATCACCTTTAGCGCCCATGGGTTCAACATTTGCAGGTCGCTCACCAGGCATTGTTTGAACGCTCAGTGACTCCATCCCAAAGCCAGGAGCAAGAAAAGGAATTCAAACTCTCCTAAACTCTGCCCAGCCCCTTCACCAGGCTGGGTGCAGCACCGCCTGTGCTGCTCCCAGGGATCTTTAAATGACCCCATCAAGGCTCCCCTGAAGCCAAGACATCTTTAAATCCCACTCAGTAACCACCAGCCAGCCTGCCCCTGTCTGGGGAGGGATTTCCCTCCTTCCCAGGCAGGAGAGCTGGGGCAGGACCCCGGTGAGCTGGAGCTGTGGCACTGCTGGGTGACACTGCGTGGGCCACTGCTGGCTGGGTGGAAATGTGGCCTCAGCCATCCCTTGAGTCCCCTGCCCTGCACCCTTCAGTCCCGGAAGATGCAAGCATTTGGGATTTGGGATCTGGGGGGAGGTTTTTACCTTGGGGCACTGCTCTGCGCTTAGGACTTTGTTTCTCACTGGTTGTCCCCAACTCCTTCATTCCAGCTGATTTTTTTCAGCAAAATGAGCTGCAGGTTCATTCGACAACTCAGTCAAGGGTTCAGTCATAAACTGCTCCTTGCTCTGGATCCCTGGGGATGCAGAATGATGTTTTGAGTATGGATGCAATGTTGGGGTCCCAGCCAGCCTCAAAACTCCCAGTACGGAACACGCAAAGCAAGGAGAAACCCGGACATTTAGGGATGGAAGCTGAGGCCTCACCAGCAGCCAGAGAGAGGAAAGAAGAGGAGGAATCCAGTGCAAAAATGTTCTAAAATATGGTGGGATGAGGCTGAGCAGCTCCAGTGCCAAACAAGGATAAGTGGCACCTCTGTCTGAAGGGATCTTTTTATTGGGATGGCAGCAGGAAACATCTCTTCCTTTCACTGACATGGATACCTGGAGTGTGCAGAGCCAGGCAGGGCCTTTTTAAAAACAGGAAATCATATTTCAAAATCCATCCAGGAAAACCTCTGGGAAGGGAACACAGCTGGAGGTGGACAAGTGGCTGCAGGGGACGGTTCCACACACAGTGGCAATGCTGAGGAAAAATACTCATTTTCTGTCACATCCCCACCAGGGATGGGTCACATTTTCCCCCCTCCAAACTCTGCTGATTTAAAATAGGCATTTGGGTTCTTTTTTTCTGCACTCATGAGGTATTACTCATGGCCAGAGTGAATCTATGTTTGCACCCATCTGGCTGTAATTATGGCATTCTATATGCTCTGCATACAATGTATATATTGTGCACTGAGCTGCTGGCACGGCTCTTGTTGAGGCTCTGTTGATGCTTCAGTTTAAATCTTGGGGGTTTTTTTGTTCCCAGAGGTTTCTAACTTCCCGTAAAAATCTATTCTGGGCTGGGACTCCCTGTGCCAAGTCTTAGGCTAAGATTGAAATTTCTTTTATGAAATTTTATTCTGAGTCAGTCTGGATGTTGTTCCAGAAGGTGGGTGAGGGCACAGAGTAAAATCTGTGTCCTGCATGGTGTGAGAGAACCCGACTCCTAAAGAACTGAATTTTGCATAACCACTTCTAGAGGTGCAAAATGCTGTGGTTCTCAGCTGCGTTTTGAGCCCTTTTCTTTAAATCCAGGGATAAATTGTACCTGTTAATCATGCCCTGGGTCTGAGCACCAGGAGGTTTTTGGTGTCCAGCAGCTGGTGACTTTGGCTTTTTCACACTTTGGTGCAGCTGCAGCCTTGGAGCAGCAAACGCTGGAGGAAGTTGGGTTTTGCACAGTTTATTTCAGCCTCTTTCCAGCTCCCAGGCAGAGGCCATCCTTGTGCTTATCCACAGGTTTATTGATGCAAACACATCACTTCCAGAAAACGTGGAGGAGATCTCCTCAGCCAGTGCCTGAACCAGCTGTGTGCACAAGAAAAACAGATCTCAACAGCCACAAGATATGGGCCGGAACAGGGCTCGAGTTGGCTAAAAACTCCAAAGGAAAATATAAAATAATTTGGTTTTATCTGCATTTGAATCCGAGCAATTTCTGTGATGGGCCTCTGGCTCCCAAAGAGCTCTGCAAAAGCTTTGATGAAAAAAGAAGCTGTGAAAGAGCAGCTGTTTACCTGCAGCTTCTGCATCACTGCACAGAATCATGCCAGCATTCCTGGGCTTCCTGAAAGGGCGCTGCTGACTGGGAAGAGCAGTCGGAGCAGGCGTGCTCTTCCCAGCCAGAGGGATGGAAGGGCCGCATCCACCAACCCGAAATCCCAGGATAATATCCCATCTCTGGCCATTTTTTTGTTGTCTCCACACTGAACTTGTTCTGCCCTCTCTGCACAGCACAGAACCTCCCAAATTTAACTGCAGGAAGCAGAGCCTGCCCTGCTGGAGGCACCTCCCTCCTGCTCTGCTCCACATCCAGCGCAGGAGGTTTCCCTCAGCATGAGCAGGGATGCACCAAAGAATTTGGGAGCGGTCCTTTGTGCTTTTAATGCTTTTTTTTTTCTTTTTTTCTCTTTATTTTCAAAAGGCTGAGTCACAGATAGAAAGAAATGAAAGAAAGGAAATTCAGCCAGTCATGTTTCCTTGCTGGATGAACTAATGCATTCCCACTGCAGTGCACTGCACTGCACTCCCATAATATCCTGTTTGAGGTGAGCACCTGTGCACAACTCCCAATGAAATAGCCCTGGAAGGAGATCCTTTAAACAGAAAGGGCAAGAAATGGCCCGGCCTGGCAGGGAGGAAGTGCCATTCTACATGTGCTGCTGTGGCTCTGGAACTCCTGGTGAGGTGCACAGACTCCGTCAGCCCAAAGTGATGAGAACTGGAGAAATTTCCCTCTGCTCCAGCGTGAACAGCCCCAACTCCCTCAGCCTCGTTGCACCTGGAGCCACTGGAAGTTGCCATCATTTGGTGCCTCGTGGAGTTGTTTAGATCCCTGTTCCACTTAAAGAGATTAAATTCTCCTCTTTGTCTTTAAATCTTTTTCCTTGGAAGTGTAACACGGACAGGTTTGTGGTGCAAACACAGCACCCACCTCCACCTCAGCACAGACTCCTTTTGGTCTGCAACACATTCCATCACCTTTGGCTCTTTGTATCTACAAACAGAGATGATGTTTGAGGCACCTGAGCACACAGGGCTGCTGTAAAAATTAATTAGCTGCTGGTTTGAAGGTGCTTTGAAGATGAAAAGCAGCGCAGTGCTTTAGGTTTAACCCTTCTGGAGGTTCTCTCCCTGTGGTTTGGGCTGGGTTTGACTCTCAGCTGCTGATTCTGTTAGGTGTTTCCCTGGCTGCAGCAGCTCTCAGTGCCAGGAGTGTCTCACCCACTTGATGGGAACATCTTAGGGGATGTTTTCCTCCCAAATGACACAGCCAGATGTTTCAGAGCACCCTTACACGAAACCCCCGCCCCGCTTTGTGCAAACTCCTCACATTTTGTTGCTATGAATTGTCCTGGGGGACTGTTGCTGTGAAGCTTACGAGGTTCACAGCAACCTCTTCTGTTGGCTAAAATACCCTGAACTCCAAAGAATTACAAACTTTGCAAGTAGAGCATAAAATCACAGATTCATGGAGTGGTTTGAGTTGGAGAGGACCTCAGAGACCATCTCATTCCAACCCCTTCCACAGGCCAGGAAGAAGCAGAACATGAATATGAGCAGTTAAAACTTTTGAAGTATAAACAGAGACCACAACAAAGTGACCAGAAGAATTCAGCCCCAGACAGGATTCTATTGTGTTTAATGCTTGATGGATGAAGATAAGAAACTTTAGGGGTTTTTTTATTGAAGCTGTAGTTATGTCATTGTATTTACTCAGTATTCTTTAGGCAATTATTTAATTAGAGTCCTTTGAGCTAATACTCTTGGTTAAGGTGGGAACTAATGAAAAAAAGGAAGTTTCCATGAGATTTGTGCTGCTGTGGGGGCCTGTGCCTAACGAGGGCCCTGGGACCAGGCTGGGGCTTCAATCCTGGATATTCCCAACCATTGCTGTGGGTGAAGGAGGGAATGCAAAGGCTGTGACACCTCCGCGTGCAAACAGTGCTTTCCACTTAATTCCGTGCTGTGACATCCTTTTCTTCTTTCCAGTCGAGGACACAGTGTCCTGAGCTCCATTTTCCAAGAAAAACACGTGGAGCTCCTGCTGTGGTTACAGAGCTTGGTCGCTGCTGTGCGTGATGCTCGTGCTCAAAGCAGCCCGGACAAGGAATTCCCAACCCCTGCTGGGATCCAAGCAGTGAATCCGTGCTGGAGCAGGAGCTGCAGGGTGTTTTCCTGAGCAGCGTCCCTGCAGCAGGATTCAGGATTCCTGCTCAGCTCAGCCTCTCCCAGCAGCTCACAGGAGGTGCTCAGGGAAGCAGAGCCCGTCGGGTTGTGCAGGGATTGTGCTCTCAGCGATGGGAACAGGGCGATGAACACACACTCAGTAGGGTTGGTCACATCCCAACGGCAGCAAAAGGCTGCTCACGGACTCAGCCCCATCCAGAGGGTGACAGGGACTCCAGAGAGGGAATAACTCTGTGGGAAGCATCAGGAAACCAGCACCCACCTGTAAATGGCAGGGATTCAGTGCTGGTATTCAGGGCAGCATTTTCAATGCCTTAATTATATCTTGGGTAACGTAATTAAATCCTGGCGACCTTGTGGATGCAGGCAGTGATGCCTTTTCCTGGTCTTAAAATCAAGAGTCATACATGGTTAGAAGGTGAAAAGGGATTTTACCTTGTTATTTATCTTTAAGGATCCTTAGGTGCACACACCCAGGTCATGTGCATCGAGATGCAGCCCGCTGAGTGTGCCCCCAAAGATCGGGTATAACATTATAGGTTTTACTAATTAGCAGATCTATCAAAGATTCCCCAACGAGAGGCTCAAGTGAGCCCCCCTCCCCAAGGAACCTTCCCCTGGATGGTTCTATCTCGGTTTACAGAATGTGTTCTGGAGAGGACCTTGGGCTCTGGGGCACACTGATCCCTAGCTACAAAGCTTCTAAAATGTTTAGTCTCTTAGCTTGACAAACAAGTCCAAGAATGTAGGCAAAAAGCACCAGGAATACAGAAATTGTAAAAAGGTATAACAGGGGTATAAAAGAAAAGGCAAAAATCTTCACGGCATCAGCAGGAGCCAGGAGCAGGGGATGGAGTGAGGTAGCTCCTGCCCAACCTTAAAGCTCCAGGTCCCCAGGACATATGTCCAGCCCCTTTCCTCTGCTCCCCAGCAAGGTTGTGCTGGGAGGTGGAAGGGGGTGTCCCTGAGGAATGGGGGCTGCAGAAAGGAGGGGGTGTCCCTGGGAGGGGGGGGTCATACAGGGGATGGGGTCCCCAGGAGGAGAGAATCCTTGGAAGGGGGGGGGTCACCGGGAGAAGGGGGTCTCCAGGAGGAGAGAAACCTTGGAGAAAGGGGTCCTTTGGAGGAGGGGGTCACCTGGAGGATGGGGCTCCCTGCGAGGGGGTCTCCCAGAGAGGAGGGTCCTCAGGAGAGGTGGTCACACAGAAAATGGGGTCCTCAGGAGGAGAGAATCCTTGGAAGGGGGGAGTCTCTTGGAGGAGAGGGTCACCCAGAGGATGGGGGTCCTCAAGAGAGGTGATCAGCTGGAGAATAGGGTCCTCAGGAAGAGAGAGTCCTTGGAGGGGGGGATGCCTTGGAAAAGGGGGTCACCGAGAGGATGGGGATCCTCAAGAGAGGTGGTCACACAAAGGATGGAGTCCTTGGGAAGGGTGGTCACCTGGAAGATGGAGGTCCCTGGGAGGGAGGTCCTCAGGAGGGATTGATGCCAAAAAATGGTTGGTTTTGATGTCTCTTTCATACATTCACAGCTCTGCAGACTACAGTGGTCCAGTTACTCAGTTTCCCAGCCAACTGCAGTGCTCTGTCAGACAAACACATTCCTGGAATCCCCTTCTAATCTTGCTTCTTCAGCGAACCAAGGCCACGTCCCTTTCCCCTGTATTTAGACACAAACAACGTGGGGCTGGAAGCGAGGGGGAGGCTTCAGTAGGGGGCCGAACCAAGAGGGCAATTATTTCATTAACTGTACTTCTAATTGGGGATTCTCATCAATTATGCTAATTTGCTGAACTTATAAAAGTGTCGAAGCCCTGTCCCACGTGTGCATTCAGCCACAAGCGCGCCTGGGGGACCTTCAGTAAACGGTAACCACTTTATTCCTCATTTTAATCTCGTTTGGTTTGTGGTTCTAGGGCTGAAGAGGCATCGGGGTGGGGTCAGAGGAGAGAATCCTTGGAAGGGGGGATCACTTGAAGGGGGCCCATCCAGGGGATGGAGGTGGGGGGGAGATCATGCAGAGACTGGAGTCCTCAGAAAGGGGGCTCACTGGAGGATGGGGTCCCTGGGAAAGGGGTCCTCAGGAGGGATAGGGTCACAAGGGGGAGAGAATCCTTGGAAGGGGAGGGTCCCTTGAAGGGGGAGCCACCCTCAAGATGGAGGTTCCTGGGATGGGGGAACACCCAGAGATTGGGGTCCTCGGACAGGGGGTTCACTGGAGGATGGGGTCCCTGGGAAATGGCTGTCAGGAGGGATGGGGTCACCTGGAGGAGAGAAGTGGGGGTCACCTGCAGGATGGAGGTCCCGCGGCAGGGGAGGAGGGTCACCCAGAGGTTGGAGTCCTTGGAAGAGGTGGTCACCCAGAGGATGGGGTCCCTGGGAAAGGGGTCCTCAGGAGGGATGGAGTCACAAGGGGGAGAGAATCCTTGGAACGGGGGGTCCTTTGAAGGGGAGGCCACCTACAAGATGGAGGTCCCTGGGATGGGGGAACACCCAGAGATTGGGGTACTTAGGAAGGGGGGGTCACTCGGAGGATGAGGTCCCTGGAAAAGGGGTCCTCAGGAGGGACGGGGTCACCCGGAGAGCAGCGTCCTCCTCCTCCGGAGGTGGTCCTCGGATAAGGGGTTCACCGGGAGAATGGGGTCCCTGGGACGAGGGAATCCTTGGGAAGAAGGATCACTTGGAGGACGGGGT
Organism: Corvus brachyrhynchos; assembly: GCF_000691975.1. Taxonomy (NCBI): domain Eukaryota; kingdom Metazoa; phylum Chordata; class Aves; order Passeriformes; family Corvidae; genus Corvus; species Corvus brachyrhynchos. The sequence continues at coordinate 2,424,235 of NW_008235987.1, forward strand.
GCTAGGGAGGGGGTGCCCAGCAGGGA
>NW_008235987.1:2424558-2446713 GCF_000691975.1 Corvus brachyrhynchos
CCGCATTTCCAGGGATTTAGCGGGGGGGAAAGGGAGATGTGAAAAGCAGGAGCGTCCTCCCTCTGAGACACGCGGGGGTCCCCGGGGCTGGGGCGCGGCGGGGATGCTCAGAGGATGCAGGTGGATGCTGGGGATGCTCAGGGATGCAGGAGGATGCTGGGGATGCTCGGGGATGTTCAGGGATGCTCAAGGATGCTGGAGATGCTGCGGGAGCCGTGCGGGGACAGCCAGACCCGCCTCTGCTCCGTGTCATTCCTTGTCCCCGCAGGGAAACAGAGATGAGTTTGGAGGGAAGGGATTTGCAGCCCCGGGCAGGGCGGGGGTTCCCCATGGGGCTGATAAAGGAGAAAATTCCGATAAGGGAGAAAAATTCAGATAAGGGAGAACATTCAGCCTGTTTTTTAAATTACTACATGAAGCATGTTGTTATATGTTATTATAGTCGCAATTTAAATAATTGAAGCGCAGCAAAGAGCACATCAGAGTTTTGCTTGAGTACCATCTCGGCTGTTGTCTTGTAGCAGCAAGATCAATAATCTCATTTCCTCGCCGTTCCGCGGGGCTTGTTCACTGATAAATTGTTTTTGCCTCGAGCCGCAGCTCATTTAGCTGAGGCTGACACTCCTCGTTTGGGTTCTGGTGGGGTTTTTTGGGGTTTTTTTTGGCTTGAAAGACAAGGAGAACGTGATGTGCAGCACTAAATCGCCATGTGACCTTTAAAGCCCGTTGCCAGGTTGATGCCGGGGGAAGGGAGGGGAGGCTTCCCGAGTATCATCTGAGCGTTATTTAAGAAGCGCTGGCATCTCTGATATGGAATTAAAGCACAAACCCAGCCATTCCCTTGAGATAGCTTTGACTGAGATGCCCACAAGCATTTGTGTGTCACCCACTTCCCGTGTCAGCACAAATCACAAGACAGTGCCTAAATTGGGGAGGATTGTCACAGGTTGAGAGTATCTTAATTTTGTCTGCTATTGCTCAATTAAATGCCTTGGCAGCTTCCTCTGGTCAGCCTCTGTGTTCATGTTCTTCATCCGGAGTTTCAAAGAGGATTTGGGTTGGTTTTTTCTCCCCCAAATCCAAATTTTCACCGTTCAAGTGATGCTTCTTCAGTGTCCTTCATCGTTCTGTGGCTTATGTGGAGGTGGCAGGTGTAATATGAAAAATTAATTAACATTCTTGAAATGACCCTTCCTCCAACCTACGTGATGTAAATGAAAGCATGGCAGAGTTCCAGTGGAGATGTGGGAGTATTTTGGGTTTTACAAGTGGAGAGAAAATAATTAGAGGAACAGTAACTGGCACTGGTGATTGAATCTCATTAAATTATCTTTGCCAGTTTTGGGGATTTAATTAAAATATTGTGGCTGAGGGAAGGGGTTGCTGGGTTAGACCCTTGTGTGCTGTTGAGGAGGGACCTCTGGAGTTTCTGTTCCTGGGAGTGCTCTTGGAATGTGCAAACGGTGGCGCTTCCAGGGCATGCTGTGAGCAGAGGGGAGAAGCACAGTGATTTTCATGATCTGTAAGCAAGAACTGCTGCTTTTGATTATTTTTCAAACACTCCGCTATCACTGGGAAACATTTCTTGCCCAAAATATCCAGAGGAGTTGTACTCATTTTTTCCTGCAGGGCTTGGTTGCTATCACAGCTTGGTGTTAAAGCATTTTGTGGTTGGATTTTTTTTTTTCCAGACAAAATATGTATTTTTTCAAAGTTTGCTTTTATTTTTGAAGTAGACTCAGGGTGAGGGCAGCACTCCAGGCTGGAGGTGGGATCCCTTCCCAAAGCTTCTCTTCCAGTGATGAGCACTTGTATCCCACTTCCCTCGTGCTTCCAGGGGTCGCTGCTCCAGGGAGGACCCCAGAGCCAGTCTGGGAGCAGGGATTTGGTTCCTTTTAGCCCCTTTTCCCTCCTCTCATCCCTGCCATGCTCAGACAGGCTCTGAGTAAAGTATTTGTGTATTTGAGTTTATGGTGGTGCTGACATCTCAGGAACTTCCTGTGTCCCGTTACTGAGGTGATGTTTGTGCTCCAAAAAGAGATTTCCCTATTGAAACCCAGCCAGGGAAGGAACTTTGAGCCATGTGGTGTCTGACAGATAACAGAGAAACCAGAGCTGTACACAGGCACCAGGAACATCAGCCTGCTTCTGGAATGAATGCTGGGAGCTGTAAAGCCTGGAAAATGGATAAATTCCTGCATTCTCCACTGTGTTTTGACTGAAGGGTGGAGGAATCACTCAGTTTTTCACCGGTGGTGTGTAGGTGTTGCTGAAGGTGGGGTTTGTGGCACCTGCCCTGGTGCTCTGCTGTCCCTGCTGAGCAGCTCATGGTTCTGTTTCACCTTTGCAGGTGAAATGTTCCAACATTCCCAGCTGAGGAAGCAGAGGGAGATGTAGCCTGACCCGTGATTCCCAACCTCAGGCAGCAAAAAGGGCGGCAGAACCCAGGAGAGAACCCTCCCGGCTCCCCAGCCCTCGCCAGGTACGTGCAGGATGGCATCTCCTGCAAGAGCATTTTCCATTGAGCTCCGTTGGCTTTCCCTTGCCCAGAGCTCGCGGGCAGCGCTGCTGGGCTGTGCAGCCGGGCTGATGGAAGGCTTCCAGCGGAGCGAGGGGGGACCCGGCGCTGCTGGCCCTGCTCCAGCGGGGAAGGGGGTTACTCACGCCCAATTGCACAGCCCGGGGCAGCTGGCGCTGCTGCCGCTGCTCTGGCCGCCTGCCCTCAGCTCCCGCCACGGATGCTGGAATCGTGCTCCCAGAGAGATATCTGGGATTGGGATTTACATGGAGAAAAATAAGCCCAGCTTAAGTCAGGTCTACTGAGTTGGCCTAGAGCTGGTGCTGCCCTTGGGTGGAGGGGTGGCATCCTGAGGCACCTTCTGCCCAGATTCCCAGCTGGATTCCCCATTTCTCTCAGTCCAAGTGGGCACTGCCAATTTCTCCACGTGACAGGCACATAACGTGTATGAGAAGGCATTAAGAGATGAAAAACTGAAAATGAAAAATTCTTGTGAAAATATAAAAATAGGAGACACCAAATGCTGCAACCGCCTGGCTTTGGCTTTGGAAATTATTTTGTCATTTAATAAAGGTCTATATTTTTTTCTCACACCAGTCCTGAAAAATGGCACCGGCTCCTCCAAGAGAAGCAGGAGTGTGGAGGCAAACCCGAGCTCTCTTGTTCAAGAATTGTCTTATTAAGTGCAGGACTAAGAAAAGCAGTGTCCAGGTAAGGGATGAGTCCTTGGCTCCTGCTTCCAGCACATCCACGGTTATCCTGTGTTTAAATAACTCCCAAATCGGAGGCAAAACTCGGTTTTATTATGATGTTTATGAAGCTTCATGATCTGCTCTGGATTTTGGGGTGAAATAGGCTTTTTCAGAAGGTGTTTTGTAGCCCTTTGGTTAAAAAAGTGTTCTAATATGTAAGGCTTTATCCAGAAAATAGCCTTGAATATTAAATTATATATATGTATAAGAATACATCTACAGAGTATATTAATTTATTAGTAAATATTCGTTGATGTAGTCATTAATATTTTATATACATTGTAGTATATATTATACATATATATCATATAAATAATAATATATTTTTTAAAATATCCTTGAATATTGCCAGCTCAGTGCACTTTTAAAACCTTTTACAGCTGTAACCACACAGAAAAGCAAGGTCAGACCTCCCCAAAAGATATTTTTATCTTTTCTACCAGTTCAGCCTGGGGTGTAAATGATTTGATGACACTTTAAGATGAATTTTGAGGGGAGGAAGAGACCTTGCAGTGCTTGGCTGGGCTCCTTCAGTGGCTCACAGCTTTTGTTTCGAGCAGGAATTTGCAGATGTTTAAAGCTTGTGGAATGATCCCTTTGGGCCTTCACATGGCTTCTTGAGTTACTAATGCCTGGGATTGAAACCCTGCTGCAGTGCCAGGCGGGGATTTGGCATCAGAATCGCTGCAGCACTGAAAACTTTCCGGGACTTTTGCTGCCCAGACCCTGCACTCAGCCCCTCCTTTGAGCTGCGTGCAGGACAAGCTTCAGGAATGTTTTGTTTCTATGGCTGTGCTTCAAAATATTCCAATTTTCTTTTTGCTGCAGGAGGTGCTTTTCCCGCTGTTTTTCCTGTTCTGGCTGATCCTGATGAGCATGATGCACCCTCACAGGAAATATGATGAGGTGGCCAACACCGACCTGGGCCTGCTGCACACCTCGGTGCTGGTGAACTTTGTCATCGGGTACACGCCACCCACACCCATGGCTCGGGAAATCATGAAGAAAGTGGCTTTTGATAACTTTGAGGATGGTATTCCAACCCTAAATCTTGTGGTTTTCCCCTCATATCTCTTGCTGTAGCTTGTGTTTGAAGGGGGAGCTCAAGGATGCTGCCAATAGGAAAAGTCTTTATTTTCCAGAGGAGGGACTGTGAAGGTGTTGGGGTTTTTTTGCTGGTTTTGGGGATTTTTTCCTGACGTAAAATAATTCTGGCACTGCCACTTCAAAGTGATTTCCATTCCTGAGGAGGCCACAAGAAAAAAAGCAGCTCTGGGGCTGATTGATCCCTGTCCTGTGACATCCTGGGGCAAACTCAGGGGAGGTTGGCGGTTGTTTTCTATCTTGGCGTCACAATCACAGCAGCATTTTTAATTTATTTTAAATGCTAATTCCCATTAACACTTTGTCACCTCTTCTTTTAAAATAAATTTTCCTTTTTTTTTCCTTCCCAGGTTTTTTTTTTTCATGTTTGTTTGGGGTTTCTTTTTTCCCTGTTTGGGGTTTTTTTCCCCTCTTTGGTTTTTCCTGTTTTTTTCTTCTGTTTGTTTTTTGCATATTTCTTTGTTTTTTCCCACTTACTGGTTTTTGGTTTTTTTCCATTTGTTTGGGTTTTTTCCTTGTTTGTTTTTCCTGTTTTTCTGTTTATTTTTTTCCATTTGTCTGGGGTTTTTTTCCCATTTGTTGGGGTTTTTTTTTCTCATTTGTTTGCATTTTTTCCTCATTTGTTTGGAGTTTTTCCCCATTTGTTTGGGGTTTTTTTCCCTTTTGTTATGGTTTTTCCCTTTTTTTTTTTCGTTATTTTTTTCCTTCTTTTTCTCCAGTGCTCTCCTGCACACCTCACACTTAATAAGAACTTATTTCTCCAAACCTGCTCTGTTTCTTTTTTTAGTTTGGGGTCTTTGATTCTTTTCTTTAGCTTTTCATCCCTCATAATCACCTTGGAGCCACAGCCCAGCCCCACATCTGCACATTCCTCAGATCCTTTGAGCAAACAACTCTTTCTTCTCTTCCCATGTTCTGCCGAGCTCAGTGACAGAAATACCACGTTTTGATGGATTTATCCATCTGCACCATCGATCTGCCTTTCCTGGCAAGTGCTGGGAATAAACCCTGGGGCAGCCAGCAAAGGATTGGGGCACAGAAACTGCGGGAGCAGCAAAAAATGGGGGGAAAAGGAAAAATTCTGAGGTAAATGTGCATTACTCACCCTGCAGTGCTGAGCTGAACCCCTGCAGTGTCTGTTCACCAGAGTATTTCCCTCCCTGTGACAAAAATAATTATAGATATCAAAGAATCGTGGAATGGTTTGGGTTGGAAGGGTCTCCAAACCCCAATAAGTCACTAATGATACTTGATGCTTCTTTCAAAGTGTTGCACGTTTTTATTCCCTGCTGTGCCAGGGACTAAATAAAAACTGGGTAATTTCTTAATTAACATCTCCCAGGCCTGATCACTGAGGAGTATTTGAGTGAGGAGGAGCTGGAAGAGGCGAGCTTTCTCAAACCCTCCAACTTCGTGGGGGTGGTGTTCAAGGACTCCATGTCCTACCAGTTGAGGTTCCACGACTCCATCGCCATGTCCTCCATCTATACGGAATCCAGAGGTAAATCTGCGTGCCCTGCAAGGGAATAAGCTGGAAATCATTCCATATTTTTCTTTTTTTTTTTGGCCTGGTGTGCATGTATTGGTTTGTGGAGGTGGTTTGCAGCAGTGTGAGGGATGGCTTGGGAACAGAGCAGCTGGAACTCTGATTTTTGGGATTTTAACGTGGAATCCTGGAGTGGCCTGGGTTGGAAGGGATCCTAAGGATGTTCATTCCCTGCTTTTCCCTCAGCCACGTGCTCCAGCCTGCGGAAGAGCTGCGAGTCAGTGACCTACTGGAGCTCGGGCTTCACGGCGCTCCAGGCCTGCATCGACACCGCCATCATCCAGGTACTGCTGGGAAAACCCCATCCAATCCCATCCTCACCCCAAGGAAGGGAAGATCCAGGGGCTGCCCAGGCTCTGGCTGCTTAATCTGCCTGTTAATCCTGGGAAATGCTGTGCCAGAACTCACCTGGGATCTGATGAGAAGGCAGAAGTCTCCGGGTGGGTTTGGCTGTGTTTTGTCCAGGACTGTTTTGTCGAGGATTTCCCCAGTCCTGTGGGGTTGGATAATGAGGATGTTTGACTCCATTTTCATCCAGATGAACCTGAACATGCCCCACAACGCTCCTCAGAGCACAAAGGCTCCACAGAGCTCACCCCGAAATGCCACTCCAAACAGGGGCTGCAGGATTTGCCTTGTTTTGGTGTCGGTGTCGCTCAGCAATTTTTCCCCGATTTCCCTCCCCTCATCCTGCTTGTGGTGACAGCAAATTCCATCTTTTTAAGTGACAGAAATTTCACATTTGCTAATTTTATCTCCAGGCATTCGGATGTTTTCCAGTTTCCCAGCTTTTGGCCTGGGATTTGGGGTCAGGAAGGTTTTGGGGTCTCCAGATCTCCCCGTGCCAGCAGGGGTGGAGACAGTGGTTGGGATGGGGCTGAAAAATCAGGAAAAATGTGAAAAAAACTCTTCCTCCTCTTCCTTTCAGCTGAAGACAAATCACTCAGTTTGGGAGCAGCTGCAGCTGACCAGAGCCATGGTTATGGGAGAGGCTGCTGTGGTGGAAATTGATAATTTCCCTCGTGCAATCATTTTAATTTACCTGGTGATTGCCTTCTCCCCCTTTGGGTATTATCTGGCAATTCACATCGTGGCAGAAAAGGAGAGGAAGCTGAAGGAGTTCTTGAAAATTTTGGGACTCCATGACACTGCCTTCTGGTATGTGAGTGTTTGGTGTGACGTGTTGTTTATAAAAGGAAAAAGAAAGAAAGTATATGTAAAGAAATACTAAAAGAAATTATTTCTAGGAAACCTCTTTAATCCCACCTGTCAGTTCTTAAATTGTTTTCAGTATTTAACTGAAAACAACCAAAAACTGAGATATTCTGTAAAATCAAACAGAGAGACACTTGACGTATCATGAAAATATGAATATTTTAATAAGAGATCCTGCTGTATTTATTCATGTATAGCTATGCCAGGCTTAGAGCGATTAAGCCTCATCATGTGTGAGATTTTTGTGGAGGTTTTTAAATATTTCTGGCTCCCTACCTCCTTTCCTAGAAGCTCAACAGGTAACCTGCAGCCTGGCACATAATTAAGTGAACCCAACTCTATAATTTTAACATGCCAGAGCAGTCTCAGCAACAGGTTTTCAATTGTTTCCTCACCCTGATGAAAAATCGTCCTGGGAAATAGAATATTTTATTTTTCTCTCAAATGATGTGTTAATTTGAAATCATTGAGAGTTGAAGAGATAAAACCAGGTTTTGCTTTGCCCTTTCCTGCAGGGTTTTCACATCTGCACTGAAACAGCCACCTGGGGTGGTTGGAATGATTTTTTTTACTCATTTCACAGGAAACGTGTCATTTTTTGCTACCTGTACACAAACCACCCCTGTTTGCTGAGGTCAGAGCTGCTCACAGACTCGCAGCTCTGTTTTTCAGAAGAGCAGGATTTTGTTACCCTGCCCAGTGCCCTGAATGATGGCTGTATTAAATTTTAAACAGAATTTCTTGAATTATTGAAACCTATGACTCTGTTACCCTCCTTTGCCTACCCTAGGGAATTAATTATGCAAGTTAAAAAAAAAAAAAGGTGAATCACCTGATTGTGCATCTCTGGCTGTCCTGGGAGTCGATGTGTGCCGAGAACAGTCCCAGGGATGTTCACAACAGCTCTTTTACTGGGGGGGGCTCTTGTTTTGTGGCACACTTGGCCTTTGGTGCAGTGTCTGGAATATTAAAGAGTGCTGGGTTTTGCTGTTTGCGTGGCTGGGGATTCATTCCTTTTTCTGTTTTTCCCCCCTTTTCCTCCCTAGGCTGTCCTGGGTGCTGCTCTACGTGAGCCTGATTTTCGTCATGTCCATTCTCATGGCGGTGATCGCCACGGCCTCGTCCCTCTTCCCCCAGAGCAGTGCCTTTGTCATATTCCTCCTTTTCTTCCTGTATGGAGTCTCCTCAGTAAGTATTCCTGGCCCTGTGCAATTCAGCCATCCCATGGGGGTTTTATTCCCTTCCCACCTGATCATGTTCTCTCTGCCAAAGGATTTGGGGCCAGTGTTGCTTCTGTAGGATTGAGCAGTGCTGGGAATCCGAGCTGTCCCATCCCTTCCTCGCGTTTTCTCCTCTGTTGTTAGGATGTTGTACAGGTGTCACCCATCACTATGAAAAATGCCTTTCCTTCCTGAAATATTTGAGTTTATACTCACCAGGTTTTGAGTTCTGAACCCTGCACAGAACCATTCTGCAGTCCAGGTCCTCTTCAAAGCATTTCCTGTTACTACAGAGTGTAATGCTAAAACCCTAATTAAAGGTCAGAGAATGATACAAAAATATATGATAAATATATTTCTATAGCCAATTGCCTGTCTGAGTTCATAAGAGAAACAGTGGGACTGGATCTTGAAAGTCTTTTCCAACAGAAAATGATTCCATGGATTCTGTGTGGGTGAATGCTGGAGTGACTATAGCAGGAAAATTACATGATTATCAGAGAATCAGAAATTATATGATTATCAGAAAATACTATGGTATTTTCCCTTAGTTTTTCTATACCATTTCTATATTACTATTACTATTATTATTATTATTATTATTACTACTACTACTACTGCTACTACAGTACCTTCCTGGTTTTTTCCCCTCTGCCCTCAGGTTTTCTTTGCCCTGATGCTGACGCCTCTGTTTAAGAAGTCCAAGCATGTGGGGATAGTAGAGTTCCTGGCAACTCTGGTTTTTGGCTTTGTGGGCCTCAACATTGTCCTGCTGGAGGATTTCCCCAAATCTTTCGTGTGGATCCTCAGCCCTTTGTGCCAGTGCAGCTTCTTGATTGGTGTTGCACAGGTAAATCCCCACCTGCAGCAGCCTCACTGTGCTTGTTTGCTGTGGATCACTTGCAAACAGACCTCGATGGGGTTTTTACATAGTTATTTTATTTTTAATAAGCTGGTGATGGTGGGGAAAACGCCTTTGTTCATGGCAGTTGAACATCCAGCACCGTAAAGGAGCTGTTATTCTTTGTGTCCTGTGTGATCTCAGTCACTTTCTCATTATTTTGAGGGGTTTTTGCCAGGTTTTGCACTGTGCTGTTGTGCCTTGCTGGTGTGTGACATCTCCCTCTCTCCTTGCAGGTCATGCATCTGGAGGATTATGAGGATGGGGCAACATTTGCAAACATCAATGATGGTCCTTACCCGCTCTGCATCTCTCTGATTCTCTTGGTGCTGGACAGCATCTTTTACCTGCTTGTAGCTGTCTACCTTGACCAGGTTATCCCAGGTATGTTCCTGACAAAAACTGGGCTGTGGGATGATCATCCTAAAATCCTGAGCCCCCCAGGCTGGTGGCATCTCTCACCTGTGATGTGGAGAAAGGAGGCGATGCTGTTTGCACATAGATTTTTTACACTTTCAGCTGAAATAATTTATATTCTGTTAAAACTGTGATGTGTCAGGAGGGGTTTTGCCATGGCCTTAAAAAGCTTAATTTTCCCCTCTTTCTAGAGGAAAAACTTCCTTCCTGAGTTAACTAAAACCTCAGCCTTTACAATTTCCTCTTAGAGGGTTGGAAATCAAAGACTGCTCTGCCTCTTCCAGATCTGTCCCTGTGACAGAAGTAGTTGAACATGAAACACAGAATAAAGTTGTTAATTTTGCAATTAAAGCCTGCTTAAGCCCCTCAGCTCTGTTCACCTCCAGTCCCTCTCTTTTCTCTCTCCCATGTTCAAGTCAGTGCTCTTTCAGCACTGGGGATTTCTCTTGACTAGGAGGAGATTTGCACTTTTATTTAAATACTCAGCAAAAGTGGAGCCTGCCAGCAGTGCGGAGTCGTGGCTTAAATGGAAACTTGGCTGAGGAAATCGCTCAGGAACAGGGGTGTGGGCTGGCTACAGGAGGAGCTGGAACCCCAAAGCTGAGGGATATTTGTGGTTGCTGCTCAGGAATTCCTTTTGTCCTGTCACCCAGGGGAGTTTGGCCTGCGCCGCACGCCCTTTTTCTTCATGAAACCCTCGTTTTGGTCAAAGCACCGGAAAAACTACAAGGAGCTGTACGAGAGCAGCGTCAACGGCAGCTTGAGCTTCAGTGAGATTGTGGAGCCTGTGCCTTCGGAATTTCAGGGAAAAGAAGCCATCAGGTACAGTCCCTGCCCTGCCTGAGGATGAGCAGGTCACCTGGATTTTAGTGTGCAGCTTGAAAATCACTCTTGGCTTTCCGCTCCTCGGATTCAAACGGCGTGTGGTGTGCATTGCAGAGAGCCCTCCACAGTGAATCCCTGTCCTCAGGGACGTGGATCCAAGGATAAACCACCAGGCTCAGGGACAGGGTTGCTTTGTGGGCTGTGCTCCCCTGTTGGAGCCCTCTCCAGCCCTGCTGCTTTTCCCTTCCCTCAGCTTCTCGCTGAGGCCACGGGTGCCGTAAGAGGTTGCAGATGTTGGAACGCCAGCTCTGCTGGGAGGGTTCAGTTCCTGGTAACGCCCATTTGAGAGGAAAAAGCGGAATTCTGGGTTTGTGGGAAGGCTGTGGTGTTCTCCTAGGCCAGAGAGGAATTTCATGGTGGTTTTACCCAGCGGCCACATACAAGAGGGTGAAAGAAAGGAAATAATGTCCACACTGTCACCTGCTGTCCCATGCTTTGTGCCACCTCTTGTCTTGCATCTGGGCTGTCCTGTGCTTTTCGGGGTTTCTCAGTTGTTGTTTTCAATGTTTTCCTTTCAGCCCTTGTTTCCATCATTTTCCAGTGGTGTGTCCTCATGGGAGATGGGGAACTCTGCATCTTCACTCCTGGTTGGCTCCACTGCTCTCAAATATTAGAGATTAGTGACCAGCACGAGTCTTGTGTTGTCCACACCACCCAGGTCTCTTTGGGCATCCACCACAGGTTCAGGAGTCCAGTTTTAATCCTGATATTCCCACGAGAACATTGTGGCTGTTGTTGCATTATTCATCCATTCAGGACTCTTTCCACATCATCCCTCCACCAGCTCCAGCATTTTCACACAGTATTGTCACCTTTCCACATGCCAGTTTTATTGTCTTTTGTACTTATTCTCTTCCCCATTACTCACCCTCCGTAATTCTCTCATCGTCCTCATTTTCAGGGTGATGAGGCTTCCAAAATCCATCCTTGATATGGATTTATCCAGATAAACTGGTTGTTTTTTTCATTTGGAGAAACAGCAGGGCTGGAAGGAAGGTTTTTACCTCTCTTGAAAAGAACAATTCCTTCTTTCTTCTACCTAATTTTGATCAAGAGCTGTCAGGAATCACATCTTCGGAGTCTGTTCTGCTAACAGCCAGGTCACGTCTGTGGGGCTTCCTGTTGAATTGTGCAACTGCTGGGGAGTAGCTGTTCCCTTTCCTAGCTTGGGAAGCCTCTGGTGCATTGTTCCACCATGTGAAAGAGACTCAGATTTGAAATAATTCAGTTTATCATCACAGGAAATACCTTAGAAGGGGACCAGGAAAAGCTTCCTGATGCCAGGGTGGAGATGGGCAAAGTTTGGGGAAAACCTGTCCTGTGTCTTGACTTGCCTTGATGGGTTTTTAACACATCTGGTGCCACTTCAGTCTGGTTGTCTTGTTGTGATTGTTGCTGGGTGTTGATGACTCAAAATGGAATGTAAAGGTCCTGAAATATTTTATGCAATGATGTGTCTTCTTTCAGAATCAGCTGTGTTCAGAAAACATTCAGGAAGAAGGGGGAAACTGTGGAGGCTCTCAGAAGTAAGAGCATTTCAGCTTTTTAGCTGCTTGTTGGATGCAGAGCAGCAGTAGCTGAGTTGCTGAGTGATCTTTTCTGTTTCAGTTCAGGCTGGTTTTGGTTTCTTTTGGAGGGGTGGGGCCCTGGAGCATGAATGCCAGGCATGTTCATGTGTGTCCTGTCTCACAGTAGTGGTGTCACAGTAGGCCACCCCAAAAATGAGCCCTCCATCACTAAGAAAAGCCTGCTGGCATCACCCCCAATTCCTCCTCCTCCCATGTAGTGATTTAATCTCCCCTGCCCTACCTCCCTGATGTTTTCACCTCCTTTCCCTGGGTGGCTTTGAAATGTGGCCACCCCACAGTGGGTGCGGGACCGTCCCAGCCTGGCCATGGGGTGAGTTGTCCCCCAGGGGCAGAGTGTGAATGGATACCCCACATAAGAGCATGTGATGGACCCCTGGGGCAGGAGCTGGCTCAGGGAGCTGGGATCCAGCCCCTGACACTTCCTCTCGCTGTGCCCTGGGAGCAGATCTGTCCTTTGACATCTACGAGGGTCAGATCACGGCGCTGCTGGGCCACAGCGGCACGGGGAAGACAACGCTGATGAACATCCTCTGCGGGCTGTGCCCCCCCACAGACGGTGAGTGCAGGGCTGGGGGTGCCCTGCTGTAAAACCAAGGCTGATAACCCTGGTGGTTATTTTAGGATTCATCAACATATCTTTGGATAAAGTCCGAAAGAGCCCGCTTGCAGTTCCTGTCCGCACTGGGCTGTAAAACCCTCTCTGCTGAGCGCTCCTTCCAGTGGAGAGTTCCCAGCCCATGGCAGGAGGCTGGAATGAGATGAGCTTTAAGGTCCACTCCAACCCAAACCATTTTGGGATTTTTGTGTTCATTTTTTTAGGGTTTGTCTCAGTCTATGGGCACAAAGTGTCCGAGATCGACGAGATGCTGGAGGTGCGGCAGATCGCGGGCGTGTGCCCCCAGTCCGACATCCACTTTGACATTTTAACCGTGGAGGAGAACCTCTCCATCTTTGCTGCCATTAAGGGCATCCCTCAGAATGATTTGATACAAGAGGTAACTCACCTGGGTGCAGGTGTTGTCTTACATGTACATTTTTAACCAGTAAATCAAAATATCCTCAAGGGGTTTTCCTTTTACAGGGAAATATCTGCTTTATGGTACAGTGGACAAAGAGGTGCAGGAAGATGTTTAGACAAGGATAAACTTTTCATTTTTCCTGAGATTAAAATGCTCATGAAATGTTTTAAATCTGGCATTTGGGTCCAATTATAGACACCATTAAACTTCGTGTGTAGGTTGTGCAGTTCAGATACAGAACACACTGGGAACCAGCAGCAGTTCATTTGAATGTTAATTGTTAACAATCTGGTTTAAAAAATTGATAGTTTTTTTTTTTTTTAAACAACAAATGTGTTTCTTGTGTTTTCAAGGTGCAGAAGGTGTTGCTGGATTTGGAGATGCAGCCCATCAGGGACAATCAAGCCAAAAAATTAAGTGGGGGGCAGAAGAGGAGGCTATCAGTGGGAGTTGCTGTTCTTGGGAACCCCAAGGTGAGAGGGATGGAATTATTCCCAGCTTGGTGTTGCTGATCCATGGAAGGCTGGGTGTCTCTTGTCAAAACCAACTAATGTGTAAAATGCAGAAATTGTTCCTTTGAGCACCTTTTTTTCTTCGTTTATGGTTTAATTGCAGTAATTTCAATGGCTCAGCCTTTATGCTTGAGGCTCAGGTAATGGCAGCAGCTTTGGAGTTGATCTCTTTGGCAAATAAACAGTGTGGCAAGTTTTGTGTGATTTCTGGCTGGTGACATTTATCCCCCAACAGTGAAATTGTTGGATGCTTTTTCTTCCAAAGCCATCCAGGAACTGGGAGCAGGAGCAGAGCCAGAGAGCTCTTTTGTGTTAGAGCTCTGTAATTTCTGTGGGAACGGGGACTGCTTTGAGATCTGTGGTTAAAAATGATGTGTGTGACAGTTCCTGGGCATTTCAAAAGCAGGTGTGTGCATTTAACCACCCCTCAGTAGAAAGGATCCGTGGCTAAGTTGTGCTTCTACTACATAATTGTATTGGATCCGGAATAAAACAGGCTGTGGCATTAATTTATTATGGAATTTTTCCATTTGTCACAACAGGAGATGGGTTTATTCAAAGCGCAGTGGCAAAAGCTGCCTTGTTAGTCTGGGATGTTTCCCATTTTAGAGGAGTAACTAAGGCTTCAACAAACCCTTCTGGGTGTGCTGGGGAGGGATTGCTGAGGTCAGGGGCTGTGGCTTTGCAATCCCTCTGGGTTTTGCGGGGGGGGTGGTGCATCCCTCCCCCCGCCACATCGTCTGGAACCTGCTGAGGAACAGGAAAGCCAACCGTGTGACTGTGTTCAGCACCCACTTCATGGACGAGGCTGACATCCTGGCTGGTGAGTCCTGCTGCCACCCCAGCTTCGTTCCCCAGCCATGGGGTACAATCTGTGCGGAATCCAGAGTTGGATTTGGGAGGAAATTGTCGATCTTCTGCTTCAGAGGGACCTTCCTGACTTTCCTTTCCAGATCGTAAAGCTGTGATTTCCCAAGGGATGCTGAAATGCCTCGGGTCTTCTCTCTTCCTGAAGAGCAAGTGGGGCATTGGCTACCGCCTGAGGTAATTCTGTGCCCAATTTTGTACCTCTTAGGTGCCATTCTGTATCTCTTTTTTAATTGTTTTCTGTTGGAGTCTACAAGAAAGCACCCCCCAAAAAGATCCTTTTATCCTCCTGAACGGTACACCTGAATGTTTGGTGCTGTGCCAGGAGCAAGCTGAGCTTTAAACCCCAATTCCTGGTGGTTTTTTAGCATGCACATCGATGCCTACTGCAACACAGAGGCCACCACCTCGCTGATCAGGCAGCACATCCCTGCAGCCAGCCTGATCCAGGAGAACGATGAGCAGCTCGTGTACACCCTCCCTCTCAAGGACATGGACAAGTTTGCAGGTATTGATGGGGTTTTGTGTTGCAGGGATCGGTGACTGTGGAGGGGAAGTTTATTGAGCGTGGCTGGAGCCTGGTGGTCTTGATAAATTGTGCATTTCTAGTTTATATTTATTATTATTTGGCCGACAGGGAGTCAGGGAGGTTTTTCTGAGGTGAGTGAGGACTTTGTCATCTCCTTCAAGGGGCTGAGGTGTCAGGGATGTGGATACCCAACAGCAAGGGCTGGGGAGATGCCTCTGTGGTGAGGAGACCCTTCCACCCGAGCACCCCCTGGTCCTGCAGAATCATCATCCTGTTGCAGAGGGTTCCAAAGAGCAGGGCTGGCCTGCAACAGGAAGCAGGAAATCCTACCAAAATCCTACAAAAACCTTACAAAAACCTTACAAAAATTGACAGCTCTCATTGGGAACTGCAAAGAGCATCGTGTCACTGCCTTGAAATTCCGTGGTGAGCAGGAGCAGGGAGCAGATGGGAGGATTTCACTAGATGGCAGCAATTATCGGAGCAGTGCTGGGCAGGGCTCCTTGCTCATCTCCCAGAAATAAATGGAATAAACCCTGCATCCTTTTCACCGTGTGGGAAGCCAAGGGAGGGTCTGTGTTGATAGGAACATGCAGCTGATATTCCATAAATGTTTTTTTCCCCCGTTGCATTGGAGTTAATGATTTATGAGCTTTGCCTTCAGCAGCCACTGGGTGCACTTCTGCAAACAGGCTGAGATGCAATCAATTTCCCCAAACTATTGCAGGGAGAACCTGGGGCTGGGAATACACCTTGGCAGCTGGGGCAGGAGAAATTGTGGGGATTTGAGGAGTATTGTCAAAAATCCAACTGCTCTTCCCATTTTATACGTTTGAATTTCCCTGCAGCCTCACTGTGGCTCTGAAGCTTCTCATTTTAAGTCCTTATTTCATAGGATTGACAAAAACCCAGTAGCATTTTTTATCCCAAGGTGCTGTTAAGTTCTCCCACTCTGAGCCTCACGTTGGTCTTCAAGCTCTGTGCCCTGTCCAGGATCTCCTGCCTGGTTAACCTGGCTTTACAAATCTGGAAATTTTTTGTAATAGATATATAAAAATACATTATGTTTTTAGATATAAAAGGACTCAGTGGTTTTATTTGTAAGATCTTTTGTGCCCGGGCAGGGATTTAGGTAGGACGAGCTGTCCTGGGTATGATTTTTCCAGGAGAGGGAACTTTGAACCTGCCCTGAGGCAACTTTGAGCTCAGGAGCTTTAGGATGCTGAGATAGTTTTTAGAAGCACCACAACTTCAGCAAAAGCTGCCACATTTCCTGACCACAGAGACTGAAATTTAGTGCTAAAAGGAGCTTATCCCACCTTGGTTCTCAAACCATGACATGTGCCTTCTGATTTATTTGCTATTCCCACTTTTCTGCTTTACCCACCAAGCAGGAGTGTTTAGAGATGTGCCTGATGTGCTTGAAGTGTTCTTGGCAGGTGCTGGAGCACAGTGTCAGAGCTGCACGTGTCCCGTCTGTCCCTAGGCTTGTTCTCTGACCTGGACACCCATTCCCACCTGGGGGTCATCACCTATGGTGTGTCCATGACCACGCTGGAGGACGTTTACCTGAAGCTGGAGGTCGAGGCAGAGATTGATCAAGCAGGTGGGAAGGAGCAGGGCTCTGCCCTTGGCTCTCCTCAGGTTTGGTTTAGTCTCAATTAGTGTGGAATTGTCACTGCCAGAAGGAGGGAACAAGAAAAATGTCCCTCACAGGGTGCTGCTCCAGCATCTGTTGATCCTTTGGTTCTCACAGCAGTCCAGAAAACCAGGAAAAGGCAGTGAATTGGGTGGGGAGTGATTCTGGGAGCATCCAGGGGAAAAGCTTTTTACTTCTTAATCTTTCATCCAGCATGCTCACATCTGGCTCCTTGGCTTTACAGTTCACTTGCCTTTTAAAATGCCTTTTATTTTCCTAATGGAGTTTGCTTTCAAGAAATTATGAATGTGCAGCATAAAATTAATTTTCAGCCTTTTGTGTGAACAGTAGCTGCACTTAGGGCTGGAACAGCTCAGCTTGTCTCACTTTGAATTAACTTCCAGTCCAAATGAAAAGTTGGGACTGCTTAATATTGCTCCAGAACGAGTCAGTTGTTTTTTTTGATGGCAGTTTTGAATGGTTTGAGCTGGTTGAATCATTCTAGAGCTTTCTGTGTGATCCAGAATTATTAGTATTAGTAAATATATGTACTCTGTAGTGTATACATGGTATACTGGTATGGAAAGTACTCCCTAATTAGACTGACTGCCCTGCTCCACAGAGTTTCTGTGGGGGTTTAAGAGGATTTAACAGCTGAATTTGCTGGTGCTGGGTAGTGCAGGTGCACACACAGGCCAAGGGTATGAAACTGGGGCAAATCTGCACCTTTTTGGTGGCAAAAATTTGAATCATCTGCTTTAAGTATCTGCCATTTATGTGGTTGGGCTGGCTCAGTGTCAGTGACCTTGGGGTTGAGTTGGGAGACTTGGATGGGATGGGATGGGATGGGATGGGATGGGTGAGGTGAGGTGACTTCTGCAACTGGAAGGGCAAGGAGTCTCTGGCCCCTGGCTCCTCCACCTCCTCTCCCATTTCCAGCCCCCTGCTGTGTCAGAGCATCAATTCCATGGGCTTTTCTCTGCCCTGTTTCAGATTACAGCGTGTTCCACTCCCAGCAAGTGCAGGACGAGATGGATACGAAATCCCTGGATGACATGGAGCAGAGCCTGCTGATGCTGTCAGAGGCCAAGGCACCCGCCATGAGCAACTCAGCCCTGTGGAAGAAGCAGGTTTCCACCATAGCCAAAGTGCACTTCCTCAGTCTGAAACGGGAGAACAAATGTGTCAGAGTTATGTGAGTGCTGGGGTTTCTCATTTGTGTGTAAGGCTCAAAACCTCTCTGAACGACACCAGAGAAAGCACATCTTGTCCTTAATTTTTCCCCATAGTTACATTTAAAAAACAGCAAGTGTGGAGCTGTAATTTGTGCTGAATTACTGGTTTTTTGGGGGTGAGGGAGATGTTGTTTTAATAGCATGCACATAAAACTGGGTTGGCTTTCACTGAATTGTAACAAACCACAAACTTTTATTTCTTTCAGGTTGTTGCTTTTCCTCATTTTCCTTGTAGTTCAGATTTTGTTGTTTTTCATACACCACATCATCAAAAATGCTGTAGCTGCTATCAAACTCTCCCCAGATTTGTACTTGCTGAAGCCTGGAGAGAGCTATCACAAGTACAGAAGTCGGCTCCTGCTGCAGAACTCCACAGGTAGGGCAGAAGCTCCTGTCTTCACTGCTCTCCTTCTCCCAATTTTTGAGGTTGGGAATGAACTTTTTCCTCGAAATTAACCCAGATGAAGAGTTTCCAAGTGCCCAGGGATGGTAAACAGTCAGTTTGTGCCACGGGGCTTGGTTTGGAGATCTTCCTCCTCCTCCCATGCTCATGACCTTGTTCTTGCTGTGTCAGAGGATGATCCAGGTGAAAGAACTGGCCAGAAACACTGAGATACATCAGCATTAAAATCCTGCTGTAAAACATCTGGGGAAATTCCTTTTTGGTTCAGCTGAGGATGTTTTAAAAGCGCCCAGCAGTTACCCAGGCAGTAGAAACCAGCATCTGTTTGAGCTGTCAGTGCATCAATAATTTTGTGTAAAATACTCCAGGCTGGTGATGAGGAGGGATTTAAAAGACAAGGAGATGTGGGACATCTCAGGGACTCGGGTTAGGGGTGGGCAGTGCTGGGGAATGGCTGGATTTGATGACCCTGAAGTTCTTTTCCAGCTTGAATGATTCCGTGTTGTTTTCTGTCCCCAGAATCGGATATCAGTGACATTGTGCACTCCCTGGGGAGCATGAACATCCTCTGGGAGATGTTCAATGACAGTGATTATGTCTCAGTGGCACCTCACAGTGCAGCTCTGAACGTGTTTGTCCTTGAGTCCAGGCAGGTAAGGCTGAGACTGGCTGGGCTGTGCCCAAAGAGCAGCTGGTGGGGCTGGCTTGTGAAATTCTTACCTGAAAAGCACCTCTGGAGTCATGGAATCAAATAATGTCATATATATATTGCTTATACAGGAGGCTGCCAAGGGGACAAAATGGAAATACTAGCAAAATAAATGTTCTTCCGTAATTATAATTGCAGTAGGCCAATCAAACTTCCATCCCCCTTCTTCCCCACAAGGACACAGAAAACCTGGAGAAAAGTTCTAATTCACAGGAGACCTGGCAGAGGAACTTTTTTATGCTTATATTTTTCCCTTGTACTGACTGAATTACACAGTTTGACACAAGTATAATTCCATGGTGCTCTCATGTGGAAAGAAAAATCAGTTTCTTGGGCTGTACGTGTTCATAATAACAGGAAGATCTGAACTTCGGGATCATATTTTATCCCCAGCAAAGGAACTGCTCTGCAATGTGCCAGCTCTGGCTCTTGTTCCCGTTTTTATTCCCTGACACTGCTCCCATCGGTGTGACAGTGCAGCCCCCAGCTCCTGCACATCTTTGCCTGTCTGCATTTAAATCCATTAGCAGGATCATCCCAGAGCAGCTCCTCGTGTGTTTGTTTTCCAGACTGTAATTGTCTGGAGTGCCTTTTGTCAGAGCGTCACTGCTCCATGAATCATGCTGCAAATTCATTCCCAATAATTCTCTGAGAGCCTGCCTGTTTTCCTGAATCAGGCTGGGTGTTATAGGCACCCTGAGCAGCCCAGAGCTTCCTGCAAAGCTCTTGATTATGCAAAGATTTATCCCAATGTTCAGGTTTAATTCATTCCCTCCCAGGGAATTGCCCTTCGTGCAGAAGGATTAATACAGCACATATTTTTCTTCCTAGAATTATGTTTTCAACATGATAATCAACAGCACCATGGTGCATTCCCTGCCAGTTTTGATGAACATTGTCAGCAACCTCCTCCTGCGCAGTTTAAACGTGACTGAGAGCATCCAGATCTGGAGCAACCCCTTCATTCAGGTGAGCAGCTCCCAGAAAGTCACCCTAAAACACAGAGGAGGGGGCAAAGCATCCCTGGGTGAAAGGGGGAGTGAAGAAACGCCCCACAAACCAAGAGGAAAGCTGTTTGGGGCTGTCTGCAGGATTTAAGAGGACATGAAAGGTGCGGGAATTTTGCTCTGCAGGTTGTGGAAGGGGAGGAAAAAGGGGCTTGGAAAGAGGATGTTTCAGGAATTAAAGGTTGGGTGGGGCTTGGAGCAACCCAGTCTAGTGGAAGGAGCTGGGGACTGGAACGAGATGATCCCTATGGTTCTTTCCAACCTAAACCAATCCATGATCCTGTGAATTCATTATGAGTTTGTTGGGGGTTACCTGCAGTTCTTGGTCTGTGCAGAGCTGGAGGGGCCTTTGGGAGAGGAGAGGACCTGCTGCAGGAAATGAGCGCTCTGAAAGTTCATTAATTACTATTTATTCCTCATATAAATATTCCTAAAACTTCCATAGGTGTTTTTCTTCCTGCTCAGGTGATCTTGACATCCACAGACGTTTTATTTTAGCATTCACAGCCATGTTCCAACTCCTAATGTAGTATTTTTTTGGTCACATTCTGGCACTGAATAAACCTGATTTGTATCCCAGGATCTTCCAGACACAATTTTCAGACTGGAGATCTATTTTGAAGCGGTGTTACTGGGGATCATCATCACTGGAATGCCGCCCTACTTTGCCATGGACAATGCGGAAAACCACAAGGTAACGCCCAGGTGTCCATGCAGAGATGCGCCGGAAGTTAAAAATCCTGGGATGTGGGGGAAGATCCAAAGAGGGGTTTAGAACAATGCCATGAGAGGCAGCATGGGTGGCACTGGAGTGGGGCAGATTTGGGAAAAGGTTTTCTGTGCAAAGCTCAGCTTGGCAATGGCTGCGTGACACCGGGGCGGATTCACGTAATGTTAATTTTAATTAATGCGTGATTAGCGCTGTGCTTTCTTCCCCTGTTGCAGATCAAGGCCTACACCCAGCTGAAGATTTCAGGGCTCTATCCCTCAGCTTACTGGACTGGTCAGGCTCTGGTGGATCTCCCTCTGTTCTTCTTCATCCTCATCCTGATGATCGGCAGCCTCTTCGCCTTCCACTACGGCGTTTATTTCTACGTGGGCAAGTTCCTGGCTGTGGTGAGTGTGGGGTGGGGTGAGAGCAGGGTTACCTCGTTTTCCACAAGTGTTTTTTTTTCCTTACTTGATTAGCTGGATTTTCCCAATGGATACACAGGGAAAACACTGCTGGCACAAAGACAGAATGTTTTTCATGGGGAAAGTGGCTCAGAGGTGGGAGTTTCATTCAGGACTGGAATAAAATAAAGCAGCACCAGGGGAGGTTGGACACAGGAGGAATTTCTTCACAGAAATGGTGGTTGGGACTGGAAGGGGCTGCCCAGGGAGGTGCTGGAGTCTCTGTCCCTGCAGGTGTTTAAGGAAGGACTGGACGTGGCCCTTGGTGCCATGGTCTGCTTGGTCACAGTCTGCATTTGATCGCAAAAGTCTTTTCCAACCTTGTTAATTCTGCGATTTAAAACACCAGGATTTTCCAAGGAAATGCTCCTTTCTTTGTGCTGTCTCAGCCTGCTTTGTGCTCTGTGCTGTGATTGATAATTGCTCTGTTTGCTGCTAATGACAAGGGCACAGTGACTTTGAGCTCAGCCCCTCTCGGCAGTGAATTGCAGATGGGGATTAAATGGAGGAGACCACAAGACTTGATGTCTTTGATATTCAGAGCAGGCTTCCCTGTGATATTGGCTGGAATTGAGAGGAATCAGCTTTTCCCAGCTGCTTTTCCAGAGTTAATCAGGTTTGGGATGTGGCTGCAGGGCTGGTTTTCTACCCTTGTTTGAATTGCTACAAAAAATGCTGTGGTGGAATTCCTAGTATTTGCCAGAATCTTGAGGTCAGCATTTATGGGAGCTTATGTTATTAAAAAAAAGGGAAAGAGTTTAAAGGGAACTGAGGGAGGGAGTTTTTTGCCTCTCCACACATTCTGTAATTTGTGTCTTTAATAATACATTCTCTATGCACCAAGGCAGCAAAATACATCAAATGAAGCGACAAAGGTGAACCCAGAGTTCTGTATCATACTGAGGCAATTCCAGT